>NC_138135.1:29380233-29855233 GCF_964188305.1 Podarcis bocagei
GTATTCCCTCATATGATCCTGCCCAGGTTTTGAAATATTCATGGCAGCCCCTTACTTTGGTCCTGCTACCCACAGGCACACTTGATGAGGACACAAGGAAAGGGCCTTCTCAGTGGCTGCTCCCAGACTTTGGAACTCCCTGCCAGGAAAAGCTAGACTGGCACCCTCCTTGATGTCCTTCTGGCAGCAAGTGAAGACTTTTTTGTTTCAATAGGTTATGGGGAATGAAAAGGCTGGTGCTGTGCTGTTTTAATTGTAATTATTGATACGGTTTTAACATATTTTATATACATTTATAGTTTTAGTTCTACAAATGTTCAATTGTTTTTCATGATTGGTTTTCTCCACATGAAATTTTATTCAAGCTTTTTCATAATACAAGATAAAAAACCTAATCTAAATAAGATTTCCCCCCTATGTTTTAAGCAGTTATTATTTTTTCCTTTAAGCTGTCTTGAGTCCCCATCAGGGGAAAAGGCAGGTTATGAATGAATGAATAATAAACTAGGACCAGGGAGCCATGAAAAACACTGAGCAGCCTTGGCCATTCATGATCTCTTAGTCTAACCTACCTCACAGGGTTGTTGTGATTAATTGGGGTGGTGGTGGAGAGAAACATAGATATAACCCTGAGCTCATTGGAAAATAGGGAGTTAAAATGCAGTAAGTAATAACTGATTCACAACTATTTGCAAGGTTACTTGAATAAGTTTCAAGTCTCTCCATGGCAAACTGGTATTTTACACTCTTTAAATTATTAAAATAGTTTTTTGCATTAGTGTACTCATGATGTAAACATTTCTAAAGAGTAAACACCTTCCATTCTTAATGCATAAAAGATTACTAGTAAACATCATTTCATTATACATTAATTGCAAGTTTTATTTGGTGAACCTAATATACAGATGCTATTAAGTGATGAAATTAAATCCTTATTTGCATGAATAGTTATTTGACATGTTAAACAGCTATTTAAAACTATTCAGTTTGATCCTCTTTGTGGAATTATTTTTAGATTTCACAATAGTTATTAGGCCAGAGAAGTTGCTTTTCTACCAAAATGGACAAGGCTGAAAATGAATATATTAAAAACAACAACAATGAAATTTGCTGCTCTGGTTTAGTGAAAGGAGGGGGATTAAAGGTTGTCGATGTAATCAAGAAGAATAGTATTCTCCAGAAAATAATTCCCTAGGGAAGCATTCACAGATCAATTAGC
Organism: Podarcis bocagei; assembly: GCF_964188305.1. Lineage (NCBI taxonomy): Eukaryota > Metazoa > Chordata > Lepidosauria > Squamata > Lacertidae > Podarcis > Podarcis bocagei. Next base: position 29,381,453 of record NC_138135.1, read on the forward strand.
TGAATTCAGACTGCCAACTCTGTCTTACCCTATATGGATTTGAAGCGGTCAACCAAATCCCACTTTGGCTGAAGTCTCACCCCTGCTGACCAAAATTGGTAGTACCTGACATTTACTGCGGGGGTTCTGTTCCTGGCTTCTGCATGCCCTGCCTCGCCTCATTCCATCCCACCCTTTTAGTGACATCTTTTGGACATGCATTAATCAGTCGTTGCCTGTGATTTTTCCAAATCATTTTTGCTCATGGAAGCTGTACAACTTAGAGCAGCAAATAAAACTAAACTGCTGTAGTCAAACTGGTCAAACCACAAGATGTGCTGGGTTGGCAGGAGTGTGTGAATGGGATGGGGAACTCACTGCGCAATGCCCACTTAGTATGTTTGAATGCTGTTTTCAGTGGGCAGATGAAAAGGACTTCCACTGAACGTGGATGTGATTATACAGAAATATTCATAATACTTTTACCATTGCTATTATCATTTCGTAGGATTGTATTTTAAATGTTGTAAGCACCATGAGTAGATTTAATTTGAAGTAGAAGCTGATTAATCCCACAAACCAACAAATAAACAAATAAATTGGACCGAACCTCTCAATGCTGGGAATCCATTCCCATGTTCTTTAAACCCAGATACCACAATCCAAAGGTTTGCTAGAATAGTTGGAATGAGTGTGATAATGATCTAAGGAGTGGTGGGAAACATCAATTATAAATCCACTTTCTCCCTTTCAAAGTCTTCAATGGTAAAAACTGCAGGTTAGAATAACTTGATTCTGCTTTGGGTAAGAATTAACTGGAAAACATGAATACCCCATTCAGTTTAACATCCCTGGATTTATTTTCTTTTTAAACATCTGAATAAATGGGCAGACTTTGGTACTATGGTGCCCTAAGCTAGGCAAAAATCCTCCCCCAGCACCCACACAGTGCTGGGCTTTGGGAAGGAGGTTTGAGGATTCCAGGAGGGTCCTAGAGCCTTTCACCTTCTCCCCAAATCTTGGCAAGTACTAACTAGGCTTTGGGAAGGAGAATGGAGGGCTCTAGGACCCTGCTGGAGCCTACATGCCTCCTTCCCATAACAGGGCACCTTCTCTGCTCAGAGCTCAGTGAGGGGGAAACGGTCAGCTGCCCTAACTCTGCCTCTGCTGAACACTCAGATTGTGGTAAGAGACCTTGGCTCAGTGACAGAGCACATGCTCTGCATAGAGAAGGTGCTAGGTTGAGTCCCTAGTACCTCCAGTTACAAAGGATCAGGGCAGGTGTTGAGAGTTTCCACGACCTTGGACAGCCACTGCAAGGCATAGTAGATGATACTGAATGGGCCAAAGGTCTCATTTGATGTGAAGCAGCCTCATGTATTCATTACTTCAAACTAAGGATCACGCAGTTTTCCTTCTTCTAAAGCAGACCAGCACAATGTGTGACTTACCAAGTCAAATGCAGCCCATCAGTTAAAATAGTGTCATCTCTCAGGTTGGGAATTAGTGGCAATTAAATTTATGGTTTTGCTACCTGCCTAGAATTACAAAATTGGGGTTGGGGTTATCTAGTTCCTTGCAGACTATCACATGGCTGTTGGGTTGCATTCATCCAGGGGAGTCACAGAAGCTGTGCAAGCCTGTTCTGTTGCAAGAACAGTGACCACAGGCAATTCCCAGGTGGAGGGGGAATAAGGTTATATGAGATCAGTGCTTTAGTCTTGGCAAGACATCTCAGTTCCTCTCTCAATCTGACAGAAACTAAAGTTACTTTTGAATCACTGCTCATTCAAATATTGCTTATGTATGCACCGGGGAATAAACCTCATTCTCTTTTTCATGCTTCAGTATTAGCTTTGTCTTTCAAGATGTTAGCTAAACAGATGAGAGTCCTTCATCTCCTTTGGGTTTTGAGGTGCTGAATTGTAAGATCGGAAAATTTAAATCCCCCAGCCTATAAAGGAAACAGCCACTGCTGCAAGAAAAAAAGGAAAAGAAAGGAAGGGGGTAGGGAAGCTGAGATTGTCTATTCGGAGTCTGCCAATGTAAGGAAGGCTTGAAAACTGGGGTAAGCTGAACTAAAGCAAATGGACAATTAATTCCTAAAACTACTGTTCAGAAGCTGGTGTCCTCTGTCAAAGCCAAAGCCAGTTTCCTAGTTGCCCAACTAAAGGTAGGAGATAGGAAAAAATATAATTGTCATAACAGAACATGGTAGAAGATCACTTTGCTGACCCATGTACTCTCACTCTGCATTTGAAGTGTCCCTCTAGAAAAAAACTAGTTACTGACTATGGCCACAAAACTTATGTTACTGGTATGCACTGGAAGAGGCAGTGATTACTGCAAGGATGGGCAGCCTGTGACCCTCCAGATATTGTGTGATTTTAACTCCCAACACAACTGATCATTAGCCATGCTGGATGTGGCTGATGGAGTTGTTTGTTGTAGGCATCCATCTGGCTTGACAGACCATTAGTGCGCCTCTGAGGGTGAAATCAAACTGCTGGAGAATCACAGCGCCTGCTGTGGCTGCAGAGACCATTAACTTGTAACTGTTGCCTCCCACAATGTTTCTGCTGCGTTGGGAGCACTGAAGTGACCTTTCTGGGGTGCAAGCCTGGGCAGTGCGTATGGAGGTCCTGGGCTGCCCAAAAGACAAGACACCCCCCCCCACCTTCTCAGCCTCACTGATGTTGTCCAAAGGAAAGCTGAACAATGCATGGGAAAGGTTTAAAATGAGAACACTATCTCAGTGTTGAAAAAACTGTTAAAATGCCATCCAGGTATTATTTGTGTTTCTTAATCACTGGTTGGTTTTATTAGGGTAATTAGATCTCTTTCAAGTTCACTGTCTATATATCCAGATATATATATATTAAGATAGTTATTGGATTCATTTGTTTGGCAAATAATGGCTCAAGAGCTAATTAGTTCTCTTTTTCCTTTCTTTTTAAAAATTATTTGTTATTATTTTTCTATTTTGTTGAGAAACTCTTTACATGTATTTTGCATTTGCTATGTTGTTGTTTACGTTGCTTGCTGAAATGATAATGAAGCCTGGAGTACAATGTTAAAACCAAAAGAGCTATTTTATGTTTATTTTGTAAGCAGTGCAATTTATTGGTGAATACCTCCCCCTTTCTTTGTAATTAGAACAATTTTGTATTGTTGTAACATTCGATATTGCAGAAGGTTTTTTAAAACTCAAAAAACCTCCCTACAAATCATTTTCTAAATAATGGGATATCTTCTTAGACACCACAAATGCAACAACACACATGTGGTGCTGATAATACCAAGACTGCAAGTTTGATCCCTGTAAGGAACAGCTGCATATTCCTGCATTGTAGGGGGTTGGAATGGATGACCCTCAGGGTCCCTTCCATATCTATGATTCTAAGATTCTATGGTGTGGGTGCAGGGGAGAAGCTTCCTTATACCAAGTAAGACAGCACAATGTATGGGGAAGGGAGAGACAGACAGGAAGCTTCTTTACAGATGCCAACCACTGGCCCATCTACCTCTGCATTGTCTACACAATGGCATCAGCTCTCCAGGGTTTCAAACAAGAGCCTTTTCCAACCCTTCCTGCAGGTGTGAGAGACTGAGCATAGGACCTCTGGAATTCAAAACGTACTTTTACTACTGAGCTGGGTCTTTCAAACCCACTATACTCATCTTTTGAATGCTTAGGAGACACAAACCTGGACAAACTATCTTCCTATCTAAGCTGCTGTCCTCAAGCTGTTTGATTGCCTGCTGCTCTCGCATTTACTTTGGGGGTGGGGTGGGGTGGGAGGAAAGAGCCAGACACCTGTTGCATGACACACTCCAGATTCGTAAATGCCTCTAAGCAACTGGGAGATGGGATTATCTACAGCTGGACTGTAAGACAGAAAATAGGAAGTAATAATTTGGAATGTAAGTCACCTTTTTTTTTTTAAAGGAGAGCTTTGAATTATAGAGCAAGGAGGGGCAGGGGAGAAATCAAACCTCTTCAGCATGCAAAAGCCATTCTGATTTCAAGTAGCCAATTTCTCACTCTTCCATTAATGTTTTATTCTAGAAAGCACTTATGCAATGACTATGGGACAGCCAAGTTGTAATTAACTAAATACTTGCCTATGTAAGCATATGTCGACATCTGCAATGACAACATCAGCAGAGAGTGTGACATTCCATTGGCTGGAATCTATAGTACTCCAGAAGTTGCTTACCTACATCTCCCATCATTGCTGACCACTGGACGGCCACAGGTTAGCCACACACCCACACACACCCGCTGTACAGTGTTAACCTCAGTAAGAGAAGCATGAACCAGGGTTGTTTCATCCTGTGAGCCTACAACTTCTTTATAACTTCAGGTAGTTGGTCAAGACACATCTTTTTCAGAGGGTATATGGAGGAGGAAAGGACTTAATTGACAACTACTAATAGCAATAGCATTCAGTAATTTGTTGTTGTGTGTGTTTTAAGTGTTTGTGTATATGTAGACCTTTAAAGCCCTTAATGGCTTCAGTGCTGTATACCTGAAGGAGGTCTCCACACCCATGATTTAGCCCGGGCACTGAGGTCTAGCTCCAAGGGCCTTCCAGTGATTCCCTCATTGTGAGAAGTGGTTATAGGGAATCAGGCAGAGGGCCTTCTCGATTGTGACACCCACCCTATGAAACACTTTCCCATCAGATGTCAAAGGGGTAAATATTTATACAATCTTCCATAGACATCTGAAGACAGCCCTGTATTGAAACAACCTTCCATAGACATCTGAAGACAGCCCTGTTTTGGAACACTTTTAATGTGTGATGTTCTGTTGTTTTGTTGCTGTGTTTTTGTATATTATGTAGGGGACGCGGGTGGCACTGTGGTCTAAACCACGGAGCCTCTTGGGTGTGCCAGTTTTAAGGTCAGTAGCTTGAATCTGCATGACGGGTCGAGCTTCTGTTGCTCTGTCCCAGCTTCTGCCAACCTAGCAGTTTGAAAGCACATCAGTGCATGTAAATAAATATATACCACTGCAGCGGGAAAGTAAACAGCATTTCCATGCACACTAGCTTCTATCACGGTGTTCCGTTGTGCCAGAAGCAGTTTAGTAATGCTGGCGACATGACCTGGAAAGCTGTCTGTGGACAAATGCTGGCTCCCTTGACCTGAAGTGAGATGACTGCCACACCCCATAGTTGCTTTTGACTGGACTTAACCGTCCAGGGGTCATTTACCTTTTTTACCTGTATATTATGTAGGAACCTAACCAGAATATCTGGGGCAACCCAGTCAGATGGGCAGTGTAGAAAAAAATAAGCTGTTGTTGTTGTTGTTGTTGTTGTTGTTGTTGTTGTTGTTGTTGTTGTTGTTGTTAATAGATTGCATTTCTTATGGGTTTAATGCATTCTTATTTACTTGTTATTTTTACTGTAAACCACACTGTGACTTGTGCAAATGGTGGTATAAAAATAAATAGATTTTGTTTTGATGTTCTTTGTGAAGTGCAGAATCTCCCTTTCCCCCAACAAGTTGTAAGAAAAAAATCAATTTATATTAGGCAATCCTTTTATCAGACCTCCACTAAAACGTAGATTTATTTTTCTTCATTTTTCCAAGCACAGAGTTTGAATCATGAAATGTACTCCGATTGCTTCCAGCAATGCTGCCACCAGCTCTGAACTGCCAGTTGCAGGGGACATGCATTTATGAAGAGGGAAAAATTCACTCTAAAAATGTTGCTCTGTTTTAAACACTGCTCAGATCATAAATAGTTAACTGTGTGAAGATGGGAAGCAAAAACTGGTCTTTTACTCCTAGTTGAAGGCAAACAGCTTGTATTGTACTGGGGTTCAACTGGCAGTCTGCACAAATAAACAGATAAACAAATACTGTTGCTGAAGGAAGGTGATATATATAAAATCAGTCTATGGTTCTAATAAATCAGTTTATGCTACAAACCTCAAAATAGGCACAACCACAGAAGTTAGCTAACTAGGAGGTCTGTAAAATAGATATTGAAAATGTCAGGGTGAAGAGACAGCATCGCCTCCCCCCCCCTTTTATAGTGGGTGGGGAAATGGGGGAGGCAACAGATGACAACTTCATTCCATCTGTCCAAATACTGCTAGATCTAAAGTGACAGCAACAAAAGTCCCCAAACTCATCAGCTCCCAAAACCCATCAATATTAGACAGGCTTTTTCCTCTTACCTTCAAAGCTCCCAGCAAACAGGTAAATCCAGGTTACAGCAGGAACGAAAAGGAGAGTCAGAGAGGCAGCCAGGAATTTCCGTCGCCCTCTGCAGATTCCCAGCATTCTCTCAGAAGTGGAGATTCCTAATCTGGTTCTGTTCCTATGTCGGAAGCATGAAGTCCACAGTCTCCCACATATTCCCTGAAAGAAAGAAAAGGAAGCAATACATTACCAGTGCACATTAGCACCCTGCCATTCTCATGAGCAAAGTTAGACTCCTCCAACAGTCCCTGCAAAAACACGGGCAAAAATAGGCCACACACACTGCAAAAACACAGTCCCAATTTCAGTATTCTGTAAAATGTCAAAAACAATAAATGTGTTCCTTAGAAGCATCATGAAAGAGCATAAATCAATAGCGTATCTTATCATATCAGTTACACGCGACATACATTTTATAAAAAAACAACCATTTTATGCTGCCCTTTGAAAATAAAGAAACCTCCATTCTCCTTGATGTCTCTGCACAGGTGGTATTCCTGGGTAGATAAAACAGAGCCACCTGTTCTGCCGCCTCTGCTTCCAAAGAGCAGCAGGTACACCAGCAGCAGCCTGAAAGCGGAAGAGTCAGAAGCAGTAGCAATCAGTAGTAGTAAGCAACAATGTTCTCTCAGAGTTGCTTCATACACAATGCTTTCTAGGTGTGCACTTAACATGCTTCGGGTATTCAATGAAAACATGTGAATGTGGCAATCATTTACAAACATGTAAGCCATTCAGGTTCACGTGCCAGGAATCTGCAACAAAAAGCAATTTCTTGTTAAGTCTTGTGTTCCGTTCTGATTTCAGATCAGTTACTGTGAAATGTAAAACTGAAGTGTAAGGTAGCCTTTTAGGGCCCTTTACACTTCACCATTTCGGTTTGCTCCTTAGCACTGCTGTGGCACTTGCACTCATCCAGAATCAACAGCTTGGGCATAGCTCTTGTATGAATACAAGTAATCCCACCACAAAATTATTTTCACACATGCAGTCTATTTAAAACATTTAAACCCACCTTGTGGGCTGTGGCTGCTATAAAAATATAGTAAGTACCACTACTATCATCATCATCATCATTATTATCAATTATTTATTAACTGCCTTCTTAAAAAAAAGTCTCAAGGCTATTTACACTAAAGATAATTAAAAATGAGACATGAAAACCACAACAAATATATTTAAATCAAGACTAAAACCATACAAAATAGATACTTGGGGTAAAGACCCATTTATCCAGCTAGAAAAGCCTGTCAGAACACAAATGTCTTCAATTGCTTCAGAAAAGTGCATATAGTGGGCACCTGTTGTACCTTGACAGGACTGCCATTCCACAGAATGGGGCAACTATATTACAAGCCCTGCTCTGAGTTATTGTGAAATAGGTTTCTGAGATCTTTGAAACTTGCAGAAGAGACTTTCCCACAGACAGCAGTGATCTACTGGCTGTAAGGCATAAGGTGCTCTCTCAAGGAACTTGGTCTTGAGACTTCTCTGCTAGTGCCAGAATGTTGAACTCAGCCCAGTAGCAGATTGGCACCTAGTGCAAATCCTGAAAGCAGGGTGTTATATGATGGTGGCAGCTTGCCTGCACAAGCAACCTAGGAGCCCTGTTCTGCACCAGATTCAGCCTTCTAATCATAGGGTGCATTGGACTAATTGAACCGTGAGGTTATCAGTGAATGGACAACTGTTGTCAAGCTATCCTGATCTAGGAACAGTTGTAGTTGTCGTATTAACCCAAGTTGGTAAAAGGCATCCCTAGACACTGAGAATACCAGCATCTCCAGTAACAGAGCTGGATTCAGGAGCAGCCCCATTCCAGGGGAGGTAACATACCAACTTCCTGGAGCTGAGAACTATTCCTCCACAGTGCCTCCATCTTACCAGTATTTAGACTCAGTTTCTTTGGCCTCATCCAGGGCCTTCTCAGTCATTCCCAATTCAGACATGAAAGAGAAATGGAGTTGGGTATCATCAGCATATTCCTCCCAAACTCCTAAAGACTGCTCCATGTGGATGTTAAACGGCATCAGAGACAATACAATGCCTTGTGACACCCTATAGCTAAAAAGCCAGGAGACCAAGAAGCACCCATCCAATTCTACCAGCCCTGGAGGTAAGATGGAACTACCAAAGAACAGCCCCCCCCCCGCAATACCCATCTCCAGCAGATAGTCCAGAAGGATACCATCATTGATGGTATCAAAAGTTGATGAGAGCTACCGCAACACATTCTGCAATAGCTGTTAATGTAATACAGTGGTACCTCGGTTTACGAACTTAATCCGCTTTCCCTAATGAGGCCTCCCATGCCGGTGCCCTTCCACCATTCGGATTCCGTTTTTAGACAGAGGTAAAGTTCGCAAACCGGGACACTACTTCCGGTTTTGTGGAGTTCTTAAACTGAATAGTTCGTAAACAGGGCTGTTCTTAAACCGAGGTACCACTGTACATTAATTTGTGCATTAAAATGCTACAGAAAGCATTGTAATATTTTCTAAAATGGAATCAGGAATTTCATTCATGTGTGACACACTGTATTGAGTCGAATTTGTTATACATTCATCCACTTTGTATTAAAACCCAGTTATTTACTTTACTTCTTAACTGATATACCTTTCAAGTATACTTTAAAGCCTATCAATTTCCCCATGATTTCACTGGCTAGAGTGGTGAATGATTACATTTCACTCTTCGTATATTTACCGATGTTATTTAAGAGAATAACAACAGTCTTGGAGGTTCCTAGCAATATGAGAGTCAATTGATTTAAAAAGTAAGTAACTCTGTTAAGTAAAAATGTTTTCTGTATTTCATTTGTTATAAAACGAACTCTTGAATGTAGCATGGGTATTTGCAAGCAGGCAAGACTGTACTGTGGGTACCCAGTTTTCACAGCAACAGGTCAAGCAGCCCTCACAGAAACTTGAAATGTCATTTTATTTTATGCCTTTTTTAACATAGATACACTCTGTCCTTTTTGCAGATGTACACCTAAGGCATTAGCTGCTTTAAAAATACCTTAGCTTTGCTATTATTTCTATTTTCCTTTCAACAGTCTTTCCACAAGACAGATACCCTTCCAAAAGTGGGATATGCACCACTAACAAGTATTGATCAACTCAATTTACTATTTGTAAGCTTTCCTTATCTATGCATTTTCTATTGGATTGTCTCTCATATGGTCTTTAAAACCATTTCTGGATCATAGCTGTAAGAGTTTGGCTTCCTTGCATGCTAAACTCAGTGGTGCTTTCAAGATGAACCTTGAATCAGACAAGGTATGTACTTTGAATTTAGCTCGGCTTTGACTTTAGCCCAGCTTTCTTTGGGTGAAATCAAGCTCAGCCTCCAGGATTAATCTTTTCTTCCCCATGGTTGCCAGACAGGGATTTGTGCTTTCAGGTGGAAGCTGCAGAAGAGTTGGGGTGGGTAGGAGATACTCTATGTTTCTGCATTATTTCAGCTCTGAGTCAGGCAAAACACACAAACACACAGTGACACACAGAGTCAAAACAAGAAGGGTAGCAAAACACACACGCACAATCCAAGTTTCACACGGCTGTATTCAGGACTGCTAAGTTCATTACAAGGCCTACCAGCAGTGAATGTCAATAGCTGTAATAGGAAAAGCTCTTCTTGCATCAAAAGTTCAGCTTGCATTCTCCCCAAACCATTCACAGTATTTCAGCAGTTTCCAATATACCAGCACAACCATACCAGCACAACTTGGTCAAGGCATACATGGTTGGCTTATATATTGGATGCAGTATGCAAAGCTGTCCTCTGTAATGAGGGTATGTTCCAAGCTTGGGGGTATACACCAGGCAATATAGATAAGGTTAATTACTTGTCTAACCCTGTATATATATTTTGATCTATCCCCGCACCCCTCAGAATATGAGAAGGGTGGAAGAAATTCTATGTATCACTCCTCATCACATTTAAATACAGTATATTTCAAGTTATATATCAAATTGAAAGGACAAAGGAAAAATCGCAGTGCTAAAACTTAGCTGTTAAGAGTCATATTATTTAGCAGACTATACTGCTGTTAAGAGGGTAGCAGAAATCTCACACATTAGAAAAAGGTGCCTTATAGTCTTCAAACTATATCTATTTTAAATAGGAACAAAAAGTTTTTAAAACTATGCATACCAAGTTGTCAAAACTGCACCGAATTCAATCCTAAAACTTTTTTCAAAGAAAATCTTGAGGGAAAATGCCATTAGTTCATACTGTTGTGGCTTGCTTGTTCAAATACCTTGAACACTTAATCATACATATGTTGACTATTTACCTTTGTCAAATGTTGAGAAGATATGAAAGAACCACGTAGTCCCTGCTTCCAAGGAGGATGGAATAAACTGTTTGTTTATGATCCACAACAGTGTGCTGTGGAAGGCAGAACATCCATACAGCGAATGTAATCTCACCAATCTAGCTTGGTTTAGGAAGCCACAGCTTGCTTAATTCAGGAGTAGACAACATGATGTCCTGCATATGTGTACTAGACTACAACTTTCAACATCCCTGACCATTGGTCAGCCTGACTAGGGACGATGGGTGTTGCAGATCACAACATCTCGAAGATATATATATTGTTTATTCCTGGCTTATATAGTAGATGCAATATGCACATCTCGTTTTATTTCTTTTTTTAATGATACACAAAAGCCTTTCTATCAAAAGAGCATCTTAAAAAAAATTACATCTAAATTTTATGATTTTGAAGAAAATTACCGGTAATCCACAGATGAATGCAGAATGCCACTACTCTAGTTAACTGGAACAAGTTAATAAATTACATCACTGAAGTCTGGATGTATCCACAACACAGACATATTCTGTTGGAACTGGCATTCCCTCTTTAAGAAAGTTGGACATGTAGTTTGAAGTGGGGCAGTGGCACTACGAATCTCTAACAAGAGGTCTGATATTATACCAGGCTACAATTATAAGGATTTTATGGGGAAATGCTATGACAGTTAAAACAGATAAATGTTTGTAGTGTAAATTTGTCCTTGAAGTTTTAAAGGTATTCAGAGTTTAAGCAGTAAGCTGTGTGTTCAGATTCAAAACCCAGTGTGAGATTATTCATTCATCTTTACTCTGAAACAGCATAGAAAGAGGCTCCTCTCAAACTCCCCTTAAGTAAAAAAGCAAACAAAATAAGTTCTTTATTAAACACTTTGTCCAGAATCAAATAAGAAATATTTCCAAAATTAGAAATTAATCACAAAATGAAGACTCATTTTGGTGACTCAAACTTGTAATATTCATAAGCGGTAAGAAAATTGTTTGCATCTTAAAAGGAGAGAGAACATGTTAATGTTCATGTGATGCGAAGATTCAAAATTGCTTTCTTTCTTTTTTTAGATCATAAGTGGTATCCTGCAATGTAAAAGGTTTTGCAAACCTGTCAGATGCAAGAGGGTTGCTCAACCCCCTTGCTAAGTAACATCCTGATATTTTGATGCTGCAGGAAATCTACAAGTCAGATCAATTCATTGCCCTTGGGACACCTAAGAAATACAGAGTAGGTGTAATACTTGCAACTTCACTATATCCAGCTTCAATTTGGTACCTTCAAATGTGAACTCCAAGTCCTCAGAAACTAAATAAATAAAGTTAGAATAGGCAGGTGTGCCACCTTGCCCCTGCAACAGTGGGTGCCCAGGGTGTGCTGACATCATGTCTGCATGTCGCAGGGGTGTGATGACATGGTGCACACATGTCCGGGGGTGTGCTGATGTGACGTGCACATCTCAGGGGCTTGGTGATGTGGTGATGTGCATGCACCACAGCATGCTGATGTCATGTGTGCATGCTGCAGGGCACACACGCACTACCAAAGACATTCTTGGGGTACCTAGCCCCTTCATTTAATATTTGTGGGTTCCTGAATACCCATGGACCCACATAGTTGGCACCTATGAGAATAGGTTATCACAGACAGCCAAAATATGGATTAATATCTTGTCAGGACTCCTCTTATTCCAAGCAATCTTCATACAACAAACTTCTAGGAGCCACAAGTGAGAGCTCACAGAGGCCACATCCCAAGAACAGCTTTGACTAGCCAGCTAAACCAGGTAAGGATCAACCAGGAAAGGTAGCACATCTAGAAGAAGGAAAACTCTGATCCTAATCCTCCACTGCCTTGTGGGATATTTTGGGGAGAAGAAAAGGCTAAGGAGTAAACCCTATACAAATCCGGAATGGATGGCACCTTGTATGCAACTTCTGGCAACTCCTGCAGTCAAGCTGAAGCCAAACATATTGCTCTGCTTTCCTTTGGACCACAGCAGTGAGGCCAAGAATGGAGTTTTGTCTCCTGGGCAGCCTAGGACGTCAATACATACTGCCCAGGCAAGGTTGCTTCGATGCTGCTAATGCAACGATTTAACTTCACTCCTGGAGGTGCACTCCATTGTCTCTTGAGACAGCTGGATGCCAACAACAACTCATATACAAACTCCTACCTTGACCAATAACCAAGTTATTGTTAGCTTTTATGTGATCAAGGTGGAAGCCAAAGTTCAAAAGAGATACTTGCAGCAGTCCCCAGTCAAAATGTCTTCCAGCAGTCCCACTTTGAGTACCGTACTATGCCACTGAGCAACCGAGATTTCTTCTGGAACTGATCATTGCTTCCCAGTCTATCAATGCACACACATATATAAGACAGTGAAAACTATGCTGTTCCCCCAATGTTCCTAGCTTTTTTCTAGTTTGGCTGTAAGCTGTCTTATGTCCCTCTCAGGAAAAGGTTGGGATATAAATACAACAGCAGCAGCAGCAACAACAACAACCCTCCAGATACCTTAACATGGGCTAGCCATGGTGACAGACCTAGGTGTATCCTTGTAATGCTCTGTGACTGAAGACATCACACTTACATGGGAATAATGGTAAAATGAAAAATATAACTGGTTCCTGGTCTGCTTCCACTGATTTCAGTGCTGCACCTTCTAGAAACTACAGCATACAACAATGCCATAGGCTTTCCTGTTTGAAAATAACAGTATTATACATTGGTTGATTTGATGGATAAAGGAGAGCCTCTCTCCTATGCAAAAGTCTTGAAAAAAATTGAACCAGTCTCACTGTATTTGTATTGATATTTGCAACTATATCACTTTCTTACGCATACTCTCATTGAACACAAAGACCAATTCCTACTTTTTTATTTATAAAATACATTTTGAATCCTTCATAGATGTTCGGTTAAAGTTTGATACCATCTATTTATAATATCCTCTAAATGCCATTTTGAGATGATAGTGTCTGGGCAAGGGAGAATGATGGAAGTGAAACTCTGGGAAATTAATATTGGTGTTGTGTCACAACCTTATCAACCAACCAACACAAATGTAAAGGAAGATGAATATCTAGTTTTCAATAGGTGGTACATTACTCTACTGTGGGAAGGGGTGCGGACAGACTGCTTCATACTTTGAACCAACATATCCACACTGAATTGAACAATGTAATGCTTTTGCATAAATTTGAACCTAAGGACACTGGATTCCTGCATAAAGGCCTTCTTAAGCAATTGTATATAAAGCAACAAATCTATGTACAGCACATCATTGGAAGATTCCCAAGCAACCTTCTAAACAATGGATCAATAACATTTGGAAGACTATGATGATGTGCAAGCTTACTCAACAAGAACAGGCAATAAATCTCAATTTAAAAATGTTTTTATGGTGCCATGGTTTCCCTTTTATCACTTACTTTAAAAACCTTCAAGTTTCTGATCAAATTCGCATAAAGTTCAGTTGCACATTCCCCCTCCCCAACTATTATTCATGTCATGGATCCTTGGTGCCACTCAGGTTGGGATACAGTTGACAGGATCTGCCAGAAGAGGAAGGGAAGAATGATTCACAGTTTGGAGGTGGGGAGGAACTCAAGCAGTGGCACATTTTGTCCTGCCCCTTTGTTGCTGGACATCACAGAAAGGAAGGGGAGTTGTTTGACTCAGTCTTTACTCCACCTCCTAAGAACAAAGTTCCCATGGTAGCTGAGGAAGCAACCAGTCTGGTTGGAGGCTGAAGGAGATTCAGAGGGTTGGACTCAGGTCCCATTGCCAAGGATGAACAACCATTTGCACCAGCATAGACTCCCCTCCCCTGCAGAAATGAGAACCAGGTGAATGAGTTGGGAGGGAGGGGCATGCCAAGTGTTGGGACATCACCTTAGCTACACCTAGCCATGTATCCTAGAGATTTACTTACTGTTTATTGATTTGGGTATCCTTGAACTGATGCTGAGAATGCATACTGATTTCTTAAATGAAGCTTTTGGGTTCCTTTAAGCCAAGAGACTGAGTAGCATGTCAGAGGGTGGGAACCAGGGCAATTCAGCTTCATAACTTACATCACGACTCTCTCAATAGGTAATGAGCTTTTCTTTAGGCTGTTTCTCAAATTGTCCTGCAAGCTTTCCCATGATATACTAAAAATTGTAATCAATGTTTCCTTTCTCTCTTAATTAGCAATCCTGTTGTGCTTTTGTGTGTCCTGTTTCTTACTGCAGTCTTTAATTTTAACTTTATATCAGAATAAAATTCCATGGCATTATTATTATTATTATTTAAAAAGAAAGATGTAAGGGCTGAAGATCTGCCTTATTCTGATTTTTTTATTAAATGTAACCATCAACAATTATTCAAATGCTTCATGAAATCAATCACATTTTGTCACTGCATGCCAATAAAACCGCACATCATGAACCTTAAATCTTAAATGTAACATTTATTATGATTTCATGAAATGCATATCTCATTCACCCTCACAGTGATCCAGGACCATAGGTCAATTCCATGATGACATTAAAGCTAAAAGCAGTAAACTCAGAAGAGGGTGACTTTCCCAGGACAAGAACAGAAATCTAAACCCTGAATCCCATACACAAGTTCATCAAAGTGTCCACTGAAGCACACCGGAACTCTACATGCTTCCCACAAATGCTCTGATTCCGTTGAAGAATCTTGACAAAAACTCAGAGTCTAATACTGCCCTCAAGGAACCAGTTCATCGTCCTTGCTTTGAAGAAACAGTAAGTATTTGAATTATGAATGCAGCAGAACAAACAATAATGGATAAGATGAAGGAATATGCATTCTATGATTGGCACTACTGTCTAACCCAATTTGTACAAAACCATTTGTGAAACCATCTGAGGGATATAAAGCCAGCCTTCTTATTTTTCTCCTCCCACAGTTGATATTAAATAATAGGAAGCTTTATTATGGCCGGGGGGGGGGGGAATGATTTTAAAGTTAGTAGAAGATTTTTCTTTTCTTAAAGGAAGAGACTGCAAGGAAGTACTAGCTGCATCCCCAAATTTAAATGACAAGGAAAGGATTTAATTCAGTATTATCTTGAGACCAAATATTGTTTTAAAAATGACTGCTTCAGGATTACACTAAAACCTGCTTGATCCAGAACCTGAACCAGCGGCAATACCTGGATTTAAGCTACTATGAAAACTAAACTGATAAGCATTGTGGCTTACCTGGTTTCTACATTAACTCACCTTGCCACAGTACATGAATGGTATATTGTATATCACTAAATTATACTTAAGTAGACATGATGAGATTAATGAACCAAAGTTCATCGTGTCCATTACTTACTCTGATTTGGATTAGCATTGGCTAAAACCCTGTGTATTTGCCAATTACTATTTTTCTCATTGAATTTTAACATATGAATCTGCAACTCCTTCACTAAAAAATAATGCTACAAAGAGGCAACCAACATGATCAAAGGTCTGAAAACCAACCTTATGAGGAATGGTTGAAGGATCTGGGTATGTTTAGCCCAGAAAAGAAGAGACTAAGAAGAGTTACAATAGCTAATTTCAAATATCTAAAGGGCTGTCACATGGAAGATGCAGTAAGCTTGTTTTCTCCTGCTCTAGAGGGTAGGACCTGAACCAATGAATTCAGGTTGTAAGAAAGGAGGTTCCGACTAAACATCAGTAAGAGCTGTTCGACAATGGAACAGACTCCATTGGAAGGTTGTGGACACTCCTTCCTTGGAGGTTTTTAAGCAGAGGTTAGATGACAGTCTGCCATGGATGCTTTAGCTGAGATTCCTGAATTGCAGAGAGTTGGACTACATGACCCTCAGGGTTCTTTCCAGTTCTACAATACTAAGATTCTATGATGATTCTATTATTAAATATAATAGATGCAATATTTTACAGATGATAACTAATTAATGGTCATGGATGATGGGAGTTGTAGTCTATCATCTAGGGGCACCTGCTCAGAGAAGGATGATTTAATCCACGGAACTGCACTCCCAGTTCTCCATCAGGCACCCTTCCTATAAGGCGTAGCACAGTTTCACACATCCAAGGAAACTATTTCTAACATTATGTACACTTGCAAATAAACGGAAATCTGCAATGTATAAAAGAAACCGTGAAACAAGTTATTTCCCCCTCTCAGACTGCAGGGGTGGGGGCAGAAGTGAAACTTGTAGGACTTAATCAGATCTGAATGCATTAAAAAGTGAGAACAAGCCTGCATGATGTGGCTTGGACCCAAAAGACATGAAAATGTAGTTTCAGAATTAGCAGAAGAGTGCTGTGTGAGAAAAATGGCCCAGATCCAGAGTTCTTCCATTTGCACAAGCTCCTTCTTGAGATAGTTAATTCAGTTTACATGTTACAGCCTGTGTCTTCCTTGCTTACTGGTGTCTCATACTGTATCCCAACTCCTGATACATTGTGGTGCTGCAAGAAAACTTATTTAGCTTGCATAAGTGTTTATGGAACAGTACAGTGGTACCTCGGGTTATGTTACCTTTGGGTAGTGTAATTTCGGGTTGCGAACGTATATATTTCCGGGTTTTGCTGCATGCTCATGCACAGAAGCGGTCTATTGCGCCGTGCATGCGCGTGCATAGAAGTGGCACCTCTGGATGCGGACTTTTCGGGGTAAGTACAGACCCTCGAGATGAATTAAGTTTGTATCCAGAAGGTCCACTGTAATGATATTTTCTTGCTCCACTCAAGATTCTCTGGATCCAAGCCAATACTTGCCATCTCCAGTGTAATTCTAGCTTAGCTTCCAAACAGTTAAAAAAGTAACAGAAAGGAAAGCTCAATACTTTGACTTAGTGGGTAGCTGCAACTTTCTCTCAAGGTTAAAGGCAGTAAACCTTAATGTTCTTAACTCTCAACAAATGTTAAAAGTAGTATTCAGAACATTCTACTAGAACAAAGGATCTGGGGGGGGGGGGAAGTGAGTGAATCTGATAAAACATGTAAGACATTTAAATTGGAAAATAAATCTCCTGCTCCCCTCCAACAACAGCCAATAACAAAACACTCAATGAAAAGGATCATTACTTTAAATTGCTTTCTTCATTTTTTAATCAAAACAGCAATTATGTTCATTTTAAATTTTCATTTTTACAACATTTCTTGGATAGGGTGGGGTCAGGAGGAAGATGACTAGCCAACTCAATCTAAAGTGAAGAAGAAGAAGAAGAAGAAGAAAAAGAAGCAGGTGAGAAGAAAACACCAAAGTCATAATATAGGAAACTGATGTTACCACTCTCAAGAGAGAAGATATCATCCGGGAATGGGGATTGCTACTGTCACTTCAAGAGTTTTGAATGTATCTTAAAAAAAGAAAACAGGCTGCTGTACAGAACATTCAGCTTTACATGCACTGCTTTCGTATACACCATCCTCCATTAGTTAAAAGTCAATTCTCATGAGTCTCATCTACACCAAATACATTTTAAGTACAAAAAGTTGCACTACAATGTGGTCAGTTGTAGTAAATCTGCAATATCCTACAAAATGAGAGAAGGTATTTCATATGGACACGAAGAAGGCAGAAAGTGTAGGGGTGCAGTGTGGTGGAAAATCACACACCACCTTTTGACCAGCCACCCATGCTGCTGAAACTGTATATGCATTATATCTTGCAGCCTAGAGCATTGGTTCCTTAAGCATTGGCCTGAAGGCACATCAGGCTTCCACACTGATAAAGCTAAGCATAGTTCAGGTCTGGTTGGTGCTTGGGTGGGAACCACATTAATGCCTCTTTGGGTTACATGACAGGCCCTGAAATGCTGGGCAGGTTGACATTCCTTCCAAGTTATGTCACACCTGATTAGGACTACTCTCTTTTCAAATCATAAATATATGTATTACTAGTACCAGGATGTCTAATTCATCAAATATTATCTTTTAGACTTCCACCAATTCCTTGGGGCTTATGCACTGCTTTAAGGAATAATGGATTATTCCAAGCTCTTTTCTTAACGTACAAAGACATAGAGAAAGATGGATATGAGTAACAAAGCTATTCCTGTTGCGTGGTGTCAAAATAACACAATGTCAACAACAGAAAAAGATTTCATCTAGTCAATTTAGCTGGTGATAAGTTGTTGCATATTTCAGAGAATCTACATGGTAAAAACAAAAGAATACACACACTCTAAAATGAGATACTTTCAGATATCTTCAAAGCAATTCTCAAGCATTTTGACCACATCTCTGAATACTTCTGTGATTTAACATAAGATTTGTGTAACTGAGCCATGTAACTGAGCCCCGTTAGCTTAAGGAGGAAATGAACCATTGTAATTTAACCATGGATTGCAGTACATTTTGCTCAAGAAAAATCACCAACGGTAAGCCAAGAACAAATCTTGGTTTATCAATGTGATTTGTTTGGAGTACAACAAACCATGCTAATCCAGGTATTGTGGTTTGTTTCTTCCAGTAGTAGTAGAAGAAGAAGTAGTAGTAGGTCTCCCCAGCCAGTAAAGTAGATCATTTGGCTCATACCATGAGCAATAGCTTATATTTTGCTGTGGCACATAAACCCAGTCATGCTTAACACATTTAAAAATAGTAATCTGGGAATAAGCACCCTCTTGTTATTAGTAAATAGAAATAAACTGTTTTCATTGTTCTTAATAAGATTTTAATTAAAATGCCAATACTTATTGACAGAATCTGAAAGCGCTTTCTCCATTTCCAATACGCACTCAATGCTCTAGAGTGATGTAGCATTCTAGCTTTGATGCCAAGCCAGCCTCTCTTTTTACCTCCTCACGTACAAAATCAGAAGGAAGGACAGAATAGTCTTAAATATTTGAAATGGAGTGGCGGGTGGGAAGAGTCAAATGCTATAGAGTACATGTAAATGAAGCACATCATGGAAACATGCTACAAAACATGCAAGCATGCTACAAAACAGTGATTTTTCTGCCATAATGTGCATCATTTACATGTGTTTATATTGAACAACACTCTTCACATATCTTTTTGAGCATTTTCATCACATTGCTGTCATGGGAATGTAGGACTATTTTTTCCATTGCAGCATGCCTATCCTAGGTGCATTTAATTTGCATGGTTTTAACTACATGGTACACCCTCCAGTCTTCTCTTAGCATACAAGCAAATGAGGTCTTTCTGTAGCCAAGAATAAAGTGCTGGCATTGGTGTTTTGAAATACCCTACCAGTGTGTCTTGTGTAAGCTAGTTTAAATCTGTAGCTTTTGTTAGAGCTTTTAAATATGTTCTGAGCCTCTTGTTTCCCAGTTCAAACAAAAAGGGTGGCTCACTTAAGAACTGCTATCTCCTGATCAATGACAAAAAGAAATTCTCAATTAAAAAAAACAACCCCAAATAGGTGCAAAGTACCCCAATGTCTACATCCTACTTTACCACTATGAGCTAAGTTTTGACAGATTTGCTGTATACTTTGGGGGTTTTGAGATAGCATCTCTATGTAAAGTATTCCTTTGCCTGATGCAAAATAGAATGGGCCCATAACTTTACCTTGGTTTTTCTTCCCACTGTTGGTATGGTATTCTATCAAGCCTTAATTTCGAGAATAGCAACAAGCATGGAAATTATGCTAGTGTTAACACTCTCTATGAGGACCCAAAGATACATTTACACAGTTCCATAACATTCATAGACTCCTGCATTCAGAGGAAGATGTGTAATCTCACCTTGGAGGGAGGTAACAGCACAGAGAAACACAGGCATTTATTGTTATGTAAATGCTCTTGTGCTAATTTTATTATAAGTTCTCCAAATAGTTATCCCACTAAATTACTTGTACAGCACTTTGGCTCAGCATGTGCCATGATGTTCATAATATTAAGATCGATATAATGTAATTGCTTATGCTTGCAACAGTGATCTAACATAGCAATTCTAGGACTCTCACTGAGACTGAGGGACTGGGTTACATCATCCCAAATTGCTCTGGTAACATTTGAAACAGTTATTCCCACTGCAAGAGCAGTGACTATGTGCTTCATGAGGATGTGCTTCATGAGAACTTATCATGTCCAAGATGGTAAGCAGAATTAAAACAGCCTGGTTTAACAAGGTCTACCATTCCATGCTCCCACTTTGTACAGGAAGGGGAAACGTGAGCTCTGCTTAAAATCACTAATCTGGCAATAGCACTAGAGCGGGGTTGTCAAGACCAATAACCTTGTCAAGGCCAATGATCTTGTAGTGTGCATGGAGGACTCCAATATCAGTACCTTAATTCTGGGCTCTCCAAGAAAACAGACCTGCCACTGTATTTTGCAGTACACCTTTATCTCCAGCTCTGTGGATGCCAAGGACTATAGAATAAGGTGTGTGTCCTTTAAATCACTCAGCCAGCTCTAGGGAGGCAGAACCTATTTCACTCCTGATTTAGTCAGCCTACACAAGGCTAAGTCTGGCTCTATTGCCCTGCAGAAATAACTTCCTGTAGTTGCCTTAATAGGTAGCCAGTAGGGCTCCTTTGGAGCTCTCCAAGATCATGTTCTTGTCTGCTTACTGCTTTGATCTACTTTGACCTTCTTCCACCAGATACTGTGTTCTGCCACTGCAAACCTCAAGCTGCCACAGAATTGGAAAAGGGTATTATTATTTTTTAAATGATGCATTTATAAAAGCTCTCTAAAGAAAACCAAATGGGCTCCTGCAGTTCAATCCAGAATATTCTTTTCCCCCTTCAGCAGCAATGAGGAACCTTAGAAAGGGATGCACTTGGCCTGAAATCCAAAGGTAAATGCAGGAAGACAGCTGAATTTGCCTTGGGACTTGAAAGTTGAGAAAATTTTGCATCACCCCTAGCTGGGAAATTTAACACATGAAAGCACACACAATTGGAAAAGCACAGTGTTGGTTCTGGTGGGAGGTAAACAAACAACGGAACAACATTCTAAGTCTAGGCATACCCATGAAGAAAAATAATAAGTTTACCCATTCAGACTTCTAATTCTGAATACCCTAGGTGGTATCCAATGAAGTAGATCCTATAACACAATGACTTTTAGTTGTGCAATGGAACTTATCCTCCCAGTCTTTCCCCTGTGTGTCCCCTAAATCCGTTCTGAGGTCTCTCCCAACCTCCAGAACAGATTTGGGGAGGGTGCAGGGGATGTGTGGCAAGAGAAGGGGGGGGTTCTGTTGCACAAGCAGACTTCTTTCTGCTACTAGGTCTGTTTCGCTGGATACCACCCACTTATTCCAATACTGTATTTTTGGATTAATGTAGAAGAGCTGGGTGCTTAGGTGATTCTCAAGCAATGTGAATCAAGCATGTGTCAGCTAGAGCAGTGTTTCCCAACCGGTGTTCCGCGGCACACGAGTGTGCCGTGAGACATCGGCTGGTGTGCCGCGAGATGCCTGGAGGGAGGCGGGCGAGTCGGGCGGCGAGAGGCGGAGCGGCGGCGGCGAGGAGAGGCCGCGCTTCCTGCTGCTGCCTGGCGCTCCTCCTCGCAGCCGGCAGCGCTGCCTGGGCGCCTCCGTGCGACTCTGCCTCGCTGCCTCTGCCTCTGCTGGTCTCCCAGCAGAGACGGGTCACACGCGCACCTCCCTCCCTCCCTCAGCCTGCGCGGAGGGAGAGCCAGAGAGAGGCATCGCTCCTGCGCGGCGGGAGAGGGAGCAGCCGGAGCGATGCCCCAAACGAAGGCATGGGACTGGAGGGGAAATCCTCTCCGAGGAGGATTGAGCGCAGCTGAGAGAAGCCTTTCGAGGAGCTGCCGTGTCCCCTGGAAACCCCCTTCCCAGCTCTGCCTGCCTGCCTGCCCAAAGCTTGGAGGTTCCCCGGCAAGGGGGAGGGGAAAAACTTTCACTTTTGTGCGTCCCTCCCGGCGTGACGCTGCGCGCTGACGTCACGGGGCGGGGCTTTAATGGTGGTGTGCCGCGAGATTTTTTTTCAGTAAACAGGTGTGCCGTTGCCCAAAAACGTTTGGGAAACACTGAGCTAGAGCACAGTGGCATTTAAATCAGCATAGTGAGCAGACTTAATATTTTACCCAAACCACATGTACTGCCATATTGGGCAGCATATTTTGGGAAGATATTGGTGATTTTATGTTTTAGATGGGATGTACTTCCTGAAACACAATTTTTTGCAAGCTGATTCTACCCTGCCTCTGTCCTATATTTTATTATTTATTGTACGTGGATCATTATGATACTGACATTTTATTTAAGAAAAAAAACACAGTAGCTGATAACAAACAAAAGTATCAACAAAATACAGGGTTCAGTGTTGTCTTGAAGTTTGTCAGACACAATGAAGATCTTCAACATTTCAAAAAACTCCATCAGTTTGTCTTCCTTCCTGAACAAGTGCTAGAATTGATTCCTTCAGCGTGACAGCAATTTCCCAATTTCTACACAAATATTGCATTAATGTGGGTGGGCTGGCCCTCCTCCAATCCTTGGTAATTGCCATTATGCTGCTGCTAACTCCTCCTTTTCAACCATGAATTCTAGATAACCAAACAAGCCCACCAATGGAATTTGGTACACAGTGACGTGTAATAGTTGTTCAAAGGAAGTTCCTGAAGTTTGATAGGAGGGCATGAGAACAAAAATTCATGTAAAAAGTAATACCATTAATGGTGCCTGCTCTAGCAACTGTCATAATGTTTATATTGTATTTAATTGTATTTAATTATAAAGAAAAAAGAAATGGAAGCCACTTCCCAAAAATACTGTGCCTACTTCTCTTTAATGCATGCATGTTTTCTGTAATGCACACACAGTGTTACTGAAATGCTCAAACAATAATAGTCTCTGACAGCATCATATTGAAAGGGTGTCAAAATGTCTCTTAGAAACATGATATCCTAAAACAGAGGTCATGCATGCATAGGGACAGAACTGTCTATCCTCATTTAGCTAGGCACACAGGGCAGCGTTTCAAATATGCCCTATCACAGCATAGAGAACACCAGTCTCTGATCATGACTAGACCAGTCTCTGTTCATGACTAGTCAAGAAGCCGAAGCCACTGCACTGCAAGATCTGCTGTCTCTTTGTGTTCCTAGAACTGTACACTGGATGACCCAAACAAACTCTAGGCACTGTAAGACAGTGTGGGGCAATGGCCAATGCACAGCAATCTTCAGTGAATGCAACTTTCTCTAGGAAGTCATTGAGACAGTGCAATTCCATGTATGTTTTCCTGGCAGTTAATCCTACATGTTCAGTGTGACTTACTTCCATGTGACTACACATAAGATTGCAATCCCCCCCCCCAATGAGGCAATTCCTTTAACACATCACCAAACACTTCACAGATACCCAAATTATTCTCACAATGAAATCACAATATGACTTATTTCATTATCAAAATAAAAAAAATCCTTCCAGGTTTTTTTTAGGTTTTTTTTTTTTTTTACTATGGCAGACCAACACGGCTACCTATCTGTAACTTATTTCATTATGTTACCCAGTTTGAATTTAGAGAAAGTGAGAAAGAAAATAGCGTACCATAAATCCCCATTGCTTTCATCCAAAAGGGAACTGAACACTGTCATGCTGCCTTTCTGCCACTTACCATTTTAAGGAATTTGAACAAACATTTAACAACTCAGTAAGTTCAACAATACTATCTGTTCAGGAGCTGACGGAAAAGAAACCCAGGCTAGATTTTTTAAAAAAGAATTCTACAAATCATCCCTCTGGTGATCTGCAACCAAAACTCTATGATGTCCTCATCTGGGCTTTCCTGTAAGTGTCAAAGGCTGAAAAGCTGTCTTTTTAATAGTGAAGTCTTTTATTTTTTATTTTTAAAGCAATCAGTTCAGGAAAAAAAAGGTAAAAAGAAGGATTCCCCTTAAACTATAAGCAAATGCAAACAATTCTCAGGTGTTCAGTAGTCACCCTTCCCAGAGTCTGACCCAGAGTCATGAGTCAACTCTTCTCATAAGGCTTTTTGAGACCACAAAGCATAAGAATCTGAGGAGGCTGCAGAGTATTGGGGAAATGTTTGCTAAAAGGAACAACACACATATGATGCACAGCCACCTTGCAATGCTAAAGCAAGCTCAATCCTGCACCCACCATGGAATATAAAGAATTTCTAAAGTGTCCTGTATAAGAGGCAGAAAAAGTATTTTACAGGTGCATAAAACCTTCAGGAAAATGGAGGGTTAGATTAAAAAACACAAATACTTGTAGCCTCAAACACAATGGTTTTGAAGAAGGTACTTCATGCATTCACTTCACATTGTTATTGAATGGGGATGTTATTGAATGCACTTCTGCACAATGGTTCCAAAATTCAAGCTCTGTTCAACCCAGTTCTAGCTTCTGATTTTGTTTTTAATTAAACGTTGGTCCCACTACAGCCAAGGCACCCTAGTATAGCTGTACCCTCTAACAATAATATAAGAGTGACAGAGAGCTGCAATCTCTACAGCAGATTCAATACTGTATTCTGTACTTTCCTAGCAGATTCAATATTCAATATTCTGTGTACCAAGAAAGTACACAGCTCTGCCTCTACGTACATCCAGATTATCTGATACAAGGGTCAGATAAACCATGGTCACAAGGTTTCCCTCTTGAGAAACTTCAGAACCTTTGGTGCCAACTGGTATGTGGCTAGATCTTCAGGGCTTCCCTTGAGCAGAACAAAGGTTAGATGTCTACATCCATTTCAGAGGACAACAGTACACACATTTCTACCTACCCTTTTCACACTGAACCCAGTCTTGTCACAATTCACTGGCTATGGTGCAGGGCCTGAATGGATAATTCAACGGACAAAGGACAAAACAAAATAACTGTGGGGGGGAGGAATGATGAAACCAAATTTACCCAAAGCTCTGGGTTTTGTCAAGAGTTAGAATCATAGAATCATAGAATCACAGAATCATAGAGTTGGAAGAGACCGCAAGGGCCATCGAGTCCAACCCCCTGCCAAGAAGGAAACACTATCAGAGCACTCCTGACATATGGTTGTCAAGCCTCTGCTTAAAGACCTCCAAAGAAGGAGACTCCACCACACTCCTTGGCAGCAAATTCCACTGTCGAACAGCTCTTACTGTCAGGAAGTTCTTCCTAATGTTTAGGTGGAATCTTCTTTCTTGTAGTTTGGATCCATTGCTCCGTGTCCGCTTCTCTGGAGCAGCAGAAAACAACCTTTCTCCCTCCTCTATGTGACATCCTTTTATATATTTGAACATGGCTATCATATCACCCCTTAACCTCCTCTTCTCCAGGCTAAACATGCCCAGCTCCCTTAGCCGTTCCTCATAAGGCATCGTTTCCAGGCCTTTGACCATTTTGGTTGCCCTCCTCTGGACACGTTCCAGTTTGTCAGTGTCCTTCTTGAATTGTGGTGCCCAGAACTGGACACAGTACTCCAGGTGAGGTCTGACCAGAGCAGAATACAGTGGCACTATTACTTCCCTTGATCTAGATGCTATACTCCTATTGATGCAGCCCAGAATTGCATTGGCTTTTTTAGATGCCGTGTCACACTGTTGGCTCATGTCAAGTTTGTGGTCAACCAAGACTCCTAGATCCTTTTCACATGTACTGCTCTCAAGCCAGGTGTCCCCCATCTTGTATTTGTACCTCTCATTTTTTTTTGCCCAGGTGCAATACTTTACATTTCTCCCTGTTAAAATTCATCTTGTTTGTTTTGGCCCAGTTCTCTAATCTGTCAAGGTCGTTTTGAAGTGTGATCCTGTCCTCTGGGGTGTTAGCCACCCCTCCCAGTTTGGTGTCATCTGCAAATTTGATCAGGATGCCCTTGAGTCCATCATCCAAGTCGTTGATAAAGATGTTGAATAAGACCGGGCCCAAGACAGAACCCTATGGCACCCCACTAGTCACTCTTCTCCAGGATGAAGAGGAACCATTGATGAACACCCTTTGGGTTCGGTCAGTCAGCCAGTTACAAATCCACTGAGTGGTAGCATAGTCAAGACCGCATTTTACCAGCTTCTTTACAAGAATATCATGGGGCACCTTGTCAAATGCCTTGCTGAAATCAAGGTAGGCTACATCCACTGTGTTCCCTTCATCTACCAGGCTTGTAATTCTGTCAAAAAACGAGATCAGGTTAGTCTGACATGACTTATTTTTCAGAAATCCATGCTGACTATTGGTGATCACAGCATTCCTTTCTAGGTGCTCACAGACTGTTTGCTTAATGATCTGCTCCAGAATCTTCCCTGGTATTGATGTCAGACTGACTGGGCAGTAATTATTTGGGTCCTC
Source organism: Podarcis bocagei (assembly GCF_964188305.1). NCBI lineage: Eukaryota > Metazoa > Chordata > Lepidosauria > Squamata > Lacertidae > Podarcis > Podarcis bocagei. The sequence continues at coordinate 29,408,189 of NC_138135.1, forward strand.
TCTTTTCCCCTTTTTGAAAATAGGGACAACATTTGCCCTCCTCCAGTCTGCCGGGACTTTGCCTGTTCTCCAGGAATTCTCAAAGATGACTGCCAGTGGTTCTGAGATCACATCTGCCAGTTCTTTTAATACTCTTGGATGCAGTTCATCTAGCCAAGTATTCTTGTACTATCTCCTTAGTTATTCTGGGCTGTGTTTCCTTTGCTGAATCATTTGCTCCAAATTCTTCAGGTCGGGCATTGTTTTCTTTATCGGAGAAGACTGAGGCAAAGAAGGCATTGAGGAGTTCAGCCCTTTCTGTGTCCCCTGTTTGCATTTCACCATCTTCTCCTCTGAGTGACCCCACTGTTTCTTTGGTCTTCCTTTTGCTACGAACATACCCATAAAAGCCTTTTTTGTTGCTTTTAACCTCTCTAGCAAGCCCTAGTTCATTCTGTGCTTTAGCTTTTCTGACTTTGTGTCTACACGTGCTGGCTATTTGTTTGAATTCCTCTTTGGTGGTTTCCCCCCTTTTCCATTTTTTGTACACATCCTTTTTAAATCTTAACTCAGTTAAAAGTTCTTTAGAAGTTAAAAGTTAAAAGTTCTTTAGTTGTACTGGCTCTTTGGATTTAGAATTTAAATACTCCTAAACAGAAAAGTGAAGATATGGAAATTGAACCAACAAATATTTATGTGAGCATCATTAGCATTTCCTACTACTAGAATCATAGAATCATAGAATCATAGAGTTGGAAGAGACCACAAGGGCCATCGAGTCCAACCCCCTGCCAAGCAGGAAACACCATCAGAGCACTCCTGACATATGGTTGTCAAGCCTCTGCTTAAAGACCTCCAAAGTAGGAGACTCCACCACACTCCTTGGCAGCAAATTCCACTGTCGAACAGCTCTTACTGTCAGGAAGTTCTTCCTAATGTTTAGGTGGAATCTTCTTTCTTGTAGTTTGGATCCATTGCTCCGTGTCCGCTTCTCTGGAGCAGCAGAAAACAACCTTTCTCCCTCCTCTATGTGGCATCCTTTTATATATTTGAACATGGCTATCATATCACCCCTTAACCTCCTCTTCTCCAGGCTAAACATGCCCAGCTCCCTTAGCCGTTCCTCATAAGGCATCGTTTCCAGGCCTTTGACCATTTTGGTTGCCCTCCTCTGGACACGTTCCAGTTTGTCAGTGTCCTTCTTGAATTGTGGTGCCCAGAACTGGACACAGTACTCCAGGTGAGGTCTGACCAGAGCAGAATACAGTGGCACTATTACTTCCCTTGATCTAGATGCTATACTCCTATTGATGCAGCCCAGAATTGCATTGGCTTTTTTAGCTGCCGCGTCACACTGTTGGCTCATGTCAAGTTTGTGGTCAACCAAGACTCCTAGATCCTTTTCACATGTACTGCTCTCAAGCCAGGTGTCCCCCATCTTGTATTTGTGCCTCTCATTTTTTTTGCCCAAGTGCAATACTTTACATTTCTCCCTGTTAAAATTCATTTTGTTTGTTTTTGCCCAGTTCTCTAATCTGTCAAGGTCGTTTTGAAGTGTGATCCTGTCCTCTGGGGTGTTAGCCACCCCTCCCAGTTTGGTGTCATCTGCAAATTTGATCAGGATGCCCTTGAGTCCATCATCCAAGTCGTTGATAAAGATGTTAAATAAGACCGGGCCCAAGACAGAACCCTGTGGCACCCCACTAGTCACTCTTCTCCAGGATGAAGAGGAACCATTGATGAGCACCCTTTGGGTTCGGTCAGTCAGCCAGTTACAAATCCACTGAGTGGTAGCAGAGTCAAGACCGCATTTTACCAGCTTCTTTACAAGAATATCATGGGGCACCTTGTCAAATGCCTTACTGAAATCAAGGTAGGCTATATCCACTGAGTTCCCTTCATCTACCAGGCTTGTAATTCTGTCAAAAAATGAGATCAGGTTAGTCTGACATGACTTATTTTTCAGAAATCCATGCTGACTATTGGTGATCACAGCATTCCTTTCTAGGTGCTCACAGACTGTTTGCTTAATGATCTGCTCCAGAATCTTCCCTGCTATTGATGTCAGACTGACTGGGCGGTAATTATTTGGGTCCTCTCTTTTCCCCTTTTTGAAAATAGGGACAACATTTGCCCTCCTCCAGTCTGCCGGGACTTCGCCTGTTCTCCAGGATTTCTCGAAGATGACTGCCAGTGGTTCTGAGATCACATCTGCCAGTTCTTTTAATACTCTTGGATGCAGTTCATCTGGCCCTGGAGACTTGAATACATCTAAACTAGCCAAATATTCTTGTACTGTCTCCTTAGTTATTCTGGGCTGTGTTTCCTTTGCTGAATCATTTGCTCCAAATTCTTCAGGTCGGGCATTATTTTCTTTATCGGAGAAGACTGAGGCAAAGAAGGCATTGAGGAGTTCAGCCCTTTCTGTGTCCCCTGTTTGCATTTCACCATCTTCTCCTCTGAGTGACCCCACTGTTTCTTTGTTCTTCCTTTTGCTACGAACATACCCATAAAAGCCTTTTTTGTTGCTTTTAACCTCTCTAGCAAGCCTGAGTTCATTCTGTGCTTTAGCTTTTCTGACTTTGTGTCTACACGTGCTGGCTATTTGTTTGAATTCCTCTTTGGTGGTTTCCCCCCTTTTCCATTTTTTGTACACATCCTTTTTTAATCTTAATTCAGTTAAAAGTTCTTTAGATAGCCACCCTGGCTTCTTTAGGCACCTTCCATGTTTCCGTCTCATTGGTATTGCCTGACGTTGTGCTTTTACTATCTCCCTCTTAACAAACTCCCAGCCATCATGAACTCCCTTTCCTTTTAGTATTGCTGTCCATGGGATCTCACCCAGCACTTCCCTAAGTTTTATGAAGTCGGCTTTCTTAAAGTCAAGAAATTGAGTCCTAGTATGCTTGGCTGCTCCTTTCCGCTGTATAGTAAACTTCAGAAGAGCATGATCACTCGCGCCTAATGATCCTTCCACTTCTACCCCACTAACCAGGTCATCAACATTGGTTAGGACCAGATCTAAAATGGCTGTTCCTCTTGTTGCTTCTCCCACTTTCTGGACAATGAAGTTGTCTGCAAGGCCAGTGAGGAATCTGTTTGACCTTATGCTCTTGGCTGAGTTTGACGTCCAACAAATATCCGGGTAATTGAAGTCCCCCATTACTACTATCTCCCTTCCTTTTGCATGCTTGGCCATCTGTTCCAGGAAGGCATCATCTATGTCCTCCGTTTGGCTTGGGGATCTATAGTAAACTCCCACAATGAGGTCTCTGTTATTCTTCTCTCCCTTAATTTTGACCCAAATGCTCTCACATTGGCTTTGAGGTTCTAAATCTTGGATCTCTTCACAGGTATACACATCCCTGACATATAACGCCACTCCTCCTCCTTTCTTGTCTGGTCTGTTTCTCTGAAATAGATTGTATCCCCCCATTATTACATTCCAATCGTGGGACTTATCCCACCAGGTTTCAGTGATGCCTATTATGTCATATTTAGTTTGCTGTACCAAGAGCTCAAGCTCATCTTGTTTATTTCCCATGCTTTGCGCATTAGTGTACAGACATTGAAGTCCATTAATCATTCCCCCGTGTCTCTTATTTAAGGATTTTTTCCTCCCACCACTAGGTCCGCGTGCTGTTTGCTCCATTTGGTCTATGACATTTGGATGATCATCTTCATTAATTGATAGACTCCTACCTTCAGGAGCACTGTCTCCCTCCCCCACATTAGTCAGTTTAAAGCCCTCCTGATGAGGTTTCTGAGATTTTTGGCAAAAACATTCCTCCCAACCGTTGTGAGGTGCAGCCCATCACTTGCCAGAAGTCCATCTTCAAGAAACTGCAGTCCGTGATCTAAGAATCCAAACCGTTCCTGTTTACACCATTTGCGAAGCCAGCTGTTCACTTCCACTATTTTCCCCTCTCTCCCTGGGCCACGTCGTTCAACTGGGAGGACAGACGAGATGACAATTTGTGCATTTAGTTGCTTCAATTTCCTGCCGAGAGCCTCGTAGTCTCTTTTGATCTTCTGGAGGCTATTGCTTGCAGTGTCATTGGTTCCCACATGAACCAAGAGGAAGGGGTATTTGTCAGTGGGTTTTATGATTCCTTGCAGTCGTTCAGTTACATCTTGGATCTTAGCCCCGGGGAGACAGCACACTTCCCGAGACATCTTGTCAGGCCCACAGATCATTGCTTCTGTTCCCCTCAGTAGGGAATCCCCTATCACCACTACACGCCTCCTCTTAGGTTTGGTCGGGGTTCTTCCGTGAGCTGTCCGTTCCAAGGTCGCCTGCACATTCCCTGAGGACTGACTTTGCTGCTCGTCTTCATATACCTGATCGACTGTAATGAGGGAGAGATCCTCAAATGGAGTCTGCTCTTCGTCTTCCATGCTAGGGGAGAGGACCTCAAAGCGATTGTGTATTTCTAAACAATCAGAGTGAACCCTGGGCCTCCTACTTCTTTGAGTCACGTTTCTCCATATATCTGGCTCCTGTGTTGATGAACTAGCCTCCTTCTCAGGGGAGTCCCCTGTCTCCTCCTTGGTGGGGACGGTGTGCTCTGTTGCTTCCAAGAAGAGCTCCAGCTCTCTAATTCTTTGGAGCGTAGCTACACGTTCCTCCAGTTGCTGGACTTTGTCTTTTAAAAGGGCAATCAACATGCAATTGCTGCAGGTGAAGCTGCCTGCAACCTTTGGCAAGATGGCAAACATTGCGCAGGAATCGCAGGCGACTGCAGCTGTTCCCTCCCATTCCATCTTGAGATCGTGTTGTTGGGGGTGGCTACAGAGGTCCTCCATCATAAAAAGCTTGAAGACAGGACAAATAACTTCGCCCACAAAAAAAAACAAAACCTAGGTCTCCCCCAACAAACGTTTGAGACTAGCTCCCCTAAATCTAAAAGATGGATATAACTGCGCGCGCCGCTAGGCGCGCGCCGCTGCCCTACAAACTCTGATAAGCTCCTCCCACAGCTAATCCCCTGCCTCAACAGAAACCCTGCCCCCTCTGACCTTTACACAGGGAAAACAGCTAATCAGCCACAAGAAACACACACACACAAGAAAACCCTTTTTGCTCCTTCTTCAACTGCTGCCCTACAAACTCTGATAAGCTCCTCCCACAGCTAATCCCCTGCCTCAACAGAAACCCTGCCCCCTCTGACCTTTACACAGGGAAAACAGCTAATCAGCCACAAGAAACACACACACACAAGAAAACCCTTTTTGCTCCTTCTTCAACTGCTGCCCTACAAACTCTGATAAGCTCCTCCCACAGCTAATCCCCTGCCTCAACAGAAACCCTGCCCCCTCTGACCTTTACACAGGGAAAACAGCTAATCAGCCACAAGAAACACACACACACAAGAAAACCCTTTTTGCTCCTTCTTCAACTGCTGCCCTACTAACTCTGATAAGCTCCTCCCACAGCTAATCCCCTGCCTCAACAGAAACCCTGCCCCCTCTGACCTTTACACAGGGAAAACAGCTAATCAGCCACAAGAAACACACACACACAAGAAAACCCTTTTTGCTCCTTCTTCAACTGCTGCCCTACAAACTCTGATAAGCTCCTCCCACAGCTAATCCCCTGCCTCAACAGAAACCCTGCCCCCTCTGACCTTTACACAGGGAAAACAGCTAATCAGCCACAAGAAACACACACACACAAGAAAACCCTTTTTGCTCCTTCTTCAACTGCTGCCCTACAAACTCTGATGAGTTGGAAAGCTTAGCAGCGTAACCATGAAACTACATATCATGTTGCACTCAGTCCCGTCTGCTTACACGTATTACTTTTGGGGGGCATACAGTGTCCTGCCCACCCCCACAGCAGCACTGCTTGGCATTTCTATGAAGCGTAACTGCACTGCACAGCTTTGGAGCTACAGCAAATTTCCAGGCAAGGAAAAGCACTCTTCAGAGATCAGAAGAACAAAGTTGTTTAAGATGATAGGTGCAGAATTGTAATGAGGGCACACAGGTCGCTAATGCAACATTGCATAAACAAATTATTTCAAGAACAACCACAGCAAAATGAGCTTCCCTTTCTATTATAATGTAATGGGTTCCTAAAAATAAATTAGCAGAGGAATGTTCAACCCACCCAATTATTTCTTTCCTTTCTGTCACATGAATATAGCAAGCCTTGCAGTCCATGGTAGCAGGACACACTTTTAGGGTGGCCTGGCCCAAAACAGGAGAACAAGCAACTTGTGCATGCTCCTTCAGTTTCTTTGCAAGGGGCAAAATTGTACCTCTCTGCTGTGGGCACACAAGCAAGCTCTACATGGAAAATGAGATGCGTAAACTGCCTGAATGACTACTAACGCCAAAATCTGGAATTCCCACAAAACCTCAGCTCAAGCTCTGCTCTTGTTTTGTCCTCCCACCTTCAAATATGTGCCTGACATTCATGCCCAATCCACTTCCAGCGCTCAAAACAACAGAAGTGTGAACATTTCCTGTGTTAAAATGAGTCGTTTATAGCCGTTTTAACAATATATCACTGAATAGTCTGAAGTTTGAAAGCAACTTCGTATACTAGCAGTATTGCAGTACATACAGTACTTCAAATATCCAGTAATACACATGCTGGGTAGGAAATTTTGTTACACTGGGCCATATCTGTTTTTGTCACAGGAAGATAGGAAACTGCCTTATACCGAGTCAGAACAATGGTATTTCTCGCTCACTACCATCTACTACAGTGGTGCCTCGGGTTACATACGCTTCAGGTTACAGCCTCCGCTAACCCAGAAATAGTACCTCAGGTTAAGAACTTTGCTTCAGGATGAGAACAGAAATCGTGCTCTGGCGGCGCAGTAGCAGCAGGAGGCCCCATTAGCTAAAGTGGTGCTTCAGGTTAAGAGCAGTTTCAGAACAGACATCTGGACCTCCAGAACGAATTAAGTACTTAACCCGAGGTACCACTGTACACTGATTGACAGAGCCTTGCCAGGCTTTCAGATAGAGAATATTTCCCAGTCCTACCTGGAGATGCCGGTGAGTGAACCTGCGAACTTCTCCAGGCGGTGGCTGCTCTACCAATGAACTACAGCCCTTCCTCTTTCACCTTATATAGAGAGACAGGGCAGGGAAGATGCAACAGAGCATTATCTCTTTAGTAAATCTAAACCAAAGCATTCTGCCATGCTGCGCCAGAATGCTTCCTAGTAACTAACTGCTTGAAATCCATAAAGAGAATAAGGGTGTGCAACTATTGCTATGCAACTCCCTACCTTGATGTTAAATACAAAAGAAATAAGCTTGCCATTACAATAAATAAATATTGTGAAATTTGTGTCTCGTCCTGTCTGTCCTTCTACCAGTAGTTCTTCAGTTTTGCCATTATCTCATTGATAAAAATGATGTTTTTCTAAGTCACACTCATGTCCTAGTGATAAATTCAGCATATTTGCAAGGTACTTTCACTCTGAAGAGATTGCAGTGTGCAGCATATATAACTTCCTCTCTGCCCAGAACGTTGGAGGCTATACACCACACCCCCTCAACAGTATTTATAGGAACTCAAACACTGAGATCCTGCTCTGTTCTAGTAACAAGAAGCCGAAAGCACCAGCCTGAAGATGACGAGTGAGACCTCGTCGAAACGTCGCCTAGACACCCCAACTCTTACACGGGAAGACACCCGAAGACACCAAAACCTACATATATATATATATATATATATATATATATATATATATATATATATATGGTTTTTAAAACTGCTCTTCTATGCAAGAATTTTAGATCTTCTCATAACTTTCACTAGCACTCAAAAGTTCACAATTCAGTATGTTGTGGGAAATCAGAGATAGAAATAGACCTGAGAGCATGGTATGGTGGCCAGACCAGAGGGGTAGCTCCACCCAGCAACATTTTACTGAACTATATCATAAGAAATGCTGCTGAAATAGGACAGCATTATGTTGGTAGACTAAGGATGCTGGAGAATTCCAATGAAGGGAGAAACAGAAGCAGAAATTGCAGTGTTCACTTATTCATCCCATGTCTCAAAGGAGATAAATCTGGAGAAGGTACGTATTTGCTGCTGCTTGTTGCTTTCAGTCTACAAATGATACATAATCAATTACATTGTTCCTAATTTGCACTGAGTTTCCTTTCCACTGAACTCAAAGGGGTGGAATAACATAATGAGATTGTAAGTTACAGTGGACACCAAGATAAAAAATGTCAGTTTTGATGGAAAACAAAATGCAGCAGAATGGAAAGTGCTGAATGCAATGAAATCAGGATGAAACCAGAATATAATGCCTTCTTACGCCCCTGTGGAAGGCACAGACCTGCCCACGGTCAGCAGAGATCCTAGCTAACATGGCACGGTACTATTTTGGGGTGCTTGAACTGCCGATCTTGCATGTATGTTAGATGTACAGCTATCCTCCCTCAATACCACATTGTAGACAATGGACCCTATATGCTGAATAGTGCCTCTCCCCCATTTCTTCAAAATCTTCAATGTTCATTACATACATTCCCCACCTTTCAAGCCTTATTTCTGCTGTTGCTTTCACTCTGCCTATCCTTATTAGTGTTATTTATAGCTCAGTTGTCTTATGCAAAAAAGTCTCTAGGCAACTTACAGCAGAATAAAACCACACAAAATTGTAAATAAAAAGCACTATCAGTAGTTAACATTAAAAACAAGCCCAAACTCATCAAGGATACAGAGCAGCAACAGGATTAAAACATCACCAATACATGGACTACATATCAACTCATCACATTCCATCAAAAAAAAGAAAGAAGTTTAACCTGGTACTGGAGAATTAAAGTTACTGCCAGATGGCTTTGCTTGAGAAAGAGCATTACAAGGGGTTTATCATTCTGTCTAAACTAAAGTGACCCCTCTGGGCAAAAATCATGCAACTCACACATTGCATTCTGCACAGTACCCTGGAATACTACCCAATACATGTTAAACCACAGTGGTGATAATTCTGCAACAAATTGACTGTATGTGGCAAGAGAAACTTTCATTCATTTCAATATGAGAGGGATAAAATGCATATAACCAGTCAGCAAAAGCTCTTGGTGACACAGTGCCCAGTATGCTGCAAATACTCCCCCTTTACGCACCCCATAATGTATTCTGAACATATTATTTCACTTTCAATAGCGGCTATTCCACAGATGCTCTGTTTCAGAACAAGTCCTCCTATTCTTTGTAATGAACACAGAAATTAATCAAATATGCTTCACTATCTTCCCTCTTCCAAATGCCTATCTGATTTATTCTCCCTGCCTCTTGTCCAACTCCCAACCAGCCATGCAAAAGAGATGGTATGTGGGTGTGTGAGGGGGTTAAACATTAGCACGTATTAGGTTTTTTTGTATTTAAATATGCTGCCTCCTGCATGACCATTTTAAAACACCCTTTCAACATTGCTCAAAGTCTCACCCCTATCCTGCAACTAGTATGTTTTTCTATTGCATGTATTTGTGTTGTAACACCATGCAAGTCTAAACTGACCAGCAGAGCCATTAATTCAGAATGGGCTCATAACTAAAAAATCATGATAGTCTGAAAGGCAAGGGTCAGATAATGCACAAAGCAGCACAAGTAATTGCCAAGGGTGGTTGTATTTTTAGTGCCTCAAATTGAAGCAGCATGAAATCCAAGAGTTGAACCCTAGAATCCCTTGTAATGTTACAGAGGATGCTGAAGCTTAACTCTTGGATCATTTGCGGCTCTACACCAGTCTCTCCTTATTCTACGAGTGTCATTATACAAAGAGTACAGCCCTGCCTCTTTATGACTTTATTTCCCTAAAAAGGAATTATGTCTTGGCCAGTCTCTTCACCCTTTGAATTAAACAGAGGGCCAGAGAAATAGAGGAAAGGTTTCTTTTCTTTGTTGCAGCATAGAAATATTGAATTCACCAATTATAGAACTTTAAACACAAGCCTAAGTGCCAGTTTTTAGCTATGAACATGATTTGGCATAAGTTTTTTGGGGGCCCACACACTACCAGAGGGATCACTGCCAACCAGAGCCCACAAAGTAGCTGCCTGGAAGAGAGTACATTGAACAAACTGAGTACAGCAGATTCCTACATATTTCTAAATGCTGCCACCCTTGCTCCAAAATAACTGTACCTTTTTGGTTAACCACATGGGAGAAGGCTACTTCACAGGCCTGGGCTCAAGAGGCCAAGTTTTAAGCTTGTAAGCCTGTCACAAGACACCTTGCCTGTTAGCTCAAATAGCTAGGCTAGTAGCAATGGCAAACCAGCCCCAAACATGCATTGCCTACCAGCCACAGCTGGCCCGGCAGTTTCCTCTTCTCAAAGATATCTGAAGCAGCAGCAATGAAATATATTTGCAATGTTTCTTCAGAGCCAGGCAAGGCATGATGGAGATAGCAGTTTTAAATTGCAATAGAACAAACTCCTGGTTTTGTCCATGTTGCATCACTCCAGTTTTGCCACCCCTATTTGATGTTTCCATGGCTAGAGAAGTCAAAACAGCAGCAGGCTGCTGGAATAGTCTGCAGCCTATCCCAGGGAACAGCTCAGTGCCTCATTCTTTGCCTTGGGCATATTCACAGCTCAGCCAAGAATCAGCACCTGGCTTACTTACTGCATTTGTTCCAATGGCCTCCTCCCCAGTTGCTGCTGCTAGGGAAATGCAAGTCACAGCCCTCAAGGAGCCATGAGTTGAACTCTGCTCACCCAGCTGCCTAGGAAACAAGTGGTGTTTTACATAGGAGCAGCTTTTCTCCACCTCCATCTGCAGCCAGGTGTGCCCCCCCTCCATTCAGCAACATAAACTATTTCCATCTCCCACTGGAGCATGTAAATAGTGTTCAGCTAGGCCTTGGGAAATCTGGGTTCAAAACCTTCTTAAACCATGAAGTTCTCTGTGGGGCATTGAAGCAATCACTGTTGCAGTTCATATGTAACACTCATACTTAGTGCTATGTAAATGCTTTGCTCAGGCTTCCTCATTTTTCTGTAGTCAGGTGGGTGGTCTTCAGCCAAGTTTAGCTTTGCAGTCAAATAATTTGGCTATGTATCAACCAGATATTGTGGTTTTAAACAATCCAACTTAACCAGCCATGATTTATTCAATTATTTATTATTACACTTACTAGCCACTTGTAACCCAATGTTTCTAAGTGACTTAAGTTGGAGGGGGAAATGCATAAATATGTTATACCATTCAAAAGAGGGGGAACATATATCACATGAATATTCCATAAAACACATTGTGGAGGAATCCATCTGCCCTGTATAACAGCAATGATGCAATAGAGCACTATGCAATAGAGAAAACAACAACCCCACCCACAAACTAGCAAATTTTAAAAAAACTTCAACACTGACCCCTTGTTCCCTAGCCAAAAAATCATGCACATTAACCTGTTGGTTTATTTGTTTTTTAAAATATCTGCACCCAAACCAAGAAGTTTGGCATCAAGGCCAGCTGCTGTAAATCACTGCTGGGTGGCTAGGTCCTTCAAGAATGGTCAGGCATCTCTTCTCTCCTTTCACGGGGAGCAGCAGGAAAAGCAGAGCAGGAAGTTCACAAAGGTTTTTACCTGCTCTGCAGTTGTCTCGGATGGTCCTTCTCTCTAATGCAACTGGTTGGTAGTTTAAAACCTGATCTGTGTTTCTTTTAAACAAGATTCCTGGTTCATACATAACTCCAAGATTCCTTAAAAGTGGAATTAAAGCTGGCAGGCATTCTCTTGGCTGCATAGGAAAAGAGAGGAAGGGGAGGATATGAACCTGGAGCTTCATTTAATAAAACCTGATCTTTACCTTATGAAGCCTCATCCTCCTAGCACTAAACCATGGTTTAGTGTTACAAGTTAACACAACTGCTTTCTCTCTCACACCCTAACCTGTCTCTCTGAAGGGGAAAACCATGTCCACCAACTTAAGCTCCTTGGAGGAGATGCAGGGTATCAATACAAGAACATACAAATAAATTTCTGACATCTTGCATGAACAAAAAGGGTAGGGAAATCCTCTTTCATTTTTCAGAAAAGAAAAGGGAACTGATAGCATTTTATCTTAATGCAAACTAGATTTTCTCCCTCCGTATTATATTTTTATTCTCTGCACTTAACATTGTTTTATTTTGCCTTCTTGCATGGCTTGTTTTCTTATTTCTTGCCAGTTCTGGAATCAATAAGGTGAGATTTTATTTGCCTTTCTGTGGGCTTAAAAGCTGTTGTAGACCTACCATGATGTCATTTGCAACGAGGTGCAAAACTAAATAACATTGTTAGTGTTTGTGGCAAAGTATTCCTTCTTTATACTCAGCATTATTTTTCAAAGAAGCTCGCTCAACAAAATCCATTATCCAGTATGTCAAATAAATAGTAATATTTAGATTTAAAGCACACTCAGTTACATTTTCAAAGCTGTAAGTGGATAAAAAGTTTCAAATTTATTTTTAACTTCATTTGTTTAATATTTCTAGTACGAGCTATATTGTGTTTTTAAAATATTCTGGTTTGAAATTAGAATTAATATAATTAAGTATTTAATGTTTTGCCTTAAACTGAAGCAAGAGGGATTAATGATTCAATCACCATCAGATTGGACTGAGCTTATGTGTGCCCACTACTTCCCTCCTGAAATCTACCTTTGTCAGAGGCAGAAACTTCAGGGCTCTTAGTCATTAGGCCAGGGATCACTGGGGTTTGTCTTAGTGAGTCCTCCTAGTGGTGCAGCAATAAAACTGCTGGCACATTTGAAAAAGTTAAGCAAGGTCCAGTATGGTTTCTATATTGGATGGGGAACCATGTGTTGAGATTCCTGCAATGCACAGGTTGGACTCTAGATGATCTTCAGGGTCCCTTCCAACTCTACAAACAAGCCTATGATTCTATGAAGATCAAAGTAGCAGAGAACATAGGTTAATTTCAAATTAGGGCCAAGGTGACTTTATGTTGGGAAATGTAAGTCCCAACTTTGTCCCAATCGATCACTTATAGGGGAAAGTCAGTGATGGAAGGTGCCCTGAACACCATCATGACCCAATGATTATACCCTGCAGATGTCCCTCCCCCTGCTCAGTGTTCTTAAAATTCTCCTCCCCTTTCAAGTCCCAAAAGTCAGAAGTGAAGCTAGCTTGCAATAATGAATCAATAACTACCTGGGGTGCATGTGCAGGGTAAAAGAAAATGAGGAAGATGGGCAAAAAAGATTCCTTCATCCAACAATGCGTCTGAGCCCATACATTGCCATTACATGGTAAATGTGGGTTGGGAATCCTGCGTTTTCCTTGTAATGTCTACTATTATATAGAACATATTATTTAAGGGCAAAATATTGAACAATGTGTGGAGGGAGGGGCTGACCTGTAGTCTCCAGGTGCTGCTGGACTAAATAATCCATCCTCCCTGACCGTGTTGGTGGGAGGGTCACACCTTAGCCACCCCCAGTATAAAGGCTTTATTAAGTAACAATTATGTATATTTTAATTTTTATAGAAACAAGATAGCATACACAATCACCAGGAGAAAGATTGATCCATCAATAGATATTCTGAACGGAGAATTTTTTATTTAAAACAACTGTTACTGAATCTACCTTCCCCCCTGAAAGGTACATTGAGCTAAGTCAATCCCCCTTGCAATCTCATTTTAACATGCTTCCTTCCTGATCTCTGATACTACCTACAGAATATGGTGCATAAATTTGAGAAGCAAGAAACCACTGCCAGAGCTATTAAAAATTCTATATATCATAAGCACTTTTTATGAAGATCCGAACAGCTTATCTACTTGGGGGGAAAGAAGAAAAAAGTAGGAAGCCTCCTGAGCCCAATTATCTGAAAATCTGTCTTCTTTTGTTCAATTTTCTCATTAAACTAGCTAAAAAAAATTAAGAAATGGTTGGCTCACTGTTTCTAGCTCAGGCAGCCCAGCTCCATCCTCATTGAATGCAAATGCAAAACTAGAGCAACTCACTTTAGTCCTATAGAATGTCACCAAAGAAGAGTACAAGACTAAGCAGAATTATTCCGGTGCAGCACACTCATTTGTGCTGCATTTCATTTGCTCTAAGTGCCTTTGTCATGACTCTCACATTAAACCCACATACCTAAAGACCTGAACCATTTTCCTTTGGTGTGCCCGGTATTGCTACATTAAAAATGGGGCACTCTTGGTCACTTAAATCCTGCCATAGGCCCCATCCATATAAGATTTTCAAGGCAACTTAAAAGCAGCTCAAATGTCAACTCACCTGTGACAAACACCAGGTCAACATTTCAAATACAAAGATATATGAAACAGATGCAATAGCTAGGGGATGAATGCACATGTTTGCATCAAAAGTTTGGCTTTCTGGGAAGATTTCTACTAGGCACTCATGTTTTCCACCAAGTTTGTGAGCTGTTGCAAGCACTGGGGCAGGGAAGATGGGGGCTTTCAAAAACCTAGTGCTTTCATACAGCATTCGAAACTCCCATTGTTCTAGGCACATTTTGCAACAGGGAATTTCATTAGTGGGAGCAATTTCAGAGCTCTGGGCGCAGTATTGCACCTATGATTTCAGATTAAAACTGCACAGTGGAAGGAAATGTCTGGGTTTTGAATGTCTGATGTATATTTTTTTCAATTTCATTGTTCTGTATGGGACAATGACAATAAAGATTATTGTATTGAAAGGAGGACCTTTTTCTGCCTCCCCACTTTCAGCCACTCTCTTAAAACTGGAAAAGAGACCCTCTTAAGAATATTAGGGGGGCAGGCAGGGGAAGCATGGATTTGCTTTTTTGCAGTCTTCAGTTGAGGACATGACCAAGTGAAAAATGAACATAAGATTTTAGCTTTGTATTCTTCTTATAAAAAAGGGTGCCGAGACTCTCCGTCGTTGCACCCATAACCTAGGTTTAAGTTGCCATTTAGCTCCCAGCTTTCATATCTCAGTTTCTAACACTGCTTTCATACCATGTTTCCCCAGCCTCTTTTAGAACTGCAAGGTCTAATTCTGCCTGTTCAAGAGGTGAAGGACAGTTTGTGTCTTCATGTCCCAATCGATGTAAATAGCCAAAATTAACAACAATGGAATGGAAGCAGGGCAGAAAACAACCCACTGCTGAAGACCTTTGGGCTGTGAGAGTCTCCAGCAGTAGGTTGTTTTGTTTTGTTTTGTTCCATCCCAGCTATTTTTAGAGTTTCGGTCTGAGATCATAGCACTGAAAACATTCACAATCTCAGGCTGCAAAAGGCAGCTAGCCCATACAGCCTTAGGGGAAGGGGGCAGATAATGTCACAGTTGAGGTGTGAACAGAAGAGGGGCAGGGTGCCTTGCTTAAGGTGAACTATGTACTCCTTTTTTGCATGCAGTCACTTAAGCAGGGGTGTTCACATATTTCACTGGCCCTGCTTCAAGTTTTCACCTCATTGCTAAGAAAAACACATATCTAATTGCAGCAAAGATTCAACCCCCCAAAAATGGGTTTCCAGAAAATTTGCCACTATACTTGGCAGGCCTCCCTAAGGATGGTGTTACACAAACAAGGCTCCATTAGTGGAAAGGCCTTGCTATCACCAATCTAACCTCTGAAGCCTATACACACCCAAGCAAGATTACCTCAAAAAAACAAGGAGGATTAAAAAAGAAAAAGGCACATTAGATGACAGTTAAATTTCCAGATGGGCCAATAAGAAAAAAACCACCTCTCCCTTCTGCTCCCTATAGCCATGCTCAACTCTGTGTAGCCAAGCTAGACTCTTAGAATCTAACCTCTCCACATTTTGAGTCAGCATGCAATTTACCCTCAGATCTCATCTCTGAGAGATTGCATTTTTTCACCTTCCCCTATATCTGGGTGAACTAGAAGACCACCTCGTACCTACCAAGAGCACAGAATGTTTTACTACAGAAGTGGGGAATCTTTTATCTCCCCCCACCTCATGGGCCAACTTTGACCATTGTGTGGGACAAGCCATCTGTTAGTCATCTAATATCATAACAACATTGTATGCTCAAGGATCTCTGAAGCTCATATGTAGAAATGGGGACACAGCAGCTGGGAAGTAGAACAATGGCACTGGAATCGAGCAGGTTGAGGCCCCAGGAAGCAGCACACAGGAGCACCAAGCACCCCATGAGGCTGGTTAACTCGAGTGCCAGGAGGGTGCCTTTGTCCTTGGTAGGCCAGGCAGGTGGGCACAAGTGTTTGGAGTACTGGGTACAGTTCTGATCACCACACCTCAAAACGTGTGTTTTAGAGTTAGAAAAGAAAAGAAACGAGCAACCAGAATGATCAAGGGGTTGGAACAACTCCCACATTAGGAAAGGTTGAGCATTTGGGACATTTTAGTTTAGTGAAAAGGTAAGCAAGAGGTGACGTGATAGAAGCATATAAAACTATGTGTGGCATGGATTAAGTCTATCATAGCACTAGAACTCATGGGCATCCAATGAAGCTGAATGTTGGAAGATCAGGACAGATCTTCAGGCAATGGAGAGTTATGGAACTCGCTGCCCCAGAAAGGAGTGATGGCAAGCAACTTGGTTGGTTAAAAAGAGAACTGGACAAAGTCATGGAGGATAAGGCTATGTTTTGCCTTCTGAATTCCAGCTGTTTATGCTCTATTCCTGTTCAAGAAACATTTATTATATCTTATCTGTTAAGAACTTATGGGAATCACATCAAACTATTAACTAGAAGGACATAGAATTCAATGTCTGTATGATCATCATATCTTCAAAGAGTTAAGAAGATTATCCTTTGCACTGTTTCAGAGTCTTCCACCTGGTTGTCTCTGGGGAAGAGTACTTCCTCCCTCTGTTACTAAAGCTTTGAGACCAAAAAGCCAAAGTATAGCTTTTATGCAGAGCGAGGTAGAAAACAAGAAATCAGAAGCTCTCATTTTTGTAGCACTTAGCCAGTAAGCACTTACCTATTTTCAGAGAATCTCAAACTATCAGTGTTCATCTATTATCAGGCTGTCTAGCAATGCATCTCTGCTATTCCTATTGGTTTTGGCTTCCCTCTTCCTTTATCTCCTAAGTGATAAGCTGTAATTTAGTTTGCTGCCAGAGAAAAGGAAACAAATTCTGTCAGGATGTAATTCCAGATTCCCTTTAGCACTGAAGACACTTTGTGTCTGTTGAAGTAAATAATGCAACACATGAGTTCCTGGACATAATCATGTCATTCAGGGCTCTTCTCCCCACTCTGTTTATATAAATTTCCAGTATTCAAATATCCAACCACAATAAGAATATTGGGCCAAGGCTATAGATGTTCAAACAAAGGTAAAAATGGTAAAAGTAAAGGACCCCGGGATAGTTAAGTCCAGTCAAATTTGACTATGAGGTGTGGCGCTCATCTCTGCTTTCAGGCCAAGGGAGACAGCGTTTGTCTGCAGACAGCTTTCCAGGTCATGTGGCCAGCATGACTAAACCGCTTCTGGTGCAAAGGGACACCGTGACGAGTGCCAGAGTGCATGGAAATGCCGTTTACCTTCCCACCGCAGTGGTACCTATTTATCTACTCACGCTGGTGTGCTTTCGAACTGCTAGGTTGGCAGGAGCTGGGACAAAGTGACAGGATCTCACCCAGTCCTGTGGATTCGAACTGCTAACCTTACAGTCAGCGAGCTCAAGAGGCTCCATGATTTAGATCAAAGTGCCACTGGCATCCCCAGAATGTAGACATGCTGACTAGCTCTACCCTTGACACCAAGTGCATGGGCTTGCCCCTTTTCTGACATTGATACATATAGCATGAATGTCTACAGAAAATGTGACTTTGTGCATACAATCATACCTTGTGTTGCAATTGCTTCATGTTGTGTCTTTTTGGGTTACGCATGTGGCAAACCCGGAAGTGTTTACTTCCGCGTTCACCACAAGTGCATGCGCAGAAGCACTCTATCGCACCGTGTGCGCGCGCAGAAGCTGTGATCTAGTTGTGGACTTTTTGGTGTGCAAACGGCACCCCGGAATGGATCAAGTCTGCAACTAGAGGTACCACTGTACAACTGAACACATGAATGACAGGGGAAGGGGCAAACTGGCAAGCACAATGACAGGGGCAGGAGTATTTGCTACATTGAATGAGTGATCTTTTTGTAAATTTTTGTAAATTCTCTCAGTAACCCTTACAAATAATCTTTTAAGATAGACCAGTGTTCTCCAAGAGGGAAACTCAGTTATTGGGCTGATGCAATACTAATAAAGCTGATGAAATACTTAGCACTGACACCCAAATATCTACGCTAAGGACAGAAAAACTGTATTTCCAGTTTGTCACTTTCACATGTTTTTATGCATAGTTCTGTTATATTCATATTTTTCACAATAATCTGAAAGGTTTTTTATTTTAAGTCCTCAAAATGTGTGTTTAAATGCATATTTTCTCTAAGAGTACTTATTAAAATGCAAATTTCAGTGTGTTTAAACTGATGAGAACTGTAGCACAACATTCAAAGAAGTGCAAAATCTGGTAGACAGCCAAGTTCTGATCTGCACGTCCCAAGAGCTGCACAGTAGGTCATTTTGTGTAAGAATGTGCAAATTTCAAGCAAGTCAGTACCAACTTTCATGTGCACATGAAGACATATGGTTCTTCACTATGAAAGAGTAAATAGTTTTAAATTCATATACACAAGTATAAAAAGTACCTAAACAAAGTGCAGCTGTTAGATGATAAAGGAGAGAATGCTATAATATAGTGTTTGAGTATGGTCTGAATATGCTTACCTCACAGTTCCATAGACATTATTTGTGAAGGATTAGTTTGAGAGACATTACATAACTGCTTCCCACTAAATAATATTTCTTTTAGTTTGAACAGCTGGTTAAATTGGAGGTGTGAAACCTTCCCACTGTGCTCTATTAGGATAATTGTGCCAGAGGATTTAATTATTTGAGAGATAAAGAGTTTTTAAATTGGCAAAGACGCCCCCACATACTTAGTTTCTTTTCAATTCAAATACAAAAGACTGCTATTGATGTGTGCCTTCTGTGCTCACATTCTGTAAAGAAGGGACAGCCACATATAAGCATCTTTATCATGTGAGAGCTGTCAAATAAAAAGTCAGAGATACAGAAACTTAAGCATCAGGGTGGGGTGTGTGATTTATGGCATACTAACTGGGAAATTCAAGCTGTTGTTGTTGGCATCTGTCTGTCTTGCAGCACTAAAGTGACCTCACCGGGGCACAAGCCTGGGCAGTGTGCATAGAGGTCCTGGGCTGCCCTGACAACAATACCTCCCTCCCCCTCCCCCCGGGCCTTCCTGATGTGGTCCAAAGGAAAACAGAACAGTATGTTTGGCACCAACATGGCTGCAGGAGTTGCTGGAACTTCCCAGGTTGACAAGCCCCATCTACCCCTCACTTCCCTCAACAGCTCATGCAGAAACTGCCTTCTTGACCATTGGACCACTATTGGTCTTTGAGACCTATTGGCTACCCTCACCTGGTTTAGCCAGCTAGTCAAAGCCATTCCCAGGTGTGACCGCTGTTGCATGCTGACAGCTTCTGGGAGCCACAGGTGAGAGCTGAGTGCAGGGTGGGGACCAAACTATCCCAGAAGAAACTGCCTTCTTGACCATTGGACCCACTATTGGTCTTGTCCATTCAACATGATAGAGCCTGTCTTCACATGAAGGGAAGTCACTAACTTACCAAGGGTTTGAGACCCGTTGGCTACCCTCACCTGGTTTAGCCAGCTAGTCAAAGCCATTCCCAGGTGTGACCGCTGTTGCATGCTGACAGCTTCTGGGAGCCACAGGTGAGAGCTGAGTGCAGGGTGGGGACCAAACTATCCCAGAAGAAGCACAATGTGTCACCCACCAGAGGTACTACCCTCCCCTTAACACTTCATACACAAAGAGCAAACAAACAACTGTGTACATTCTAGGCCAGGGGGTGGCCAACATGGTGCCCTCAAGACGTTGTTCCATGCAGCCCTAGACAGTATGGCCAATGGTCTGGGATGATGGAAATTGGATAGATATGTCAGCAGTAGTCCTTAGGTATCTATAATGAAATCAATACAGGAATTCTTCAGATCTATGACTGTTGCTCCCTTGAGTGAAGTACAAAATTTGTGGTTCCCTTTTAATGCATGTGAGGATCATTCATGTGCAAAGCCAGAATATTTCCCTTTTTAGGAAAGTTTACTTTACCCATCACCACTTGCTTTAATTATCAATTGCTACATTACATTTTAAGGGATGCGGGTGGCGCTGTGGGTTAAACCACAGAACCTAGGACTTGCCAATCAGAAGGTTGGCGGTTCGAATCCCTGTGACGGGGTGAGCTCCTGTTGCTCAGTCCCAGCTCCTGCCAACCTAGCAGTTCGAAAGCACGTCAAAGTACAAGTACTGTAGATAAATAGGCACCGCTCCAGCGGGAAGGTAAACAGCGTTTCCGTGCGCTGCTCTGGTTCGCCAGAAGCGGCTTAGTCATGCTGGCCACATGACCTGGAAGCTGTACGCTGGCTCCCTCGGCCAATAAAGCGAGATGAGCGCCGCAACCCCAGAATCAGCCACAACTGGACCTAATGGTCAGAGGTCCCTTTACCTTTTACATTACATTTTAAAATGTATTTGGTTTGGCTTTTTTAAAAGTGTGAATAGAAGGAAGTTCTACAGTACAGTAACAAATAAGGCAAAGCTGGTTTTTTTCTATTCAGGCAAGAATGCATGGGGAAATTTTTTTTATTCATTCCTAACATACCGGTCACTAGATCTAAAAATAATGCCAAGGCCATTAAAAAATGTGCTTGCAGATTTATTCTTCTGCTAATGAAAATGAAGGCACTACATTGTTGGCAAAAGAGCTATGCATACTGCTAGCAAGCACTGAACAAATTTCTCCTACAGAGATTTGCCAATATACTTCATGGTTAATCTGTAATCTCAGCTCTCCAAATCAGTTCGCTTTTGTGAATAAGCTGTCAAACTGCATAGCATTCTGACATTGCAGGCAGATGTCCAACAGGGAATTAGAAGGGACCACTGAACTTATTTAGCTCGTAATAGCCTTTGGCTTTGAACATTGCATTATTGAGTTCTTTCTCAACATTTTTAAAATTAAATACACAGGTACATATAACAAGGACTGTCTTCTGATTAAAGATTTTTCTTTATTATTATACAGCATTTAGTAAAATTTAGATAAATTTAGATTTAGATAAAATTTAGATAAATGCACATATAAAAGATCTTGATATAGTTGCTTTTTTAGGATGCTGGAGGAAGTAAGTGTGGTGTAATTTGCTATTTTAAAAAAAACAAAAGATACAGCATACTGTCAGAAGAAAAGAACACCATCATTCATCTTTTCCTCATCAGATTGGGACATAATATACTCATTCTTTTTTCTATAGAATTCAATTTCAATTTCACTGAAGTTATGCAAATGTTGAATACACACACACAATTGGTACCTCGGGTTAAGAACTTAATTTGTTCCAGAGGTCCGTTCTTAACCTGAAACTATTTTTAACCTGAGGTACCACTTTAGCTAACGGGGCCTCCGGCCACCACCGCATGATTTCCGTTCTCATCCTGAGGTAAAGTTCTCAATCCGAGGTACTACTTCCAGGTTAGCGGAGTTTGTAACCTGAAATGTTTGTAACCCAAGACACACACACACTAGTGCAAATGAAAATTTAACACTCACAGGTGTGTGCACACAAACACACCAAGGTGCTAAAATTGCTTAGGGAAATGTAAGAGCGTCTAGATAGGGAAAAATTATGTAGTAAAATTCCACTGTGGGTCCAACTTTCTTAGTGTGGACATTTTTTTTTTTTAAAAAAAGCTTATCATCTGCTTCCCCAATACTCAAATCACCTTACAATAACAATAGATCTACAAAATACGTTAAATCATCATCAGAAAATACCAAACTCGTACAAAATTAAAATTCCTAAATGATCCAAAATGACTATGAAGGTTTTTCAGGGCTCCTGTGCCTTTAAACTCAACATGGCCTTCTTTGCTGGGTCAGCTGGTTTTATTGCTTCCTTGTGATCTTGGGTATAAGGAAAAAAACTCCACCTTGATTAGCCTCTCTGTGTTGCCTCATATCAGTTTCTGTTCCCAACAAGGGGTGGGAGGAATCTTTCAATACTGATTTCCTTGCATTCCCTCCACTTAGCTATTTATTATTTACTCTCATTATTATTCTGATAAGAGGGAGCATATACAGAGGGTATTCTTTGCAAAACTTACTATTTGAAGCTCCTAAAAAACCTGGAGCAGCTTGACTTCCTCCCTGACAGCCTTTGGTGGGAAGGAAAATCCTCAGGACTGAACTGAACTGGTTCTCTCTTCTGGCAGATACGCACCTTTAATGAAAAGCCCCACTAATTGGGGGGAGGAGGTAAAATGCATTCACTGCAAATTTTACAAACAGGATGGCTGAGAGAAGTGGATTTTTTGTTAAAGCAAAACTCTTCCCTTTCACCACCACAAAATAAATAAAATGAAACTGATTATGAGGAGCAGAGGAATCAGACTGCCATCTGGCTAGTCAGGGACCCACCTGAGTGCAGACAGCATTGTCATGCAGATAATGAAGATTAAAATAACATTCATTCCTCAGGACAAGCTCACAGGAGATCCACCTGCAGCTGCTGTTTAACTCCTTCAATGGCAGGATAGCAGGGACGACATGTGTGGGATGGGGAAAGGAAAACACTTCTCTGGAATATAAGACGCCAAGTCAGCTAGCCAGAAAGCATCTCCTGAGATGAAGGTAGTGGAAAAGAAAGAGATTAAGGCTTCATGAGGTGAGAGTGGCTTGCTGCTGAATAAAGCATGTCCGTGAAGGAATAAAATACAGTAAAAAGGGAGGGCAGAAGTGACAGTGAAGTTTGATCTGCAAGGCAAAGAACACCTGGGGATAAAATATGTAGGGGAACTGGCAGATGGACCATGAAGGTATTACCATCAACAATAAAAAAAACCCCACAGCCCAAAGGGCTGGGAGGGAACCTGATAATATTCATAAAGGATTTGCAGCAACAACAAAAATGCATGGAAATACAGAAAAGCTATTCTTTTTCTCCCCTCTCGCACTAAAACCATACACTGGCAGAGGAAGAGGAGTGTGGGGGAGTGCACCGTCCCTGGCAGCGTGATCCCGGTGGGGTGCCATCACGGCTGCCCCCCCACCCGCGCTGGGTGCCACACCCCAGGACACGGACCATGCCTCTGCAGGCAGAGTGCCCCACCCCGGGATGCACACCAGCCCTGCCCCCGCCTGCTCTCCGCCCCTCCCCCCCCCGGTGCCGGAGCATGAAGCTCCGCCACTGAAGCCATATACAGAGAGAGAGAGAGATTGGGAGAGAGAGCGCACACGATGTAGCTTGGGGGTGGGGAATCTTTTCCAGCATTCTCTTCTAGGAACCTTATGGGAGCCACATGATAAGTCATGGAAGGGACTATATATACAGTGGTACCTCAGGTTACAGATGCTTCAGGTTACATACGCTTCAGGTTACAGCCTCCGCTAACCCAGAAATAGTACCTTGGGTTAAGAACTTTGCTTCAGGATGAGAACAGAAATTGTGCGGCGGCAGCGGGAGACCCCATTAGCTAAAGTGGTACCTCAGGTTAAGAACAGTTACAGGTTAAGAACAGACCTCCGGAACGAATTAAGTTCTTAACCTGAGGTGCCACTGTATATGCCATTGTACAGTAGGCGAGTGTCTACACAAACTTGTACACAATTACACAAACTCCACCCAGGCACACAGCAACACAAACTCCAGCCAGGAAATCAAGAGGCATTATCAGAGACACATAACAGACAGGCAAAATCTCTTGAAAAGGTTGCAACTTGGGAGGGGGTGTGGCTGGATGAGACTCCCAAGGGCCACATAGAAACATTGGGCCCTAGGTCAGAGATTCCCCACCTGTTAGCTTTTCAGATTCCATAAAGTTACTTTACACAAACCAAAATGGTAATCTTTCCACCAAGTAACCCAAAGCGAATTGAGCCAGAAAGAACCACCTCCTATCTCTGACAGAAAATGCTTGCGCCATTTGCAGCAATATGTCTGTAAAATGCAGCTCCACTTGCTCTTAAATATTTACGCTTACCAACTGTCGTGTGTTTGTAATTATGATTTCTTCAAACTGGGGCACCCATTGTAAAAGAGGCAAGAGCTGAATAAAAGCAGCCAGCACAAACAACAACCTTTGAATAGCATTTTTTCCCTAGATTCCAATTCTTCTACAATACTGGGCACCTTAATGCTCATAGCTCTAGATTTTTCTACAGAGATGTTTTAAACACACACACAGAGAGAGCAGAGGCCACAGACTCACTTGGCAGCTTAGGGATGATCCAGTTCTGAAACATGAGAACCTACCTCAAATCACCCTGATGAACATCTCTAGTATTCATTAACTTCAGTCAGCTTACTCCTAACAATGACTGTTTTATAGGTGATTTATGAATCAACTGTATAATAGTTGTGCTCTTCCAACTTTCAATTGACAAGGCTGAAATGCATTCTGCTTTCACCCCCACCACCTATTTTATTAGTTTGCATTTGATAGATGTCTTTCCCCTCCCTCACACATCTAATAAAAATTGAAATTTGCATAGATCAGTTTTAGGTACAGTAATTTTATTCTGTACTCCCCTGATGAATTATGTCAAAGGCCAGAGCAATAAATATATGCCTACCTGATTCTATAAGTGATGTGGCTCTTGGTTTTGCATGTGATTGATTATTAAGCCTTCAGAAAAAGGTAAAAACTGTTGCCTCTGTATTCTAGAAAACAACATATTCCAAGAACCAATTAGTGGTGTTTAATAATTAATTTTAGAATGCAAAAGAAAACTTTTTTTGCAATTACTAATTTGCATCAATTTTAATTCCACTTACAGGAATAGTTTTTAAACCCAAGTTTAATAATCCACTAAAATAAATGTTATTGAACAGTTGGGTGAAGAGATACAACTTGTAGCTAAGAATTGGTACCCAAGTTTACCTAATTCCACCTCCCTCCCAGTCCATTCTCCTTTTGTGTCATAGAATCATAGAACTGTAAAGTTGGAAGGGACCACAAGGGTCATCTAGTCCAACCCCCTGCAATGCAGGAATCTTTTCCCCAACATAGGGCTTGAACCCACAACCCTGAGATTCAGAGTCACAGGCTCTACTAACTCAGGCTCTCTTTGCTGTAGATTTAGATTGTAAGCAAAGACTTACTGGGTTTGATGATTTTAAAGATATACAAACAAGGAAACAAAAACTTGACAGATTATCTCTGTGCATAAAATAATATACAAGTTCATGTTAGCAGTATTTTATTGCTCTGTAAGTTTCTTCACAGATTATTGTATCTGTCACAATAGCTTAGTTCGCACATAATACTAAGCCATGTTTAACAAACAGTGAGTTAGCCATGATGACCAAACAATGGTTTTAGATTCAGGTAGGTAGCCGTGTTGGTCTGATGCAGACGAAATAAACAATTATTTTTTTTAAAAAAATTGTCCAATAGCATCTTAGAGACCAACTAAATTTGTTCTGAGTATAAGCTTCCGTGTGCATGCACACTTCTTCAGATACAATGAAACAGAAGTCACCAGACCCTTATACAGTAGAACCTCAACTTACCACCGCCCCTACTCGCGAACAATCCGACTCGCGACCGTAGCAAACCCAGAAGTAAATACTGGGTTTGTTGCGATTTGCGCACACGCGGAAGCGGCTTCTGCAGACTGCACATGTGCAGAAGTGGCTGCCGCCATCTGCACATGCGCAGAATGGCGCTGCCGCCGAATGCATCTCCCAGCGACCTGGATTGACTCATGGACGGACTTCCAGAATGGATTCCGTATGTGAGTAGAGGTTCCACTGTATATAGTGGAAGGGTGGGATGGGGTTTTCTCAGAAGGATAGTAGGAGATGGGTGATTGACTCAATGGGTATGGTAAACCTGTTAACAACTGCAATTAGTCCTACAGGAAAAAGCAAGGGATAGTATGCAGATGACAAAAAAATAGTTTTAGCATATGTAACGAGACAAGAACCCAGTATCTCTATTCAGACCAGGTCTCTCCATAGTTTTCAGTTTAGTGATAAGTTGTAATTCAGCAACTTTTCTTTCAAGTCTATTTCTGAAATTGTAATAAGACAGCTGCTTTGAGATCCTGTATTGAATGTCCTGGGAGACTGAAGTGTTCTCCTACTGGCTTTTCTATCTTGTGATTCCTGATGTCAGATTTATGTCCATTTATCCTTTGGCGTAGGGTTTGGCCTGTTTGTCCAGTATAGAGAGCTGAATGGTTTGTCTCTCACAAGTTTGATTTGAGTTCCAATTGCTTTTACCTTACACCTTTGCAGTTTGGTAAGCATCTGGACTGTGGTAGTGAAACAAACCATGCCAAAAGGAGGATGCTAGCCCCATCTTTGTACCTTATCAGCTTCACCCTCCTTGAAGTCACAAGTTAACACTTTCATGGGACACACCTCAGTCCCTCAAGTTATATTTGGTACTCTCATATCCTCCGATGACTCATATAAGAAGCACAACACATCTGTTTGCTGTAATGAAAGGTGCTTGGGAGGGAATATGCCAGAAGATGCTGCACGGGCTGCAAATCCTCTCAAAATGAAAGGAGATACACACAAATTGCCATTCCCAAGCTGCATTATCATTCAGCCCAAGTGTGACCCCCCTCTCCTCTCTTTCATTTTTAAATTCAGAGATACTGACAACTCAAAAAGCAAAGCAGGATTGGAGTTTTAGCCAATAAAGTGTTAGTGTATACACTTAACTTAAACCACACATGTTTAATTGCTCAAATCACTCTCCCCAAATGTGTGTTCAAGAGCTTTATGGAAAAGGGATAACTTCGAGGACATTTGAGTTTGTGTAATGGTGCCTTGCAGCCTGGAAAGGATCCTTGAGTGGAGAGATGAGGATTCTTCAGCCTGATCGCATCATGTCACAAATATTACCTCAAAGCATTAAAATTAAGATCTGTAAGTCTCAAACATACTTACTAGAAAGCATGCTGGATTGAATTCAGTATCTGGGGGATTTTACTTGTAGTCTCGGGGTTGGAGACACCATACGAATGTTTGTATTTTTTGCATGATTGCTTTATCAACAGCTGCAATTCAGAGTTTAACAATTTTGACAAAGATTACAAAATAAACTCGAGGGGCAGGGATAAATTTGCTGAAGAAAATTAGTGCCTAGAAGTCACAGGACAGAAGTGTCAATGAGCTAGTAGTTCTGGACAACCCATGTTGAATTTGTAGATTTGCCAAATGTCATTAAAAATAGCTGAAAAACTTTACAAAAAAAAAAAGCTCAACACTTTTTGAAATATGGCAACCCTATTATAGTTAGATATAGATATAAATTAAAGGTAAAAGGTAAAGGTAAAGGTACCCCTGCCCGTACGGGCCAGTCTTGTCAGACTCCAGGGGTGTGCGCTCATCTCACTCTAGAGGCCGGGAGCTGGCGCCATCTGCAGACACTTCCGGGTCACGTGGCCAGCGTGACGAAGCTGCTCTGGCGAGCCGGCACCAGCGCAGCACACGGAACGCCGTTTACCTTCCTGCTATAAAGTGGTACCTATTTATCTACTTGCACTTTTAAGGGTGCTTTCGAACTGCTAGGTGGGCAGGAGCTGGGACCGAAGGACAGGAGCTCACCCCGTCGCGGGGATTCGAACCACCGACCATGTGATCGGCAAGTCCTAGACACTGTGGTTTTACCCACAGTGCCACCCGCGTCCCTATATACATATAAATTAGGATCCTATAAATGTGATTGCAATTTGTTTAAAACTGCTTTTAATGTTGGGTTGTATTCAACTTTTACTCAAAGTAAAGCCATTGAAAATAATGGGCCTAAGTTAGTCGTGGTCAATAATTTTAACGCATCTACTCTGAGTAAAAGCTAGCTGCATACAACCCACTGTATTTTAAAGTTGTTGTGACTGGCTCTGGGATCTGATGGTGAATGGTAGGTATAATAAATGAAATAGATTAGCTATCCATCCACCTCACTCTCGAAAACGAGGAAATATGAAACCTCAGGGGCAGTATCCAATGCACTCATTCCTCCTCATCCCCCTGCACATGCTCACATCTTTTCCAAACCTGGTCCAGAGGGTTTGGGAACCCCATGGAACAAATTTAGTGAGGGGGGGGGGTAGTTCCACTGCACAAGCATAAATCCTTGCACTGATGGAATGAGTCATGTAACACTATTTGATACAACCCAAGAGGTTCAGAGACTAGAGTGGATTTATAAACAAACTGCAGAACACTGGGAAATTCTCTGCAGATGCGTGAAATCCAACTGTGGCTGATCCCAAGGGAAGCATTTATGATGATGCAAGTCCATTAATTTCTTCTTCCCCAAATGAAGGGGAGGGGAGGAACCCAAGATCACAGGAAGGCAGCAGGAATTCCTTCTCAATTCCAGATTGGACCACAATTGAACAAGATATCCATTTTTATTAAGACAGCTATTTTCAATGAACAGGACAGATCTAAATCAATACCCATCCCACATTCTGGAGACTATACACAGAATTTTGCTAGCTAAAGCACACACACAGTAAGATTCATGGTGCTTTGTTTCCCCTCTGTCTTCCCTATTTTTAGTCCAGCTGATCTAAAAATAAAGAGTGATCAGCACCAACTGTAGCTAGACCTAAATATTTTAAACAAAAACAAAAACAAGGCGTCCCTCTCTTGAGGAAGCCTCACTGAAGCTGCAGCTTTTTTTTATAACTCTTCACACTTGAAAATCACTGCCTAATATCACTGATGATTCAACCTTTTAATTAAAAACAAAACATAAAACACGATTGCCCGTTTTAATTTTTCCAACAGTAATACTAACCTTTGAAAGGGCACTTTAACTCATGTGAAGCTACATCACCATTTAGAGTATATTATAATTACATCTAATTACAGGGCAAAACAGATAGCTCATTCCTCCACCCGGCTTGTAGTTTATTTAACATGGCAAACAGCAGTTCTAGCCAATCTTGAGAGTCAGGAGATCATTCAGCAGTGAGGATGGCTTCAAAATGCTTTTTCAAGAAAGCAGACTGCTATTCATGCAGCATCAGCTATAAAACCAACCTTGTTTTTTTAACTTTATCTTTAATATTCCACTCCACCACAAATCTCGAAGCAAAATACCAGACCCTAAAACAACTAAGGCATCAGACCAAAAGTTAAAGCAAGTCTGCAATTGGATACAGCAGGAGATATATATAGATATATAGAGAGAGGGAGAGTCCACACCATGTCTCCACCTTTCAAAAGACTGTCAGAAATAGTATGCACAGCTGGTATAGTAGAGTGATTAAAATGCTGGACAAGGAACTGGGAGACCCAGGTTCAAATGCGCACCCAGCCATGAAGCTTATTGGGTGAACAGTCATTGCCTCTCAGCCCAGTGACCTCACAGGGTTGTTATGAGAATAAAATGGGTTGGAGGAGAACCATGCATACACCTAGAGCTCCTTGGAGGAAAGGCAGGATATAATATATTTTATTATATAATAAAAATATACACCTCTTGAGAAGAGAAGACTCCCTGGAAAAGACCCTGATGCTGGGTAAGATGGAGGGCACAAGGAGAAGGGGACGACAGAGGATGAGATGGTTGGACAGTGTTCTCGAAGCGACAAACATGAGTCTGACCAAACTACGGGAGGCAGTGGAAGACAGGAGTGCCTGGCGTGCTCTGGTCCAGGGGATCACGAAGAGTCGGACTCGACTAAACGACTAAACAACAACAACATACAGTGGTGCCTCGGAAGACGAAAAGAATCCGTTCTGTGATTCTCTTCGTCTAGCGGTTTTTTCGTCTTGCGAAGCAAGCCCATTGACGGATTAGCGGATTAGCGCTATTAGCGGCTTTTAGTGGCTTATCTGCTGATCGGATCAGCTGATAAGCGGCTTAGCGGCTTAGAAAAAGGGGGGGAAAGGGAAAAAAACCAGCAGGAACTCACAAGACATTGTCGTCTTGCGAAGCAAGCCCATAGGAAATTCGTTTTGCGAAGCACCTCCAAAACGGAAAACTCTTTCGTCTAGCGAGTTTTCTGTCTTGCGAGGCATTCGTCTTGCGGGGCACCACTGTACACCTCTTAACCAGGGTCTCGTGCTTGAGTATGGGCCAACCCTATTCTTGTGCCTATGTGTTCTAAACAGTGTGATGTAGTGGTTAAGAGCGGTGGACTCGTAATCTGGTGAACTGGGTTCGCGTCTCCACTCCTCCACATGCATCTGCTGGGTGACCTTGGGCTAGTCACACTTATCTGAAGTCTCTCAGCCTCACTCACCTCACAGAGTGTTTGTTGTGGGGGAGGAAGGGAAAGGAGAATGTTAGCTGCTTTGAGACTCCTTTGGGTAGTGATAAAGCGGGATATCAAACCAAAACTCCCCTTCTTCTTCTTCTTCTTCTTCTTCTTCTTCTTCTTCTTCTTCTTCTTCTTCTTCTTCTTTTAATATTGCATTTTTAATTGTGGTGACCCACCTAGGGAATCTTATGGTAAAAGGTGTGTCATAAATCAAAGCAATATTAAGTAATAATAACAACAATGTGAAAATAAGCCGCTGCTTGAGAAAAGAGGCTTGGAGCACCCCTTGAAAAGGCTCTGTTCTGTCCTGCCACTGTTATTACATCTTTCAAAGTTAGTGGAACGCCCTCCCTTCAGATGCGAAGGAAATAAGCAGCTATCTTATCTTTAAAAGACATCTGAAGGCAGCCCTCTTTAGGGACGTTTTTAATATTTAATACTGTATTGTTTTTACACTCGATTGTGAGCCGCCCAGAGTGGCTGGGGAAACTAAATAATAATTATTATTATTATTATTATTATTATTATTATTATTATTATTATTATTATTATTTATAGCTCTGGAGACTGATCTTAATTAGTAAAGCTGTTTTCAAAGCAAATAATTTGTTATGTATCTTGAAGTCATTCATTTAGGCATATGCTTGGCCAAATGGATAAGGTCAATGTGTGGGAGTCACACAAATAGCCCTGACTCCAATTTCATGATTGTGATCTTAAGCACAAGGGGTCCGTGTTATGTGGTGTGGAGGCAGTGAGTACAAGGCTGCATTTACAGGCATAAAATATAGCCTTTGTTTGAGTACAGATGCTGCAAAAACCTCCTAGACATTGTTTGTTACCTGGGGTTTGATAACCTCATGATGGTTAAACATATACCATGCAGATGGTTTATAGAAGCAATGTTCTTCCCAACTAGCCTTTTGAAAATAAATGCTGTACTGTTCCACCAGATGCTGAGAAATAGCATTTTTCAAAGCCCAGTTTACATCGGACCCATACAAAAAAAACAAACACAAAATGTTTTTTGCTTCCTCTGCAGCTGCAGCTAACAAACTATTCCCAGATCTTAGCAGAGATCAGTCAGTGATTATCATGTAAAAATAAAAGGAAGTAAACAGAAACATCATGTGTCATGTTAAGATCAGTCTTGAGCAAAAGCTTAAGAGAATGCAGTGGGCAGAAGGGGTGGGAATGCCAAATTGAAATCAAGTGCACCTTGAAGTACAAGAAGATGTGCAACAACCTAAAGGCAGAACAATAAACTGGACACAAAACCAGGATGTTTTAATTGCATTAAATGACAGGTTTTGTCTTTTTAAAGCATTGTAGTCTGTAACTTGGTAGCCACGTGGATAAGCTTTAAAGCAAATGACCAACACAAAAACCAAGTCATGCCTAGAAAGCCTTCACACTCATCCATGTCCCCCTGCTCCTAACATCCGTGCATTAAATTCATATAATCCAAACCAACAGGGCACAAGAAGAGCACAGAATCAAGCAGGGAGCCTCTTGCAATGGTTCCTACAGATGACTAAAGTAAGTCCATGAGACATCAATGTACTGTAAAGATATTTGAGAATCGCCACCTTTCACCTATTTTTACTTGTACATTTTGTAAGAAGCTTCTGAACTTGGGAGTATTTGTTCACCCAGTTCAGAAATGCGTACTCTGACTTACAGCAGCTCCTGGGATTTTCTCAGAGAGAAGTTTTCCTCATCACTGCTGCCTACAGATTGACCCTGGGACCTTCTGCATGCAAAGCATGTGTCCTTCCACTCACTCCCTTGAGCCACCACTCTCAGATACACTTTGCATATCAAATGAGCCAGGACCAGTGAATCACTAGAAATGTGGAATATTATTTTGCATTTTTAAAACTCAACTTGCTCAGCATTTAGGTTGAGAAGCAAATAAATAAATGAAGTGCAAACAAAACAAAGCCAATCTGGAGATCCAACTCCTATAACAATTCTGAATGGGTAAGCAACTCAGATAGATGATCTGCAAAAAAATAATATTTTTTTTAAATGCCTTTACCAGTGGTAAGCCTGTACTGACACGCTTTCTAGTTTTAAAACAATATACCGTACTACTGAGGTCAAGCCCTAGAAATGCCAACTACTTAACTCTATTGCACCACTGAAAACAGAACTCACTCTCACATTTCTTTGGATTCAGAATAATACAGTTATGGGGAAACTCTGAATCAGCCCTCTAAATGCGTTTATGTAATGTTGAATTTCTCTTTGCACCTCAGACACGCACTCTTAGTGTACGTGGTGTTTATTTTTAAGCTATATGCCTGCATTAAGTCAGAGGACATTTAAGGAGTTAGCTTTCATTCCCCCCACCAACAATCTATTTAGTCTCAGTACCCTTTTTTTTATCCCATAAGCTGATAAAGAAAGGTCAGTGAGCACAGGAGCAAAACTTAGTATTCTCAGCAGTGCATCGTGTCAAAAGAGAAAAATCAACAGCTGCAAGGAATTAAAGTAACTCATTTCTATTAGGATAATGTCTGCGAGTAGGAGCAGGCAATGCATGCGACGGAGAGACACGCAGTCCGTGTGAAAGAGAGGTGTTGTTGCATCAGGAAGTTGTCATTAGATTAAAATTTAAATTGCTAAAAAGATAGAAAAGTCTGACCCCTGCTTCTGGCTGATACTGTATAGTGCTTTCTCTCCTTCTCTAGCTGCTACTGTTCTGGTTCCTGAAGAAGAAGAAGAAGAGTTTGGATTTGATATCCCGCTTTATCACTACCCGAAGGAGTCTCAAAGCGGCTAACATTCTCCTTTCCCTTCCTCCCCCACAACAAACACTCTGTGAGGTGAGTGGGGCTGAGAGACTTCAAAGAAGTGTGACTGGCCCAAGGTCACCCAGCAGCTGCATGTGGAGGAGCGGAGACGCGAACCCGGTTCCCCAGATTACGAGACTACCGCTCTTAACCACTACACCACACTGGCTCTCCTGAGCAAACCTGTTCCTGCTTTGGAGTCTTTGGCCTAGACCAGTGTTTCCCAAACTTGGGTTTCCAGCTGTTTTTGGACTGCAACTCCCATCATCCTTAGCTAGCAGCAGCACCATGGTCAGGAATTATGGGAGCTGTAGTCCAAAAAACAACTGGAGACGGAAAACACTGGCCTAGACCATGGATGGGAAATTTGTGGCCTTCCAGAGGCTGGCTGGGGCCAATAGGAGCTGAGCCTTAACAACATCTGGAGGGCTATAGGTTCCCCATCCCCCACACTCAATTCATTCTAACTCCTGAACAAAGAGAGCACTAGGAGTTACAGGTCACCTTTCAGTTAGGGGGCGGGACAGGCAACTACCGCTCAGCAGAACAATCCAACGCTTCCCCCATCTGCCATGCCTGAGGGGGTCTGAATGGTGCAAAGATCTGCTCAACTCCACTGGCCTCTGCTATTGTGGAAGCTCTTCTATTGAGGAGTGCTCCAGTGTGCCTGCCAGAAAGGTGGGCAGAAGGCAATTCTCACAATGGGTGTTTCATGACTGGGAAAGGGGCTGGGCCAGCACAGAACCTCCTGCATTCCTGGGCCCGTTCTGCAGTCAGTACAGTGGTACCTCTGGTTACATACGCTTCAGGTTACAGACTCTGCTAACCCAGAAATAGTACCTCGGGTTAAGAACTTTGCTTCAGGATGAGAATAGAAATCATGCTCTGCAGCAGCAGCAGGCCCCATTAGCTAAAGTGGTGCTTCAGGTTAAGAACAGTTTCAGGTTAAGAACGGACCTCCGGAATGAATTAAGTACTTAACCCGAGGTACCACTGTATGTGATTATTTATTAACTTTATAACACACTTCTTCCTCAAGGAGCCTGTATACTGCAAGCCAATACAAAAAAACAACAAAGGAATCTTAAGAACCTCTAGTTACCTTAATGGAAGGAAAGCTATAGAGTTGTGGTACATAAAAGGAAGCTAAAGCACAGATAAGGATCCTGTGCATTTTGGCTATTGTAATGTTTCTTGTGGTGTATGCACAGATGCATTACATCAGACCCTGAGATCTCGTTCCCAAGTGAAGTGACATCAATCACGTAAGTGCATGAGCCCTAAGAGCTGAGATGGGGACAAGCTTCCAAGGGTCACATGATGCTGGGGTAGGTGTGGCCAGAGGTAGAAGTAGGTGGAGCAATCAATGTACAATTCCCCTTTTGTATTGTAGGCTAGTTTCCATGCACACTCCCACACCTCTCTATATCATCTATCCATACATGCAAGAGACATTATCAGAGTTTAAGGGCACTTTCCAGACTGGTAAACACACTTGGGGTGCAAAGCAGGGCTGGTGAGGGGTGTGACCTGGAAATAATTATGGAGGCCTGATGAAAGTGCCTGGAGAGCCACATTCAAATACTCAGGCTCTCCACTCCTGCCTTAGAGAAAAGAAAAAGCCGTTATAACTAATTTTAACAAACCTATGCAGGGGGGAAATTGAAAAAATAAAATAAAATCCAAGAAGGGTTTTTTTCTTTTAAGAACTCACTAGCAAAAGTTGCAGCATGGTATTATAACTTCAGCTATTTTTTCCAACAATTTCCCCTCTCTTCCTAGACCTCCTCTTCCAAAGATGTGTGATCTGTCTCAGTTGCACTGCAACATTTGTTATGTACTAATCAAAGCCGCCCTCCTATTGGCTGTTTTTCCCCACCATGAGAAAGGAACAAACTTGAAATTAACTGGCAGGCTGCAGTGCACTCTCCCACCAAGCTTTTGAATCACAGCTATTTCATAAGATCCACTATGTCTGGACCATGTATTATCTCATTCATTTAAGATGTTCCTTCCTTCAAAACTGAAACTCTAGCTGTGATAGTTTAATATACAGTTGTCAAAACTTTTTATCTGTACATAACCCCATGAAAACTCTCCCAAGTTCCTTGTAAAAGAAGTTATGCTGATAAAGAGCACATATAAAAACTTGACAAGTGTTAACACAAAATAACTTGTACATAGGTCTCTACAGATGGAAATCAAGCAGCTATCACATAACTGAAATCCAGTGCATAGATGCACAAGTGTGAGTTCAATTTATTTTTTCCAGTGAGGCTTAATCATTAATAAGCTCATTCTGGAATATGACCTGTAAACTTTCTGTCCCTTGATAGGCTGTACCAATAGAATCCAAATCTTACTAGTGAAATGATAGAGAGGAGTATTGCTAAGTACATCATCTTACTGAATGGTCATTCTAAGAAAAACATGCAATTCCAGTGTCCATCTCCTAGCCTGGGTTGGGTTAGTATTTCAATTGTCTATTTATTTAATATACAGAAAAGTTCATCTAAGGTTGGGCATCCATCTAAATATCTACTGCACAATGTTCTTAAAATGAAAAAAACTCAGGTTGTCTCTTCTGGTTGACATATTCCAATTTGGCCAATCTGGTTTACCCATGGTCTAGCAAAGTTCTGAAATGGAGAATTCCAGGCTGCAAACCTAAGCACACTCACTAGGAACCAAATCTCACTGAACCCAGTGACATGTGCTTAGGGGTGCCCTGTCATAATTGGTGGTCAGCAAGAATTTTTTGAAAGAGAGGTGGAAAGAAAAAGAACAGACATCTGCATTATGTTGATGGCAGTGGAGCCAGGGTGGGGATTTAAGAAGTTTGATTTTGATTTAAGATTTGGGGGATGGGAAAGAAGATGTGGACTGGGAGAGAGCAGCTTAGGAACACAAAACCCATGAGGCAGTAAAAGGACACATATGTATGCTTCCAGATGTCAGCTCCTGCAGCAGAACACAGAAAATTTGCCAGTGAAGTGGTACTTGCTAGCACAAAAGTTGGCTGGGCAATGCATCTGCTACTCTTGCTGATCCTGCTAAGCTATTTCAGCCTGGGAACTGACACAGCCACCCATGTGGTCTTACACACCGAATACCAGAAGCTCAGTTGTTTCTACATGTTCTGCTCTGGGTTTCTACATGTTCTGCAAAAAGCAAATCACTTTCAAACAACACTCAAAAGCTAAAAATGATGCCATTTTGGAAACAGAACTGCTGCTGAAAGGGTGTTACTTCTATATCTGCATACATAGCCAAAGAGCTTGTGTGAATGAGTAATACATGTCCCTCAATCTGCGGCAGACCTGTGCAATTGAAAACTTCCCAAAACTTTGTCTGTCAAGGAATGAGACGCATCTGCCCATGGCTGCAAAATATAAGAAGCCACCATGCTTAGGCAGTCCTTTGCAAAAAGAATGCAGCACCAATGAAGTTGGCCAACATGAGCTGAAGCTCATAGGGACATAGGAAGCTGAATACACCATGTCAGCTCATTGGTCCATCTAGCTAAGTATTGTCTATGCTGACTGACGTGCCAGGATTTCAGACAAAGGTCTTTCTCGACCCTACCTGGAGATGCCAGGGAGTGAACCTGTTTCACTTCCAAAGTTGTCCAGGAACTTTCATCCCCTTCTCTTTTCAAAACACGGGGGTTGGGGGCAGAAGCGATGAATTAAAAGTGTACTGATTGGTGAGTCCCCTAAGTGCATGCTCTGCCAAAGCAGGAATAATTGCTAAGGTATTTGCCAAAGAATGATTACTACAAACCACGGTCAAGAACAAAAAGTGAATTTGTACTACATGAGTGATGGGATTTAAGATCCCAGTTAATATTGGAGCTGGATGAACAAAGTTGTCTTAGCAAAATGAGCCATATTCATTTTCTCTCCTTCTCTACCCCGCAATTACCCAAGATCTGTATGAGTCATAGTATATTATGCACTCAGCCCTCTTCTTGTGCCACCCTTTGCTCACAGACCATTATCCGGCACTCTGCTATTTTAATACTCATAGTAGTATATCTGTCCTGCAATACTGGCATTATGTTGTGACATGAGTCACTGCAATGCTACATTGGCTTGGGGTTTAGAGCACACTGTCCTAAGAACTTCCTTGCTGGCATAGTACATTTTGGGGACGGGGCCATAAATATTTGGCCAGAATCTTACAGATGGCATGTGGCTGAAGAGCAAATTGAATCCAGCACAGGCTTACTTCATAACCATAGGTTGCATATTTATGCTTCCAAATTTATTGGAGTAGGAGTTCAGTCCTACAGCAATGATTCTCAAACAGTTTAATAATAGGGAAAACAACAGCAGAGATTCATCTTTGTACAGGATTGGCATATTACAATTAGTCACCATAAAAAGGTGGCCATGCTTAAGCCTTATCTCCCAAGATTTACACTATCATCAGAATGGCAGCTAGCAAAGGAAGAGTAAGTTCTTTTCCATATTTCAGAAATAGCATGTTTTGGTTTACAGACATTCTCAGCTCGCAATCAGCATTAGAAATTCTATAGAGATGAATGGAAGTCTTAATTATGCTATTGTTCCTTGGGTTATTATTGATCCCTGCATTCCACCTGCCTTCTGTTTTGACTTGGAGAATTTCTAAAATTACATTTCAGAATTCACACATGCACATTTTGCAGCAGCTGTCTTTCTTGCAGCAACTAATGGGCATGCACATATCAGGTTAAAACAAAGTGCAAGAAAGGAAAGTCTCTGTGGTCAGATTATTGCATCAGGTTCATATTTCCAATGTTATATCAATGTGCATGCATAGCTGCCTGAAGCAGCTTTAAAAATGGAAGACTGATAACTCAAGAGCCATTCCATAAAGAATAACTGGGGGGAAATGGAATCTCAAAATTTGGGGAGAAATTCAGATGGGGAGAATTTTGTGAATATCCATAAGAAAATAATGCTAATACATTTAAAAGGGGTGTGTGTGAAGAAGAAATGCTTGTTCCCTTCACCCTGCCTTCTGCAGTCTTTTATCTATTTCTAAAGTCTGGTATGGGGGGGGGGAGAAGTATAAATGTCCTTACTATGGAACACTTCAAAGGATCATAGAGTTGGAAGAGAGCCCTAAAGATTATCAGGCCAACCCCTGCTGATGCCAGAAAATTGTTTCTACAGCATCCCAAATGATGGAAATCTAGCCTCGGTTTACCTAGTGGTCATTTACATGCATTACAGGTGGAGTTCACCTTCCAGTGCTATCTTGAAAAATGTACAGTTGTACCTCAGGTTAAGTACTTAATTCATTCCGGAGGTCCGTTCTTAAACTGAAACTGTTCTTAACCTGAAGCACCACTTTAGCTAATGGGGCCTCCTGCTGCTGCTGCACCGCCGGAGCACGATTTCTGTTCTCATCCTGAAGCAAAGTTCTTAACCCAAGGTATTATTTCTGGGTTAGCAGAGTCTGTAACCTGAAGTGTATGTAACCTGAAACATATATAACCCGAGGTACCACTGTATTAGAAATAAACAACGCCTTACAGTAACCTGACAAGAAAGGCTCCCACAATTATCTGTTGCCTTTCAATCCACTATTTGAGAATTTTGTGTTCAGACTTGCCACAGTGGCATTTGCAGGTGTACCAGCAATGCACAAATAAAAACCACACACCATTTTTGCATGGCTTTTGTTTAAAAGAAGTGGTTCAAGTAGAGGCATTTCTTTGACAAGATGCTTCCTTCCATTATCAGTAACCTGGACCACCTGTCTCCCATTAAATCCTATTCATGTACCACACATTACTTAAAATTGATCTCTTTTCCTATTGTGCTTCCTGTGATAAACTTAGCAAGGCTCCATTTACCCAAATAACTCCCTTTCAATGCCAACCAAAAGAAAGGAGACTCATTTGTCATGCAATTCATGCAAAAGGTTTCACCAGGGAAATCATAAAATACTAGTAGGGAAGGCAGAAGAGAAGGAAAAGTTCCCGACTTTCTTACTCCAATTATGCATATCCTGAGACGACATCTTTAAAATAAGTTCTTGAAATGTCTTTGTCTAGCAAATGAAACACTGGAATACTTTTGTTTCATCTCTTATGGAGGAAAATATGGACAGGTTTTAGTGCTCATAAAAACAGCAAAGGAAAAGAGTTACAGATTGATGGTACTGCAAGAAAGGAGATTTCAGTTCTGTTCATGCTTCAGTAATGACTTGCCAGCCACATCTGTTTCTCCAAACTTTCACCTACCCCACTAGGGTTGCTAAGCCTCCAGCATCACATATTTTATATCATCTGGTGTACATCAGATTTGGCCCTACAGTTATAGTCATACCTCGGGTTACGGACGCTTCAGGTTGCACAATTTCGGGTTGTGCACCGCGCCGTACCCAGAAATACCAGAACGGTTACTTTCGGGTTTCGGTGCTTGCGCATACGCAGAAGCACTAAATTGCGCTTTGTGCATGCACAAAAGTGCTGAATCGCGACTTGCGCGTGTGCAGACGCGCAGGTTGTGAACGCTGCGGGTTGCAAATGTGCCTCCCACACGGATGACGTTCGCAACCTGAGCATCCACTGTACTAACCATGCTTGCTGGGGCTGATGGTAGTTGTACAGGGTGAGTCTTTTAAAAGAGGCCCCATGGAACATGTGTTCTCTGTATCCACGGGGCCTCTTTTAAAGGACTCACGCTATACTTCAGCAATATCTGGGGAGCCAAATGTTCCCTTGATCCTATTGTCCCCACTTACCTTCCCCAAATGAATACCTCCACTTCTCTGGACATTCCACACTAACCATTTATTATGGAGCTCAAAGACCATATGTGGCTTGTGGCAATTTCATGTGCAGCATATCCATTTTTGCACCAGCTCACACTGTTGCTGCCACCCTCTTGACACTTGTGGTAATGTAACAGTGCCAAAGTTACTATAAGATAGTATGCTAAGACATTCCTATTCAGCAGGGGCAGATTTATGTATTTTAAGCAAACTGATGTATTTGCTATTGTGGAAAGCTCATTCAGCGAACCCCACAGTGTATGAAGGGAAGGGACATTTCTGGATTCAAGGAGGCCCTTGAATCATAACTCTCTGAATCATGTCTCTCACACTCCGTGTTTCCACACACTTCATGTCTTAAATGTTCCCTGCAAGAGATGCATAAAAATACATATGTCAAAAACATTATTCAGTTAAAGTGTGACTTTAGCCTCAGTGCTGGCTACATAACAACTTTATAAGGTGTTTATGAGCAGGAAGAACATGGAGGTGGCTTTAAAAAAGATGACATCTGTTGCAAGGTTGGAGCAATGATGTGGATATAAATAGAGAAAATGCTTGTGAAAGGAATCACGTGCTATGTGTATATATGCAGAATGTACAGTAGCATGTGTTACATTCAGACACAATGTAAAATATGCAAAAATCCTTTAAAAATAATGTAAACTGTTTCTCGGGGTGGGGGGATTTTGCTGCAACTGAATTCTCTCTATAGTGCAATGACCTCCTTTGGAGGCAATGCTAAACTATAGTTTAGCATTATAAGAATGAGCTACTGTTGATTCCCATGATTACATGTTCTCCCCTTCCCAGTAATGGTTGCCAGGCAGAAATTGGAAGCTTCTACTTGCATTTTAGGTTTAGCATGTCGTCTGAAGCTTTAACTGTGGCAAAACTTAAGTGTGATTTGTTGAGACAAGAAAACTTCAAAGCACAGTGTAGAAATTCCCAATCTCCTTGAAGCCAAACACACTCACAACAACTTAAGTGCCAAGATATAGCATACTTATTGCCCTGCCTAGATAACATGCTGGTGCAAATATTGACAAAAGGGGGGGGGTGGAGAGCTATGCCAGGTTGTTGTTCTATAACTCTATTAGGCAGGGACATACTCACAGAGTTTTGCTAGCTTTAAATTCCTCATTACATTAACTCTTCATTCTGCCCTGCTGTCCTTGGGGCTAAGGTCAAGTAAAAAAAAAAAATCCAAACAATTCAACATAAAATCTATTAAATTATTGATAGCTAATGTATTGCTCCCTTGTTTCCCCTGTGCCAAATTTTAGACTGTACACTCTTCAGAGCACAGACCTATTATCTTGTGCTACGCACAACTGATGACACCAATATTATTTTCTTTAATTACATTTTATATCCCACCTTTCCTCCAGTAAGCTGAAGGTAGCATACATGGCACCTCCTTATTTTATCCTCACTAAAATCTAAAGAGGTACAGTGGTCTCAGGGTGCATATAAATGATTCAAGGTCACCCAGGAAGTTTCATGTATGAGTGGGGATTTGAACCTGGACCTGGGCCAGTCTTACTGGAGAAAAAGAGACTGTATCATAAGTTCATCAAGCATTTTCAGAGCATGGATCAGAATTTTTCCTTGGTGAAAGACCACATAATCTGCCCCCAAGCACTGCAAAAATCTGGTCTACAAATCTATGTAAGTAACAAGAAAGCCAAGAGACTGAGCATACTGCAGTACAGGATCAGCTTCTTTTAGAAAGATAGAAATCGTTATAAAGGAGGGGGAGGGAGAGAAAATGAATGGAAGAAAAACAGAATACCATCCTTGCTGAATCTGAAATAGAAGCAACAAGGACAGATTTATTGTAGAAAGAGGGACAAAAAAAAATAGGTGCTCAAGGGTAGAATGGTTCTAAAAGAAATGATGAGAAAAGTCAGAAATGGGGAAAGGAAACTGGCAAAAGGTTCTGAAAGTCTGAATGGATATATTTTGTACCTTTTGATCTTGAAATTCTTTTTTGAATTTGGTATTTCCAAGCTGTAATTTCTCACAGCCACTAAGGTAATGGATTCTTTTTTAAAAAAGAAAAAAGAAAAAAAGATGAACTTATTTCTCAGGTTCCACCATAAGGTGGCACCTTCCCAAAAGTGGATAGAAGAAAACTATTTCTCTTATTTAAACATAGAAGAGCTTGGGGTCATTAGAATTCATAGCTGATCAGCAGTAGACCCAGGACACACAGAAGAAAGCACAGTTTCACATGACATATCATTAAATCACAGAACTCGCGCAATAAGCACTAGGCTTAGATGGCTTTATTAAAGGCTAGGCTAGGGTAGATGATATCATCAGCATCATCTTTTCTTAAATTTGTTAGCTGCTTTATCTTGCCCAGGGCAACTCAAAGTGACTTGCAAACAAACACACCCACATAGTAACATTAAAACCAATGAGGAAAAGAAGTACACTAAAACCATCCCACCCATTTTTAAAAGGCCACAGATAGTTAAAGGCCAAAGGCCTGGTTATATAGGAAAGTTTTTGCCTGGCACCTATGAGGCATCAGGCATAAGCCTGCATTTTATTAATGTTTGATCAGGACTTGTATATTAAAGAGGGCTTAGATTTTCAAATGTTTCATGCCAGGCAAGAAGGCTAGCTGCTTAAGAAAACAGTGTTTTCCTCCTCTTAGACAAGGGGCCCCTTTTGATTGATAGCAGAAAGCAATTCTCAAAGTCATAAAAGCTGAAATTACAGACTGAGTAATGACACTGACCCTACATGTTACAGAAGATAACAAAGGCAGAGATAAATATAATTAGGAATGGGCAAATAGTAAAATGATACCATGGGCCTCTCTTAAACCTTGAGCTGTATTTTCTAAGGCCAGAGGCAAATGGGGAGAAGCATCTAGCTGACAGAGAAAGAGAGGTTTTTTTGGGAAGTCTTTTTAAAACTGTTTCTTTCTTAAACTGAGAGAAAAGGCAACTGGCTTGGTTGGGGAAAAAGAAGCTTCTTCCTATTTTATTTTGAGGCTGGAAAGGAGGGTGAAAGGGGGAGGTGTAAACTAAAGAGCCTTCTTTAAAAACTGTTTTTTTTACTGAGTTCCTTCCTTTCTACTTTGAGAAGCTTTATTCTTTTAAAAGGTTACCTATGATAATGTATGAAATATATTAGCTTAAATATATTGGCTTAAATGTAATTATGCAAAGGATTTAACAAATGCTAGAAGAGTTGTATTTATCCTGGAATTAAGTCAGCCAGCAGTTTAGCCCCCCTGCCAGACAGGAAGACGCCATCAAATGCTGTCCTGATATATTAGCTGTCAGACATTTGTTTAGAAACCTTCAAATGAAGGATATCTTTCAATGTTGATGTGAAACTCAAGATCCTTGACATATGTTTAAGATAAAAATTTAAGATTAACCATTTGTTTTAGAAGGCAATAGGGCAGGGAGGGCAAGAGGTGAGCTGGTAATTAAGATTCCTTGTTGAGACACATGTAAGATATATTACTACTTATTTGTCATTTATAGATGTAACAATATATAGCTGTTTGTGTTCCATATAAGGACAGGAGGATGTGGGTGTATCTTTTAGGATTGGATATAGCAATCAGCCAATAGGAAATCCAACTAGGCTGATTGGACAGAGGCAGCCACAGGAGGAGCAAAGGGGGCTGGATTAAGGGAATATAAGGGCTGGCCATAATGGCAGGAGCCAGGCCAGAGCTTGGTAACCATATACCACTGTGCCTCTCATTTATTTGTCTGACAAATAAATAATTATTTTAATTTCTCTATTGCTGCGTTGAATATTTCATTCCAGCTAAGCGTTAACCACAAGCAGGGTGCTACATTTTATGGTGCCCCTGTGACTCGGATAAGTGGTCTGCTGGAACGCAGCCCCTTCGCTCTACTGAGCAGGGTACAAGAGAGAGGATCTCTAAACTGCTTACCCAAGCGCGCACTGGTAAATTTTTCCAGGGGGAACGCAGAAGTCTCGTCTGTCTGATACCCTGCTCACTGGCGGCGACGGACCGGGGGGGAAACGGAACCAACCAAGGGTAAGTGCACAAAGGGATTTTTGGCCCTCCAATTAATTGGGAGGAAGAGAAGTCTTGATCAAACTTCTGCGTCTCAGTAAGTGGGAAC
Source organism: Podarcis bocagei (assembly GCF_964188305.1). NCBI lineage: Eukaryota > Metazoa > Chordata > Lepidosauria > Squamata > Lacertidae > Podarcis > Podarcis bocagei. The sequence goes on from NC_138135.1 coordinate 29,452,198, forward strand.
TGAGTACGCTAGGTGGTTGGATACATCAGATGGTGATCTGGTGGGGGAAAAGGGAAGAATGGGAGGTAGTGTGTGGTGAAGTATCTAACGCATTGTATGTGTGAGAAAGTACAGAGCAATCTGTAGCTGATCTGAGTGTGGAGTGGGTAGTACTTCGGTTCCCAGTGAGGCGACTCCATCTGGGCAAGGAAACCCACGAAGCGTGTGTGTGAGTGACTGAGTGGATACTTCACAGGGCCATACAATGGGAGTTGGGGGTTCAAAAGGGGAAAATACACCTCTTGAATGTATGTTAAATAATTTTAAGAAAGCCTTCTCAGGGGCGTATGGAGTCAAAATGACGCCAGAGCGCCTGAGAACGTTATGTGAATTAGAGTGGCCAAAGCAAAATACTGAATGGCCATCTCAAGGAACCTTTGATATAAATTTAGTAAGCAAACTTTGGTCTAACATCGCCAAAGAAATTGGAGGGTGCCCAGAACAATTTTCATATATAGATTCTTGGCTGAGCACATTAAATAAAAATCCTCCATGGATAAGGGAATGCAAAGTCCAACGATGCAAATTATTGGCTGTAAAAGCCGAAGCTAGGAAAGGAATCTTGCCAAATAAACTCAAACCCATTTTTGAGGGACCAGAGGAAGAGCTGCTTCCACCTCCACCCTATGCTCCACATCGAAGGGAGCCTAATCCAAACACTCCACCAGTTGTAACCCCAAGGCAAGAAAGTGGAATGAATAATGGGGCTGGAGTCACAGAACTTGATTCCTTGATAGATTATGATAAATATCTTCAGGAGGCATTGGAGGCCTATAATAAAGCCCAAGCAGAAGTGGTTATTCCATCTGTGAGTCCCAGTAGAACTCCATCTACAGTCTCTTTTAGTGAAACAACTGATTGCCTACCCCAAACCCCTGTACATCCAAGTCCTAGAGAATTATTACAGAAGTTACAGGGAGACCTTAATCGGTCAGCAAGCAATACAGCCAGGCGTATAAAGCTGCTAAAAGAACGCCTTGGGACAAATACCATCCCCTATGATTTGAGGCCCCTAGAGCAAAGCGAAGAGAAAGATCACGTAGTAGCCCCTCTCAGAAGAGTATTTGATGCACTTGAGGAGCCTGTGCTGGTTAACGGGCAACTCGGACCACGGCCACCTCGAACTTCGACCCTGCAATATATTCCATTCACGACTACAGATCTGATGAATTGGAAAACACACACCCCATCTTTTGCAGAAAAACCTCAGGCTATGATGGACTTGGTGACTTCAATAATAAATACTCATAGTCCTACTTGGACAGATTGCCGCCAGCTCCTGAATACTCTGTTCACCACTGAGGAAAGGAGAGACATAATTGAAAAGGCACAGATATATTTGCGTGAGCAGGCCAGAGTGGGAAATATTTATAATATTGACCGTCATCTCCAAGACAACTTTCCCTTGGAAGATCCTAATTGGGATCCAAACAATGTAATTCACCTGGCCAGACTTACCACCTATCGCCAGACGCTTGTGCAAGGTATCCGCAGGGCATGCCAGAAGCCCACTAATATGTCTAAAGTCTCAGAAGTAGAACAGAAACCAAATGAGAGTCCAGGAGACTTTTTAGAGAGGCTGCAAGAAGCCTATCGTATATGGACTCCTTTTGACCCTGAAGCCCCTGAAAACAGCAGAATGATTACTGCTACATTTGTGGCCCAGTGCGCTTCTGACATTCGTAAGAAAATTCAGAAATCAGAAGGATGGGAAGGGATGCTGATGAGCCAAATTATGGCCATTGCACGCCGAGTTTATCGGAATAGGGATGAGGCTGAGAAACAAGAGAAGAAGAAGTGGCAGAAGGAAAAGATGGTAATGCTAGCCACAGCAGTGAAGCAAGACTACCGCCCCTTAAATGGAGGAAGAGGGCGGGGAAGGAATCCACCACTGGGAAGGAATCAATGTGCGAATTGCAAGAAGGAGGGTCATTGGAAGCGGGAATGTCCTGAACCCCTGAGGTTGGAAGAAGTACGCCCAGGCCCAGGCCCAGGCCCAGGCTCCGGCCCAAGAAACCAGGGACGGGGACGGGGAATGATCCGAGATGGAAGATATCAGAGACCTGGACAAGGACGGAGTAGGGACAATGTCATTGGACTGGCAGAGGAGGATTTTACCCAAGACTAGGAAAGACCGGACTCCATAAAGTTAGGCTTCCAGGAGCCCACGGTCACGATCCAATTAGGAAGCCATTTAATAGACTTTATGATTGATACTGGGGCTGAATACTCAGTACTCCCAGAACTATTGCAGAAAAAGGCATCCAAAAGTGTAGTCATTAAAAGTGCCACTGGTCAGTCAGCTAAGAGGTCTTTCCTCCAACCTTTGGAATGCCAGATTGGGGGACATCGTTTAACCCATCAGTTTTTGTATATACCTGAGTGTCCAATACCTCTCTTAGGTAGAGATATGCTGTCCAAATTGCAGGCCCAAATCACCTTCACTCCTCGAGGTCCAGAAATGAAACTGCCATCAAAGGCAGCAGGAATAATTTCCCTCTCAGTACCTAAGGAACAATCATGGCGCCTAATGTCAGCCCTGCAAGTCCAACCCACATTGGATACAGAGTTAAACAAGCTCCTCCGAACTCTACAGGTGCCACCAGGAGTATGGGCCGAAAATAGCCCACCAGGAATGGCCAAGAATATAGCTCCAATTGTAGTAACCTTAAAACCTATGGCTACCCCTGTATCTGTAAAGCAATATCCTTTACCCCGGCGAGCAGCAGAGGGCATCCAGAAACATTTGGACCGCCTATTAAAATATGGTCTGCTTAAGCCCTGCCAATCAGAATGGAACACACCCCTTTTGCCTGTTCGAAAACCTGGGACAGATGAATACAGGCCAGTGCAGGACTTGAGGCTCGTAAACCAGGCTATCGAGACCTTGCACCCAAATGTACCAAACCCATACACCCTGCTGAGTTTGATCCCACCAGAAGCAACATTTTTTACTGTATTGGACTTGAAAGATGCATTCTTCTGTTGCCGGCTGGCACCACAGAGCCAACCTATATTTGCCTTCCAGTGGGAAGACCCTTTAACAGGAACAAAAGGCCAGCTAACCTGGACGAGATTGCCCCAGGGATTCAAAAATTCCCCAACTTTATTTGGCACTGCCTTGGCGAAGGATCTAACAAGTTACCCCTCAATACCTGGAGAAAAGGTGGTTCTGCAATATGTAGATGACCTTATACTAGCAGCAAAGGATTTTGATACCTGTAAAGAAGGTACAGAGGAACTGCTCCACTTGCTCTGGGAAGCTGGCTACCGAGTTTCCCAGAAAAAGGCACAGTTATGTTTAGAAAAGGTCAAATATTTGGGCTTTGACATCTCACACCAACAACGAGCATTGAGGCCAGAGAGGAAAGAAGCTATTTGCCTTATCAAGGAACCTACCACAAGGAAACAACTCAGAGGATTCCTGGGAACAGCAGGGTTTTGTAGACTATGGATACCTGATTTCAGCAGTCTGGCCAAACCCTTACATGAAAGCACTCGAGGTGCAGAAAAGGACCCATTCGTATGGGGACCTGAGCAGCAACAAGCCTTTTTAGTTATCAAACAACGACTTATGGAGGCCCCAGCCCTTGGACTGCCTAATTCGGAAAAACCCTTTCAGCTGTATGTACATGAACAGAATGGGATTGCAGCGGCAGTCCTGACCCAGAGATTAGGAAGTTGGAACCGTCCAGTAGCTTATTTGTCAAAACAATTGGACTCAGTAGCAAAAGGATGGCCTCCATGCCTAAGGGCAGTAGCGGCCACTGCAAGCCTTGTCAAAGAAGCTGATAAATTTACCTTCGGCCAGACGATGTATGTGAATGTACCTCATGCTGTTCTGACACTCATGGAATATAAGGGTAGTTATTGGCTAACGAACCCAAGGATGGCTAGGTACCAAGGCCTATTGTGTGAAAATCCCAGGATTCATCTACGAGTAGTGAATATGCTCAATCCAGCGACTTTGCTGCCCCTACCAGAGGTAGATGATGAAGAATCACATGATTGTCTCCAAATAATGGATGAAGTTTATTCCAGTAGACCCGATCTGAAAGATGAACCATTGAAAAATCCAGATGTTGTATATTATACTGATGGTAGCAGTTACCTGCATGAAGGTGCCAGACGAGCAGGATATGCTGTGGTCACCAATGAGGAAGTTGTGGAAGCTGAAGCTTTGCCTGCTGGCACTTCGGCACAAAAAGCTGAACTTATAGGTTTAACTAGAGCTCTGCAATTGGCAGCCGGATGTAAGGCAAACATCTATACTGATTCTAAATATGCCTTCTTAACCCTGCATGCACATGGTGCTCTATGGAAAGAAAGAGGTCTAATAGGAGCCCACGGGAAGGCCTTGAAATATGGACCTGAAGTAGAAATCCTGTTAGAAGCAGTATGGGCTCCAGAACAGATTGCTGTAATGCACTGCAAAGGTCATGGACGAGGAAGGGATCCAATAACCAGAGGAAATCATGCTGCTGACAAAGCAGCCCGAGAGGCAGCCCAAAAGCCTGTGGGAGGATTTATAGCAGCCCTCATACCAGAGGTAGTTCCAGAAGAAGTTAAACCTCACTATACCCCAGAAGAGAGGAAGTGGGCTGAACAGGAAGGAGCAGTTGTGAAGGACGGTTGGATGATCCTGCCAGACAATAGGATTTATGTACCTCATCATCTAGCAGGCACAATTGTAAGAAATTATCATGAATCTACTCACCTTGGCGGTACTGCAACCAGAGAGAGTCTCAGTCGGAAGTTGTATATTATTAACCTATCACAATTAGCAACTTGCATTTCACAGAAATGTGTTCTTTGTGCTAAAAACAATCCCAGGCAGGGACCGGTACAACCTCCTGGAATCCAACATGTGGGATATGTCCCCATGGAAAGCCTAATTGTGGACTTCACAGAGCTGGTCCCTTCTAAGGGATTCAAGTATCTCCTTGTGTTTGTAGATACTCTTACCGGATGGGTTGAAGCTTTTCCCACCCGAACTGAAAAGGCACGAGAGGTAACTAAGAGACTCCTGACTGAATTGATCCCGAGGTTTGGGTTACCTAGATGCATTGGAAGTGATAATGGGCCAGCGTTCATTGATCAAGTAGTACAAGAAGTATGTCGAGTCCTACAAGTGAAATGGAGACTGCATGCAGCCTATAGGCCTCAGAGTTCAGGGAAAACTGAAAGAATGAATCGGACTCTGAAAACCCAATTGGCAAAATTAACCCAGGAAACGGGATTGGGATGGGTAGATGTGTTACCCATAACACTGTTTCGTGTTCGGTGTGCACCCACAAAAAGACTTAAGTTGTCACCTTTTGAGCTCCTGTATGGGAGACCGCCCTCCTTTGTTCAGGATATTTCAGCTGATCTTAAACAAATAGGAGACCATGTGACACAGGGACAAGTGCAATCTCTCTCCCGTGTTTTTGTTTCTCTTAACAGGTGGGCCCTCGAGCGTACGCCGTGCAGCATTGCCGAGCCGATTCATCAGTTCCAGGCTGGCGATAGCGTATGGGTGAAAGAGTGGAAACGTGATCCACTTGCACCTAAGTGGCGTGGACCTTACACCGTCTTGCTCTCTACTCCAACAGCGGTGAAGGTAGCTGAGGTGACCCCCTGGATTCATCACTCCCGTTTGAAGAAGTCCGAAGGCAGTTGGACGTGCAAAGGTGACCCCTCTAATCCTCTTAAACTGACTCTCTCCAAAAACCCCTGTATCTAGCCCTACCGGGAACGGGCTAGGTCACGGGCAACATTAGACGACCGGCCTGCTGCAGCCACAACCTGGAAGCTGGCTGACCTGCGCACGCCTGAAGCTTGAGGAGCATCTGAACCAGCGATTGTGAAAGGACAGATTCTCTTATACAATTAATTGACTGCCCACCCCCTTGTGGAACAATTATCAGATATTACTCATTGGGGATCCTCGGGATATATGTTTTGGTCTTGGTGGTTCCCCATTTCTGTCACTGGGGGAATTATATTGGGACTAATATTTATTTGCTATCACAATAAGGTAATCTTTTGTGGGAGGAATGCATATGCTAGACATCAACATGATTCTATTAATCCTGATCCCTTGGGAAGGGGAAGGGTCCTTGAATCTGACCAAATTGACTAAATATGGATTCCGCCATGACCACAATATGTGGGTAGGTTTAGCTGAAATGGTAGCCAATGTTGCAAATAGGACCAATTGCCTTGTTTGCTCTCTCGGGCCAGATGATTCAGAGGGAGGTATGCCCTTATTACCGATACCATTAGATGCCATTGGTATGGTAAGCGAAATACCACACCAAACAGAAGTACAGAATTTCCCCGGATGGAACTCAACTAAACCATTACGAGTTATACCTGTACAAGGGGAATTCTGTGTACATAAATCATCAAGTGCAGCTGATTCTACCATGATAGGCTCTTCTCATTGTCACTATACTTGGGATAATATTAAGAATACCTGGGCACACGATACTACCTATCGAACTCGGGATGCCTTGCCCTGTGCACCTCCTTTTATTCATGCATGGAAAGTGATATGGAACATAACTGTGACAGAAAAAGGCAATCTAACATACTGCACTGTGAACTCTCTACCTCTTTTGCTATTTCGCCTTCTGTACTCCACGTACCAAAGACCTCAGACACGATGGTTGTGGTGGATATGTGGAGAATGGGCATACAAGAAACTCCCCTCCAAATGGAGTGGGACTTGTTTCCTGGGATGGGTATTACCACCAATGTGGATTATGCCCACTAATTTGGCCAAGCGTACACGAAGAAACGCTGATATTTCTCATATAGCAGGAGGAAGTACCCAAAGTTGGAGCGGTACTGATGATTGGCCACCAGAGCGCATTATAGCCTATTATGATCCTGCCTCCTGGAATCCTGGTGAGCTCATACAAGGGGCACGGGATCCTATTTATAATCTAAACAGAATAATTCGATTGCAAGCAGTAGTGGAACTTGTAACCAATGCAACGGCCCGGAGTTTGAGACTTATTGCACAACAGTTGGATGAAAGTAGAGCCGCCATTTTGCAGCTGAAAATGGGAATGGATTATGTACTTGCCAAGCAGGGAGGCCTATGTGGAGTCTTGAACTTGACAGGGAATGCCTGTTGCTTTAACATTTCAGATAATGGTGAGGCAATCCGTGTGTTGGCCACAAAGATGGAGAATATAGCACATGTCCCAGTACAAACATGGGAAGGATGGGATATGGGATGGCTCACCAATTGGTTACCTAATGTCACAGGACTCAAAGGGATACTATTGTCTTGCTTGTTTTTCTTAACGGTAGTGGTAATGGTTTTATGTATGATGCCATGTATCATTTCATGTTTTAGAAGTACAATTAGCAAGATGGTTTCAAATGAAACTCTACCTCATATCATGGCCCTATACAGAGCTTTACCTCAGGAATATGATGAAGGTCAAGCTATCAAGGACACTTGGGATGAAGGTCCTTGAGCTTGAAAGGGGGGAATGAGGCATCAGGCATAAGCCTGCATTTTATTAATGTTTGATCAGGACTTGTATATTAAAGAGGGCTTAGATTTTCAAATGTTTCATGCCAGGCAAGAAGGCTAGCTGCTTAAGAAAACAGTGTTTTCCTCCTCTTAGACAAGGGGCCCCTTTTGATTGATAGCAGAAAGCAATTCTCAAAGTCATAAAAGCTGAAATTACAGACTGAGTAATGACACTGACCCTACATGTTACAGAAGATAACAAAGGCAGAGATAAATATAATTAGGAATGGGCAAATAGTAAAATGATACCATGGGCCTCTCTTAAACCTTGAGCTGTATTTTCTAAGGCCAGAGGCAAATGGGGAGAAGCATCTAGCTGACAGAGAAAGAGAGGTTTTTTTGGGAAGTCTTTTTAAAACTGTTTCTTTCTTAAACTGAGAGAAAAGGCAACTGGCTTGGCTGGGGAAAAAGAAGCTTCTTCCTATTTTATTTTGAGGCTGGAAAGGAGGGTGAAAGGGGGAGGTGTAAACTAAAGAGCCTTCTTTAAAAACTGTTTTTTTTACTGAGTTCCTTCCTTTCTACTTTGAGAAGCTTTATTCTTTTAAAAGGTTACCTATGATAATGTATGAAATATATTAGCTTAAATATATTGGCTTAAATGTAATTATGCAAAGGATTTAACAAATGCTAGAAGAGTTGTATTTATCCTGGAATTAAGTCAGCCAGCAGTTTAGCCCCCCTGCCAGACAGGAAGACGCCATCAAATGCTGTCCTGATATATTAGCTGTCAGACATTTGTTTAGAAACCTTCAAATGAAGGATATCTTTCAATGTTGATGTGAAACTCAAGATCCTTGACATATGTTTAAGATAAAAATTTAAGATTAACCATTTGTTTTAGAAGGCAATAGGGCAGGGAGGGCAAGAGGTGAGCTGGTAATTAAGATTCCTTGTTGAGACACATGTAAGATATATTACTACTTATTTGTCATTTATAGATGTAACAATATATAGCTGTTTGTGTTCCATATAAGGACAGGAGGATGTGGGTGTATCTTTTAGGATTGGATATAGCAATCAGCCAATAGGAAATCCAACTAGGCTGATTGGACAGAGGCAGCCACAGGAGGAGCAAAGGGGGCTGGATTAAGGGAATATAAGGGCTGGCCATAATGGCAGGAGCCAGGCCAGAGCTTGGTAACCATATACCACTGTGCCTCTCATTTATTTGTCTGACAAATAAATAATTATTTTAATTTCTCTATTGCTGCGTTGAATATTTCATTCCAGCTAAGCGTTAACCACAAGCAGGGTGCTACACCTAAAGATATCAGGAGACATTATGTCATGTGCTCCAAATGTTACTGGACTCCAACTCCCATCAGCCCAGCTATCACGGTCAGGAATGAAGGAATGCATACTCAACAACATCTGGATGGCTCATTGTTGGCTACCCCTAGTCTACATACCAACTTAAAGCCTCGATTTATTGAAGCATTCCATGCTGAACATCAGATCTCTGGAACAAACAGCCAAAGATGGCCATCACCTTTGTGCGCTTTCCAGAGTCTAGCTGCTAGTGGAGACTCAGTGTTGGAATAGGGAGCTCATTGGGGTGGGGTTGGTAAAGGTGACATGGCAGAAGGGTGTAAAATTATGCATGATGTAGAAAAAGTGGAGAGATTTGTTTTTCTTCTCATATAGTGCTATGGCTCTGTGACCTTAAGTTAAGTTGAATGGTAGGAGAAGAGAAAGTACATCATTAAAATATGACATTATCTGCTATAAGTTGTAGTGATGGCTACCAACTTGGAGAACTTTAGAAAAGGATCCGACAAATTAATGGTGGATCAATGGCTAGTCTATCAATGATCACCCAGTCATGGTGGCCATATTACCTCCTGTATCAGAGTCCCTGAATACTAGTTGTTGGTATTTTAGAAGGGCTTTGGTACTCATGGCTTGCTTACAGGCTTCCCCGTAGTCATCAGGTTGGCCACTGTGAGAATAGGGTGGTGGACTGACTGGACCTTCTGACTGATGCAGCAAGGCAATTCTAAATATATAAATTACAGTACAGTGCAATGAAATGCAATGCAAGATTCCAGTGTAGCCTTGAAACCAGATTCCATCCTGTCCCCAATTTGAAATTATGAATTATTCTCAAATGAATAGCTGTAAAAAAAAAGTATGTAGCTTTCTTTTTGCCTTCTACATTATAAAGATATTTGATACCTCTGAAACGAGGATATGTCTGATGACTGCAAACTAGTAAGGGACACTTATTGGGACAATCATTTTAATATCACACCCTAGGATTAAAAATGGGTGTGCATGTATACACAGAGAGAGAGAGAGAGAGAGAGAGAGAGAGAGAGAGAATGTGTGTGTTTTAAATAGTATACGCCACTGCAAAGTGAATTTCTATCACCTACCCTGTAGGCAGAAGCACTTAAGCGATTAGAATTCACCAAGCAATAATGTCGATTCTTTCCTTGGGCGTTTGCCAACCACCTCTCTTTTCCTCTGGTTAAGGACACTATTAATTTAATAGTCTGCTGCAACAAATGCCTGTATCTGTGCTATTAATAGGCCAAATTGGTAAACATGGGAATTTATAAATGGTGATAAGTAAAAAGGGTTTTTCCCCCTCACACATGGGTTTTCACTCTTCTCAGTCTGAACAAAGGAGGGGGTATAAAATCAAGACAGTTTACTGCTTGTGGTTTGAATACTGTCAGACCTGTGGTAAACATCTGCAGTACAATAGTAATGGTGAGTGCACTAGTAGGAGAATCCTAACACAACAAACCACAGGAAAGCAGGAATTTGGGCTAGCAGGGAAATTCCTGTCCACAGGAGCAAGGCCTGGATTAGGAGCAGGCTGTTGTTCACAGGTCTGGAGATAAGAGTGAATGACCAATATGGCCTAATACTTCTCCACTTTGACTACAACTCCCATCATCCCTAGCTAACAGGACTGGTGGTCAGGGATGATGGGAACTGTAGTCCCAAAACATCTGGAGGGCCAAGTTTGGCCATGCCTGGCCTAAAACATAGAAAGAAGGAAGCTTCCTTCTATGAAGGGCCTGTTATCGCTTATGAAAATTGTTCCACCTAAAAATCCAATATTCTCGGCACGATGAATTTTCTTTTTATACAGTTTTGTAGCCTTTTGCCAGTGGGGCATCATGGCTAGGGAGGAAAGCACTAACATTCCCCTCATGCTGTGATCCCAAAAACAACCTAATTTCCACTTCTTTAAGAAGTTGTATGGTATGCATTAAGCTGAACTTCAGTTTGACCCAGAGGCTAGGCTCTCTATCCAGGGTAGGGTAGCTGGAACACCACCCAAGCTGGCAAAAGGCACTCTGGGCCATGGAAGCTTCCTTTACCTCCAGGCACAAAGAAAGGACCAAGGAGCACATCAAACTGCACGTTTGTTGCTTAAGGGGCAGCACAACCCCATCTTGTACAGGATAAATACAACACCGCTGGGCAGATGAACCACTCAACCACAATGCCACCATCTTACTGAGATTAAGCTTCAGTTTACTGGCTCTCTAGTCCATCCTCACAGCCAGATATCAATTTAGCTGCTAAATCTTAGCACTTCCACTGTTTGATCCGAATTTGTTGGACTTCAGCTGCCACCTCTACCTGTAAGTTACAGATAGCAACTCATGGTTGTAGAAACCTAGTCTTAAAATGTACATCATCCAGCATGAAAAATGCTTAGAATTAGGTTTGCTAAACATTGCCTATTCTGTCTAATCAAGGTGACTTTCGTCTTCTTTTCCTTAAACAGCAGCTCTGATCCCACAGGGCAAATGCTTCCAAAAGCGAGAGAATTGTGGGGGGTTTCCATCAATCTTGATAATGCATGGTAGACCACTGTTTAAAGTGAATAATTCCACTAGGTATGCAATAACCCTTGGGCACACTTGAATAAGCTTTTTAGTTCCCAGTACCAATACCAGTACTGCTACTTAGGTGTGTGTGTGTCTATTGTTACTCTGGAATCACAGTGTAAAATTTGGTATTGGCCAAAGAAATCAATATCCGAATAATATTTTTCTTGAAATTTCCAATCCAGGCCTTAATGCTATTAAGCCTGCATTGGAAGTGTTTGGGATTGCAACCTAAGACTTTGGAAACATAATTATCTGCCTATTGCACAGAGGATACACAAATACGTTAACTTTCTTTAATCTGTTATTGTGCAGAATTGGTTAATAAAATTTCACCCCACCATGGATATAAACACCTTATGAGTTCAGATTCTAAGCTATAACATCTAGTGCACAAAACAAAAGTGAAGCTGCACTATTTGCATTTAATCCAATTCACATCCCCAATTCTAAACTTAATGTGGAAGCAAGTCCCATTGATTTAATGGAACCTGGTTCTGAGTCAATGCACTCAGAATGCATATAGCCTTAAGCATCATTGAGTTGAACAAGACTATTGGCCAAACCCTAAGATTTACAGCACAAGCAAATGAACGCTTAGGGAAAGGAGTAGTGAGTGCAATTCCAATCCATCACCACAGACCATGTCAATATACCTGGGCAGATAACCCAGTACATACATTTACAATGGAGGTAACCAGTCTTCCGCTTAAATCCTAAACTCTGGAGCTTTCTGGCTTGTGAACTTGGCTGGCCATCTAATTTTCTGTAGTGGTGGGATTATCTCGTTTCAGACAAAAGAACAAAGGAATCAGTAATCAACTAATAAACTGCAGTGCCATATCCAGCTCCTATGACAACCAAAATAGAGGTATGCTAAGACTCACCTCCAGTTTATAATAAAAGCATTTCATTTCCCATGGTATGTTTGCAACACACAATATTATAGGGCACACACCTGTCGATTCAAACAGGACAATATACAGCCATAATAATAAAAGGTAAAACAGAACAAAAAGCTCCCACTCATTATGGATGACTTGAGTTCCCATTTGGGTTTATTATTTCCACAGTACCCAAAGTCTTTGGCTTGGTTGTGAGTTATTTCTTTTTTTAACGCCTACTGGCATTAATCACATACAGTACCATGTACTGTCACTATGTTAGAACACCAGCTCTTCTCTGAACTAATTATGTACATTGTACTCTGCTACAGTTCATTTACATTGTGCAATCTAATTCGTAGCATAACTAATCCCATATATATGTACTAGAATTTGGTTAATCTGTGGCTGTCCAATCAAAACCTACTGCAACTCCATTTCAATCAGCATTTTCCCCTAGTCTTGATCCTTGAAATGCACATCTTTTCCCCAGGGGGGGAAAATCCTTTTCATTTCCAAGCGTAAAAAGTATCTACTCTAAGGATTGCACCTTTGATTTTGGATGAATGCCTTCTTATTGGAAGGAGACATGCTAGAGAAATGACTCATACAGAGAAAGCAATGGACAGCCTCCTCTTTGGAGGAAAAGAAGGTTCGCTTGTCATTTTATTTGCTCTAAACAAACATATTGTTGTAGGCTTCCTTTTTCAAATGAATGTGAGAACTAAGGGTGTGTTCACATTACCACTTCAGAATGCAGTGAAATTGCCCCCTCTCCCCACCCCTGGTGTATTTCACAGTTCTTTCACCCCTGGCTATTCACATCAGACAGCTTTATTAATGTCAGATTCATTTTTGTCTCTGAAATGAATTCTGCACGCCAGGGCATTGACTGGGTGGGACATTGAACATCTTTACCCTGTGGAAAGGTGTTGGCTAGAAATGAATTGGAAACAGTTTAAGGACTCGAATCGGTGTGAATCTGATGTGAGAAACAACACATCAAAGAGTAGAATTTTATAACAAAGTATGGGATACCTACGCATTTGGGGTAATGTCGTGTGAACACAGATTAAAAACCCACTGCTAGAAATGCAGCGAGTGTACAGTAAGTGGAAGTGTGAACACAGCTTAAAGTCAAATTAAGATAAAATGGAAGCAGAGTGTGGAAAGTGAAGACAGTGTTACATACACTAACCTCTTGTAACCCACTAGGGGATGGTGCTTTCAAACCTGTAACTAATTGCTGATCTCTATGCTGCTTCTGCATGCAAAACAAATGTTATTACTTCAGTATTCACACTGACAGCTCCAATTAATAGTGCAACAGAAAAATCTTGGCAGAGGGAGCATTCTGGCTGAAGATAATAATGCAGCAATATTAGCCTATAACACTGTTGGATTCAGAACCTTGTCCAAATCAGTGGTTTTGAATCTTCTTTCTTTAAAAAAAAATCACATAAAATTAGCAATAAGCAGGTTCCCCTCAGAAAGAATCAAAATTGGGTGGGTATATTGTGGGTTGGGGTGGAACTCTCTGAAGAATTTTTAAAAGCTTGTATTCACGCCCCCTCACCAAGAATTCTCTCCCAGCTCAGAATATGTGCACGCATATTGTACCAGCCCCTGCAAACAACATTTTGGTTTCATCTTCTCTGAACCCAACACCAGACTCCATTAGCTATGGTGAAGAGCTGCTTTGAAAGTTAAACACAGCAATCACCCACAGTTTCACTGAGAGGAGTTAATATTAAGTAACTTCGGAGCTTACACCTACACAGAAGACCACACTTTGGGCATCTGTGCTGCTAAAAGTTGGTCTGATATACATTCTAAGTTAGAGGAAAGGCTTCTGTAGGAAACAATGTTCTATTTATAATACAGCCAAGCACACTACGAGCTGGACAAATTCATACACCAATTATGGGCTTCAAAAACACCAGTAATATAATTCTGTGTGTCTACTTGAGAAACAGTTTTTCCTGTCAACTAAATCCCGAGTAACAGATTTGTAGTTTGCAGTTCTGCATGAAAATTTCAAAAGCTAAATATTTTCAAGCCACCTTTCATAATACAGAAGCATATTGGGGGAAAGGGTAGCCTAGGACCTTTTCCCTGGCAGGTAAGTCTAAGAGTGTAGAGAATATCTAATGCAGGGAAACATTTAGAAATTCTATGCACTACCTGATATATCATATGGTACAGCCCTTCAGCAGATATATCTCTGGGGGCTTCTGCTCATGCATTCATGTATTCAATAAGTGTCAAGTATACTAGAAATCAGCCCTGAGTGCTCACTGGAAGGACAGATCGTGAAGCTGAGGCTCCAATACTTTGGCCACCTCATGAGAAGAGAAGACTACCTGGAAAAGACCCTGATGTTGGGAAAGATGGAGGGCACAAGGAGAAGGGGACGACAGAGGACGAGATGGTTGGATAGTGTCCTCGAAGCTACCAGCATGAGTTTGACCAAACTGCGGGAGGCAGTGGAAGACAGAAGTGCCTGGCGTGCTCTGGTCCTTGGGGTCACGAAGAGTCAGACACGACTAAACAACAACAACAACATACAAGAAGGAGCTGAGTTTAAGTCATAAACTCAATGTGGTACCAAGCCTCACACTCCTTTCTAGCCTCAGTTCTTCATTTGTAAAGAGGAAATAGTGACATATGATTCTATATCATTATTACAAAGACAAACAAAAGGCTAAACACTTCACACATTATAAATTATCTGCTACTACTAAGTTAACCACCAATGAAGCTTCAAATGAATTAGAAGTCCATTGTCCTGGGAAAACAGCACAAGGAAAATTCTTTAACAAGTATCTAAATTGCTGTTTCATGGAGGCGTCATATTTATGCTCGGTTGAAAAAAATGTAGCCGAACAGTTCAAAGTAGGCAAAATATTATGAATTCTTTTTTAATGCAAGCATTAAGAAAGTTACACTGACTGGAGTCTGGTTATCCATTACAGCAAGCTGTTAATTACCGACTTCCATTCTGTTTTAAGAGGTATCGGGTTGAAGGAAGAAATGGGATAGCCTTGCAGGGAATCGTATCTGCATATTTCCTGATATAGTGCTTACTAGCTTAGCACAGACACGTGAATTCTCACCTCAAGGAGGAATCTTTGCGTGCCAAGCAGTGAACTGACAGCTCCCCACCCCACCCCGCCGACACCTTTACAAATTATCTTGATCAACAAACACATTTTTGTCCCTGAGAGAATGCATTTGGCTGCCTTTTCAGCCAGATCTGGAATCAAAGTGCAGGATGTACCATTAAATCTAAATATGAATTCTCAAGAAGTTGCATTCCAATTCTCTCAGAGTAAGCTTTCTTCTGATGCATGCATTCTGTTACCTTGCTTTCAACTAGCTGTTGGGCAATGTTACCACTGAAGATTTACAACTGGCAGATACGCTATTATGTACAATCATACTGTATTGAGCTATAGGAAAGATGTTGTTTTGTTTGGAAGCCAATACTACCATAATCAAATTTACAATGTTAATGTTGGTGGATGCCATCTTCCAAAAACTTAAAACTCATAATCAACCAAACAACATACCACAAGCTTAGAGAAAAATCTAGACTGCAGTAGAGTCATTTGTCATTTTGTTCAATCCTGCAAGCTATGGTTTGTGCTTACCTGGAAAAAAACTGGACTCAAACAATGGTTTCCAACCTTGATTTTCATCCAAATGGCTTACCTCAAACTGGAAAATGAGGGTTAAACTGCCACATGCAAGGGAAGTGTGTTACTCTGATGGTTCAGCCAGGCTCATTTACATAGGACCAAACCATGATTTGGCTTCATGTTGGAACCCCTTCATCTCACCCCAATACCACTCAGTCAAGTTTAAATGAACATAGAGATGTATCCATCGCTGAAAAGAATAGCTTCAGTGTTCTTCTCTTAACAATGAAGAGTCCATTACAAATTATTGGCTTTATTGTTGTTAGAACTAAAATTATTCAAATTGCAGTTAAGTACTTAGAGCCTACAGAACAGGCTAAACTATAAACAATGCAAAGTATCAGGAATTATGATCGAAACTGCTTTCCAACTTTAAAAAGTAGTTGAAATTGATGTAAAAGAAAATACTAATTATATTTTTAAATACTTGCAAAGCCTTCAGCACTTTGCCAATTTATTATACAGACAACAGAAAGAGAGATGGGAGGAAAGAAACAAAGTACTTTAGAACATTTGACACAGAGTCCATATGGCAAGTGTTGCATTCCAGATGCTACTCCCTGCATTTGTCATTTTCCAGATACTCTTTGCAATTGCCTCTGGAGGGAAAACATGATATTGTACAACTCACACTTGAACAGTCTACACACATCCAGAAAACCAAGTACTCTAAGGACAGACTGTAGATACTATCCTACGACTGCAAGAAATAAATGAGAAATTAGGACATCATCAGAAATCAAGCTTGGATTCAAGCATACATGTGCCCTGCACACCTAAATCACTGTTTCTTAATGTTCCTGGCTGATACTGACCCTTCGCTGCATGAAAACGTATAACCAAATTGTCTATGAAAATATAGTCAAAAGTCGCCTATGAAAATATAAAGTGCAATCCTATGCATGCTTATTCAGGAATGGCTACCACCAATTCCAGTGCTACTCACTCTAAAGTAAGGGTGGATAGGTCTGCATGGCATATTGCCTATCAGTGGTGTAAGAGGTGCAAAAAAAGAAGACGGAAAAAAGGAAACCCTCTGCAAGGTTTAGGAGTAAGAGAGAAGAAGGAAACCTGTATCTGAATCCCTGCAGCAATCCAAATGCCATGCAAAGTCTGGGGGATGAGACTGCACTCCATTTGTTACTGATAACATTGGATAGACCAGTATGTGAAAGAGCCAGAAATCATGTTCACATGTATGGTCAAGGCAATGTTCTAAGCAAGTCAAACTTTTTAGGTCACCTTTGCTCCAAACACACGGGGAGTTGGAAGAAGGCATGGTGCTTAATCAAAGATCACCTGGGCTTAGATGGGACCGATTTTTCCCCTGACCTCAACCCCTCATTTTAGACACATCCATCCCACTTGCATCTAAATGAATGCCTGAGTTTCCAGTAGGTAGACATAGCAGGGACTAGTACCTCTCTTATTTATTTAATAGGATTTTGTATCTGGGCAAAAACTGCACCCTGTATTCCAGTAAGGAGCTGCCTTTTATCCAATTTCTGTGTGCACACGCACACACACTCGTGTGTACCTGTGTGTGTATACATCCACACACTTATTAGGAGGCAATAAAATTCAATGTACATGTTCAAATCCTGCCCAAATTTGCACCTGCCGTTTCCAACAAACAACAACAGTAGTAGTGGCATTTGAAGTGGTACTTCAAAGTGTGTTCAAACTATTTTGCACACATAATTTCAGTGAACTCTTACAAATGGTCTAGTGAAGTAGGCTATTATTATTTTCATGCAAAAGGAGGAGGTGTTGAAGCTGACAGAATGATGGCTTTCCAAGACTGCCTAGTGAGTTCCTGGCTGTGAGATCTGAACTGAGAGAACATTGTGGCTCAGTGCTCAGGCATTTTTGGTGACTATTCTATAGCACCTCTTGAACTTCAATCTAAATCAAGTTAGACTAGATTCCACATGAACAAGCAATTAGAAATTCAAGTCCTCTAATATGGGGACCAGATGTTGTCTACCATCATCTGGGGGCAAGGCTCATCTTCAGACCAGCTCCAGTCTGCCCCACAGAACCCTTTAAAAAAAAAAATCAGGTCCACAGCCTCTCCTCAGGTCCACACTCTCTTCTGGTGGTTGTGTAACCCTCCTCACTGCCCAGTTCTCTCTTCACCTTTAGGAATATGATGCCTCTTCACTGCCTTCATAAAACAGTTATTAAAGGAGGATTCTGTGGCAGAGAAATGATACTTATTTCAGAAAACCAAGTATATTTACTGCAGAGAGTTCTGCCAGGTACCCGCTGTCTTCTACAACAGAATGGTTTTTCATTGTTACTGATATTTTTAGTTATTTCAGAGTTATTGAATTTCTATAACACCTCTTGCTGATATCAAGGTGTTTTACAGCTTAACAAATGCCATATGAAGGAGGAAAGAGCTAGGATTCAAAGACAGCTAGACTGCAATGTAGTACTGCTCTGTTCAGTTGAATATCCTTGAAGTGCTAATTCCACTCACACAGAGTAACTAACAGGCCTCACTAAGAGTCCATTCATAACCACTCCCTTGGGCTCCTCACCTGGTTTGAATCCAGACTCATAATGGGTTTGCGATTATATGGACAAGGAAAGATGGTGATTCTGCAGCCTGCTGCTCAAAAATAAAAATGCATTCATTTCCTTAATTTTTAGCAAATGCAGAAAGCTAGTTAAAAGTTTCCCAAATAACCATGTTGCTTGGAGTGTCAAAAGAAACGGATGAAGTGTGGAGTTCTTGGGTGATTAAAAAATTGTTGGCTAGCTGGGATGGGGGTGGATCTGAGTCTCACAGGTTTACCTGATAGGTTAATTTGGATCAATTAGCACAATTTATGTGGGGTCTGAAAGCACATGAGGCCACTAAGCAAGTCTGGTGGCTGCATGGATGGTGTCTGGGAACCACATCTATGCCACACCTGGGTTCCATGCTAGAAGACAGAAAGGATATAAGTTATATATATAATCAATATGAAGCCAGTGCCAGTCTACAATGAAGAGGTAGACACGATGTACAGCACATACATTTTTAAAGTAAACAAATATGAATTACGTAGAAACTCTGAAACAGTAGATTAAGGCTCCAACATTATAACTCCTACCGAACTGAATAGAACCTTATTCTGAGTAGCATGCATTGGATTGAACTACACAAACTTAGGTGTGAACAACAGGTGCTCTTGGTGCTTCAATTTATTACTTGCCCTTCACCCTAAGGTCCCAGGGTGGGTTACACCAATTTCAAATACAACATTAACAACAATTTCGAAACTTACAATTACAAGAAAAAATGTACTCACAAAAATAGGGTGGGTTCCGGAAATATGCACCTTATACATACTACAATTTACATATGCCACAGCAAGCATGGCCAGTGGCCAAGGATTATGGGAGTTGTAGTTCAGCAACATCTGGAGAGCCAAAGGTTCCTCACAGCTAACAGTGAAAAAGAAAGGCAGCCTTCTTTGTGCCACCACAACAAAGAAGGCACTGCACCAAATTCCTCTGAGCAACCGAACACAAAGCAAAGCCTCATCTCTTCCTAGAGAAATGTCAAGGAGTCTCCTTCATATGGCAGCTTTTACCACACAGGGAACCATTTATGTATAGCATTTCACCAAAGACTGGACAAGGTTCACAATGCCACAGCAAAACATCCAGAATGAATGCTTTAAAGCGAAGGGATGCCCAGGGCATGTGGCAGGCTGCTGCATGAAGTTTATCATGTGGAAGGATTCACCACATGGATTGATTCCATTTCCTGACTGCTGTTGTTGGTATCTGTTTTAGGAATGCACCTTTGGGGTGAAGTCAAACAGTTGAAAGGTTGCAGCGCCTGCTATGGCTGTAGAGACTGATACGGAAGAGGCATGTTTTGATGCAGCTGGAGCAAATGAAGGCGTCTGGTTGTTCTGCTGCAGATGCACCATGTTGTTTCTTTTCTCTGCGCTCCTCCCAGCAGTCATTCCTCCTCTGGCCATTGCTATATATGAATGGCCTGACTGTCTCCAGCCACTGCAGTCATCTGTAAAGGATTCCCACATGGCGGGGTTGACGTTGCAAGCCTTCATGTCATGTCTGCAGAGTTTGTTCTGCCAACAGGCCTAGTGCCTGAAGCCAGCTCCCTGTAAAGTATGTCTCTGGGGATCCTGCCATCTTCCATTCTGTGGACATGACCAAGCCCATGTAGATGTGTAAAGCCAAGCTTCAGAAAGAGCTACAGAAGGAAACCACAAGTTTAAGCCAAATTCTCTGCCCAAGGCAGGAGATTCAAATCATTAAGATGACCCAGAAGAGAAAGCAAGGGATGCCAAAATTCAGCATGCCAAAGGCATGTGCAAGAAAACAAAATCATTTTATGGGTGATAGTAGGTAAGACACACACAGGAGACCAAGCTGCAATTGCACACAGATATTATAATTAGCACAGGCATTAGAAACATACTTGGAAAAGTGCTGTGCAGACAGCTTGGCTATGGGAATACAATTTAAGATGCTGAGGGCATAGCACGTATCCCAGTTTACACTTGTGACACATGAGCCAAATGGCTTGGTGAAGTGTACAGACAGAATAAGCAATCTCCTCACACATCTCAATATTTCCGAGACACCTGGAAGCAACAGAAAGACTGTGCAATGAAGGCAGTCTCCATGTCACATACCATTCAATAAGTTATGACCAACAGGTGGAGCAACAGTCAACCTGTGAAGGCTGTTTCTAGCAATCACAACATAATTATGGCCTTTGAAATGTTTTGTGGGTTTTTTTAAGAGGGAAAAAGCTGGTTATCATACCTGCCTTTCCACTTTCATTGTACAACGTGGTTTACAAATAATAAAAGTCAAATGAATACATAGTCAGTGTATGAAGCCCATAGGTGTAAATCCAGAATCCAATGGGTAGGGAGAGAGGGAGCAACCACAACAGAAGAGCAATAAAGCCACCATTCTTTAAAGCAGGCATGGGCAAACTCAACCCTCCAGATGTTTTGGAACTACAACTCCCATCATCCCTAGCTAACAGGACCAGTGGTCAGGGATGATATGAATTGTGGTCCCAAAACATCTAGAGGCCCGAGTCTGACCATGCCTGCATTAAAGGCTCCAGAGAATAAAGCAGACTTCACAACACTTACAACTTATTTCTTTGTCTGTCTGTCATTGCTACCTCCCATTCTTTTCCCAGGCAGAAGTAGACGGCAGCTCACCATAAACAAACAAATATAAAAATAAAACAATGATCAACATCACCACCAATCAGTAGCAGTAAAAATACAAAGTTGTTTATAATCTGAAAGCCTAGACAAGAAAACAAAGTCAGCAGCAAGCCACTGTTTCTGCAATGGGCAAGCACCTTCTAAGCAATTTCTGTGAAAGGAGAGAGTGTGTGGTGTGTGTGGCCACCTTGTATATTTTTCCTAGTACTGAAGAATGCTCCCTGCTATTATACAGCAACAGCATCATTTTGTGTATGTGTTGTGTGATCTCCACAATTAGGATTAGCAAGACATGGTTATTTCCATGGTAAGCCTAAGTTGTTGGGGCTGGTTGTCTCTTTAATTTTGTGCTATGCCATGCACCCCTTGGCAACTATTTTGCAGTATGCCCCCTCTACAGCTATTTTGTGACTGGTGTCCATGGCATTTTCTCAAAATTCAAAATGTGCCCGCTGTCCCAAAAAAGGTTGGTGGCCCGTGGCCTAGATCTCTCTTACATATATGATCTCACCAGCCAAATACTTAGTTAGCTAGCTAAAGTAGTGCTGCCTATTTTATTCACCAGAAAGAATGTGTCTTTATCCAAGGACTTGCATTCATAAAATATTGATCAATGGGCATGGACACAAATAGATCCTAAGAAGGAAGAACAGAGGAACATGCAAGAGTAAGGAAAATGAGAGAAGTGAAGCTGTTAGAAGTTGTTGGGTGAAGACGGAGGGTGTTTGCATCTAGCCTATTACAGTGATTTTGCTTATCATCTAAGTGCAACACATAGAAGTCACCAGAAACATAGTAAATCCTCTGAAGCTATGAAATAATGCATGATTGAAGTCACAGCAGGGGAGCCAACTGCCCCCCCCCCCCAAAAAAAGCATTAGCCCTAGAACAAGTGTGTTTTTGCATTACAAGGTTATGGCTAAAAAGAGAAAAACATTTTAATTTACCACACAGTCATGAGGGGAGGAAGGAAAGGATGCTTTCATTCATTATTTCCTTTCAAGAACACAGTGGAGAATCAACGCCTCCAGATCTGATTCCCCATTCAAATGCACCAACATAAAGACCAAACATCCACCACAGATCCACCTTATATAGCCAAACTAATAAAAGTTGTGTGTTCCACTACCACTCAAACAAAACAGGATCTGAAGTGGTTCTAATTCAATGAAGTTGTCTACTCAAATTCACCTTGATTATTCCAAACCTGGTACTGCACATATAGCACACTGTTAGAAATATAACCCTATCTGCACCCAAAAGCAATCAGAATGAGAATGTCTTTCACCACTTCCATGAGATGCTCAGTGTCAAATTGACCTACAGGCTGTACTGTGTATTAAACTTTATTTATAGCCATCTTGCCTCTAAAACCAGCAAAGCGTAAATTGTTACACCTTCTATCCTATACTATCCCTTGCTCCTGAACAGACATTGAAAAGATTCCTATCTTTCTCTAGCTTCCTCTATGTTCTCAATTTGAGCTCTCCTATCAGGGGGAGAGGGGGAAAAAATCTGAGCCTTTAGGTAGTGAAATGTGTTTGACTTACTCTGGCCTGTCACACAACACACAGATATGAACTTTCTCCAAGAGAAGGAAATTATACAGCTGAGGGCCATCTACTGTAAACACCTTTTAATATTATTATGCACATAGTTCCTACTCTTAAGTGATTGTCCTCATTATCGACAAGCGCAAGCCAGTAGACAAGCCAGACTAACAGTCATCAAAACTAATAGGGCAAGACTGAGCCTCCAACACATCACATTCTGGCACTGTTTTATGAAAGGTGAGATTCCAAAGCCCAACTGAATTTAAATGATTTTGTCCTCAAAGCAGGTGGCAGGTTCATCACAGCAGGTTGACAATGTTTCAGTGGAGACAATGCAGATTCGCCTGCCTATTCACCACCAGAAGTACTCTGCGGGATGGCACTTTGCAGACACAATGGCAACTAAGCAGAAATATTTCTTCAGAGTACCACTGCTATCATATAATCTTCAGGAATGGGCTATATTCAGGGTTGCACAGATGCTGCTAGAGCAGAGGAAATCTGTAGAATATGGCATTGTGCATAGAATTCAGCTTCCTGGGATTTTTAACTTTGCTTATTAGGTTTTTTTCCTTTTTTTTCTTTTAAAGATCCTAAGCCATTGTGATTGCAGAGATCAGGTTAAAAATGTGAAATGTCATCTACTGAAATATCAGAAGCCAGAGTTGGGGAACTAGATTTCTAGGAGTTAGAAGGAAAGATTTATTCAGGTTGCAAAACTGATTTTCTAATGGTGCAGCATCTGCATTCTCTCAATACAGATTTTTTTTAAGCATAAAGAACACAAAGCCCAGGCTGTACTTTCGTTACCTGATTCTGGCTATCTCCCTTCCACTTACTTTTGCTTCAGGCCCCTTGTGAACCAAAGCCACTTATTTCTATAAGACATTTCTAAGCAGTGCACGTAAAAACAATATATAGAAAACGGAGCAAGAAAACAAGAAAAATGTACCATAAAACCAAACACTACTTTAATAATGCCTGCTGGTACAAGAAAGTCATAGTCACACACCTGACCTTGCGCTGGGAGGATGCCTGAGGACAGTCATTGTCACAGTGGCTACAGTCAAGCCACTATTCTACAGGCTGTGAAGCCATTGAGAGAATTTATCAAGGCTAGTGGGCAGACCCCACCTAAACTCCAGGGCCTGGAGAATGCTGGGATCATGTTGACTCCATGTGGGATACCATCCAAATCAAGTAAGATGTTTACTAAAAGTAACAGGGAATCAGTGATAGGAAAGAGAGGTGATGAGAAAGCAAATGAAGGGCATAAGAATGTAAGACCAAGCTGGATCAGGCCTGTGTCCCATCTATACCAGCATCCTGTTCTCACAGTGGCCAACCATACGGCCAAGCAAAACATCCTGCAGTTTCCAGGAACTAGTATTCAGAAGCATACTGTTTCCGACAGCAGAGGAAGAACATGTCTAGCATGGCTAGGAGCCACTGGTATCCTTCTCCTCCATGAATCTGTCTAATCCTCTTTTAAAACCATCCAGGGTTGGTGGCTATCACTGCCGCTGGTGAGAGTTTAAGTATGCACTGTGTGAAGAAGTGCTTTATTTTGTCTGTCTTCAATCTCCATATATTCAGCTTTGCAGTGCAGTGCAGTGCAGTGCAGTGATTAGAATACTGACTAGATCCAGTGAAATCTGGGTTCAGATCTGCCTTCAGCCACAAAACTCATTTGATGAGCTGAGAGCGCACTGTCTCAGCCTACCCTACATCACAAGGTTGTTGGGAATGTAAAATAAGAGAAAGGGCTGTGTATGCCACCCTAAGTCACTTGAAGGGCATGAGATAAAAGCAATAAAGAATAAGAGTTTAATCTGTGGCATTGTGCAGGTGTGTAGTGCCATCTGTGAATTACTTTAAAAAGTAGTTTCTCTCATTGACTTAAAGAGTCTCCCCCCAAGAAGTTTTGGGCCAGCCTGTATGATCAATTTACCAGTGCAAGCTTTCGAGCACTGGAGTTATGTATGAAAAAGCCATCTCTGGGAAACTGGAGGCAATGCTTTAAGTGAACAGAGACAAATCACTGCCTTCTATCCTTCTGTGCCCATGTATGAGCTATGAAGGAGCTGAAGCAGCTGGTGGACCTTGGAGAGCTTATCAGCATGAGTCATATCAGCGAAGCGGCTGAGGAGAAGGTGGACATCAGTCAGGCAAACAGAAATCACAAATATGGCTGTAGCGGTTTCTTTGAGTTCTGCCTTCAGAACCAGGTCTTTTATACACCTTAAAATCGTATTCCAAAGTCCGCAATTGCAACAAACGCTACCAGGAATAAACCAAAGCTCTTAATAAACATCAAGACTAGTTTCAAGCCTCTTGAATCAAAAATAATTTGCTTAAAATGAAAACACAGCATTTTACACAATACTTTTAATCTCCAAGACACTTCACAAAGATTAATTAAAATGTACCAAAGTTTTTGTTTTGTTTTTTAAAGACTGTCATCTTATCAGAAAGAAAGCCAAATGTTTTTGGGAATGAGCAGGGCATGGAGGCATTAGAAGTTCCTCATTGTGTGCATCTCAGCATCTGTTATTTTCAGATACAGTGCTTCTGAACATGGAAATCACATTTAGACACCATTGCTAATAAACCATTAATAAAAGTATCTACCTATGAGTTTTTATAACCTTTGATTAAAACATCATCACATCATATGTTAGTGAATTCCACAGGTCCTTTTTTTTGTCTGTCCTGAATCTCCTATCAACAAATTTCATTGTATGCAGTGCACTTTCTCCATACTATTCCTGAATTTATAAATCTCATATGTCCCCCTTGGTTTACTTTTCTAAACTTAGAATACCCAACAGCATTCTGGTTGAAAAACACTCCTGACAATGCTTCCTGCCCTCTCTCTGACTTGGCTTTGTGACATCGTCATATTGTCAAATCTGATTGGCTGCACCATGTCATCACAGGGCCTACATGACCCTTGATTGGCAAGAATATTCTCAGGAGGAAGCCACTTAAAAAACAAAAACATCAGCTGCAGATTGTGGGATGCAGCAACTATCAACATGTAATGTAAGCAAAGTGTTTGTTGAAACTTAAAAACCCCCTTCTCACTCCAGAATATGTGGGCAAACACTCAGCACAACCACAATTGACTAACAATGAGTGGTTATCAACATTCCTGATGAGGCTGACCAAGAAGCCCGAGCTCTAGGAAATTATACTAGAGATTTCCAGCAACAGACCTGCTCTAAACCCCATGGAAGATTGGGCAAAGCCTCTTGGGGAGTTTAACAAAATTTGGATTCGTCTTAATGGTATAAATAGGTAAAGGTAAAGGGACCCCTGACCATTAGGTCCAATCGTGGCTGACTCTGGGGTTGCAGTGCTCATCTCGCTTTATTGGCCGAGGGAGCCGGCGTACAGCTTCCGGGTCATGTGGCCAGCATGACTAAGCCACTTCTGGTGAACCAGAGCAGCTCACGGAAACGCCATTTACCTACCCGCCAGAGCGGTACCTATTTATCTGCTTGCATTTTGACGTGCTTTCGAACTGCTAGGTTGGCAGGAGCAGGGGACTGAGCAACGGGAGCTCACCCCGTTGCGGGGATTCAAACTGCTGACCTTCTGATCGGCTAGTCCTAGGCTCTGTGGTTTAACCCACAGCGCCACCCGTGCAAATGGTATAAATAAGGAGCAGCCAAAAAACCGAATTAGGTCCAAAATGGAAATGAAGCCAGAGGAGCAGGAAATGCAATTAATGCACAATACATTCACATTGACTAGGATTTGCCCTACCATTAAGGTGAGCATCTAGCTTCCATAGATTTAGTGGTTCACCACAAAGAGAAAGGATTCCACACACAAGTTCAAACCATTCATTGAAGAACACTGCACTTCTATATTCTTTACACACTTAATGCTTCCCCAAGGCCAAACTAAGGCAATTAGGTCCAAAATGGAAATGAAGCCACAAATGAAGCCCCTGGGGCAATTCCCCCCAAAGCTGCCCCCTTCCTCCCTGAAAGTAATGCATGAAATGACTTTTTTAATTAAAAAAAACCAGCTACATTTTTCAAAAAACAACAACACAGACATGACTTTGCCATTCTGGGTGGTCCTATTAAATGTATTGTAACCATATACTGGCTATTGGCTTCTTCTAAGGGACTGGCACAACTATTGGATGCATATAATTATATGTCCATCATTATATGAGGACAGTTGACATGCAGCTTAATCCTATGCATGCTTATTCACAAGTAGGTCCCACTGTAAACATCAATGGGCACAGGATAGTACATTTCAAGCAGCAACCACCAAAAGGAAATAGTAGTGATTATTATTTATTAAATGTGTACATCACCCTTCATCCATAGATTTCAGGGTGGTTCACAACATAAAATTACAGTATAACAAACACAAAATACATAATGAAAATAAGAACAAAAACCCCCAATAATCTCCCCTCTTCCAGACTATCACTTTTCCTTGTAATATGTTGCTGTAGGGGAGGGACTGTGAGCAGCGTTTGAAATTCACCAGGTGCATTTTGCACCTGGCTTGTGGCCACTTGAGACCAAATGAAGATGTTTGGGCGCCAGGATGGTGCCTGACGTCTACGCCATGTGGAGGTGCGTGCCTGAGGATCCTTGGATCTTGACTAGTGACAAATCCTGTAGAATCTGTTATGTTTTATCTGCACAAGCAGAATGAATTTCGGGAACCAAAAAGTCATATTGAAAAATATGACTTTAGAGCCATCTTGCCCCCAAAATGGAAACTATGCATTCAGTTTTGGTGACTGTAACCCTAGTTTAAGGAGCCATTGGGCGCCTAGCTTATATATCTGAGTTTCTAACATTGTTTATAGGTAACATCATAGGAGGGATGTTTCTATAAAGAAGGTGCAACTTGTTATTATTTTTGCTACTTTCAGGAATTTTTGCTACTTTCAGGAATTGTAATGTTGCCAATGTAATGCTGTTACATTCATAGTATCGAAATGTTTTCTTTATATGTTGTTACATTTGCTATTATGTTCCTACTTTTTTTTATTCCTGCTACAAAATTGTTTTTGTGATTGTTGATTTTGCGATGCATTGCTGTTTTCCTTTCATAAGCCGCTTTGAACAATTTTTATAGTAGGTGATGAATTCCTACCACCAGCAGCCATCAGCTATTGAATCACCAAGCAAAAAGCTACTCACTTTCGGAAGCCAGTTTGCACCGAAATCTGGGTTACAAGAAAGGAAAAATATTCATTAAAAAGGACTGGATTCTGAAGAGCAACATGCAATTACTCCTGTCAAAATGAACAAGAATATCCCTGTGCAGGTTAGGCAGGCTTCGTAATGCACTGCATCTTGGTACAGCATTTATAAGAACGCTTCATTTCCACAAGAGACGTACAAAGCAACATATGCTCAAGAAAACTCACAGGAGAGATGTTCTGTGCACCAACACAATTTATCTGTCAAGAGAATGACCTTACCTAGGTGAAAATGTACTTACAATTATCATTCTGTGCCAGAAAAGGACACAAATATTTTGTTACAAGCTCACGGAGTATAAATTCTACCTTCTTCTGCGCTGCAGTTTATTGAGAGGACACTCTTTAGAATTCCAGAAAAGTTCAATAGCTTGCAGACGGTATCTGGCTTTTTAATATTCAGTGCTATTCCTAGCTCTCTTTCACACATACTCCAACATCTGAAAGGATTATTATCCTTCTGTATAATGCAACCCAAAATCCATCATATCTTATGTGAAAACAGAGGAGAGCAGCCAGACCCTTGCCGATTTGTTTAAGCCCTCTATCACTAGTATAGTCTTCCCTACGCATTTCCAAAGTATATTAGAGGAAGAGTATTTGCTAATGGGTTACATCAATGGAGTTGTTCAGCCACAGCACACATTCCAGACAGGATACATGAAAGCAACAAAGGCAATGGGGGGATCCAGCCTTAATATCCATTAACTAACTTATGGGTTCTCACCCCCCCCAAAAAAAAACTACTAGCCCATCAATGACTCTGCAGTAAGTTCATTGTGGATTTTACATGGCCACTAAGCCCTGCTGACCACAGGATTTGTAAACCACCACAGACAACCAAAACAGCAGGACAATCCAAGACCTGGAAAGTTTAAACTTCAGATCTGTTTGTGTTATTATAGATTTGTAGTTGACAAGGCCTGTCCCGCAGTCAGTTCTGAGTCCTTATAAAAACACACACCCTGAGAGACTGCATCTAAATGCTTTGCAAGTTACCATTTGGTACTTCATGCTCAACTGTATCACACCTCAGCATTCCGATCTGCTTAGGTTTAGTTAAGATATTTCCCTCTGCTGCAAGAGTGTTTACAGATACCAATTTCTCTTAAGCACAAGACCTCTTGGCAATAAGGGCTTGGTACTCTGGCTTATTATAGCGGCTTATTGTGACAGTATCTAGGTTTCCAACACTGGGGCGGGCGGGCAGGGGGCTGAGGAAGTAGCAATACTAGTCCCTCTAGCATATTGCTGAAGTAAGAGGCTGAAGAATACAAATAGCAACACACTCAGCACTATTTCTGTGTTAAGTTAAAATATTGCCATTTCCAGCAGAGCACTTCTCGAAAGTGTAAGCAACCTTAGGTTAATTTATCAAAGTTCCTGTACATCTTAGGTGCAAAACTCTCAATAAATAGCAATTTATATGATATTTTAAGTTTAACTCATTCACATGTACAAGTCCCCTTTCCTGTGGGAGTCACCACCAACAGACAGGGAACCAAGTTTCAAGAAGGTACACATGTATATATCAAACACTTACTCTGATTTAGTTGTTACTCTCAGGTACACACAGTTAGTAAGGTGCATAATTTAGACTCTCCACTGCATATGTATGCTTGAAAGAATGGTTTTCTTAAAAAAAACAACACCAAGTAATATTGAAAAGTAAGTAAATATTAGAGGATGGTTAAAGGTGTGTTAAGGCTAGGACAATAAACATTGTGTGACTTGCCTAAGAACCTAGTCCAGAATTAAGATCCAGACTCAACTGAGGTCCAATCCAATGGCCATTTCAGTTCTCTCCAACTCAGTTTGAGAAAGAAAAAGCATCTGTGAAAGATTCCATTAGGCAGGAAACATTGATCAATTGGCATTTTCCAAATGATGTTCTAGGACTCTGGGTTTAGATTTTGTGCCCTTGCCAAATTCCTCTCCATTCCACTTTCAAGTAGTAATTTGGATTGGGGGGGGGGAGAGACTGAATAATGACTCCCCAACTCAAAACATCTGCATTGGCACATTTGCCTGCAACACTGGCATAACATCATGATTTGTAATGAGCTCTGGCATAGTGGATGGCATGCCCCATTCCAAGCGTTTGTTAGCTAATGCAGTAAGTCTAATATCCATAATCTTAACACACATTTACTTGGTAGTAACTCCCAATTATTTCAGTTGAACGTATTTCCAAATAAACATGCTTAGGAACAGACTAAAAGAGGCAGCATTTCCTGAGCTGTTCTGTCCAAAGACCAAACAATGTGCAGCCCATGCAAAGTTTGATATACCCAATCCCAGCTACACTGAAGCTGTGCCCAATTTATGTAGAACTTTTTAATATGCGAAATGCATTTTTTTACACCTTGCATTAGACGCCCCTCTGCCAAGTTCTCACAGGTCCCATACTAACCAAATTCTATACATGACAAAGTGAAAGGTGCATCCTTGCACACAGTGCCAACTACTCAAAATTCTGCTGCAGTTTAATTAATCCATTTTCACATATGCCTCTAACATCAGTCAACCAGGAAGAAAGCCTTTGGTTGCTAGCTGGCAACAGCACACCTGCCCAGTAGTTGTTTCTTCTTCTTTTTTTAATGAATGTAAGACAGAAAAAGGAAAGCCCCCACCCCACCCCAATTTGAGGTAATGCTCAGAAGAGAAGCATATCAGATGGGCTCTGGAATACATAATATGAACCAGGAACCTATCCAACAGCACTTACATGAAGCACTGCCAAACTTCATATTATCTCTACAGAGTCACTAAGTTGTTTATTTGTTCCCCAAGGAGATCAGCTAAATGAACTAAATGACACAATTCACACAGGCTGATAACAGCAGAAATCTGTTCAAGACACCAAACCTAAAGCAGTACAAGGGAAGAATCCGCCCCAATTAAACAGCCATCTAGCTGAAAGCAATCTGTTCCTTGAAAGTGTCCCATTTAACCAGATTGTCTATTAAGAGGGTATTGACTTTAATAAATTCAGAGAGGACTGAAATAATGTTTACAGCCCATTCATCCTGGAGAAGAAGTGGACACAGCTGATAATGTGACAACTCCTTATTGAACCTAATCGCTTAAGTCAAACCAGCCAGAAAGCTTGCTTCTTGAAATGTTGAAGTGACCTTTCAAGCATGCTCATTAACTCTCCCTCCCTCCTTCCTCATGCCCCCCATGCAGATACACAGCAATTATTTGTTGATACAGCAGAAACGCTTTTTAAAAAAATCTATTATACAAGGTATACAACGAAGACCTTTTAGCCTGCGGAATAGGCAAGTTTTCAAGATACACAGGGCTGCACATTTAAGCACAGTTCTTCATCAATATCTCCTGCCCAGGGCTAGCTTTGATGGTTTTGCTTTCCAAGATTCTCATCTCTCCACACATTAAACAAAACAAAATCCCTAAGGCTGCAATCCTAATGACCTATGCTAGTAGAATGGTTCAAGAATTGAAGCAAGTTGTAATTGACTCCTGAGCATACATGGTAAGGTTCAAAGAGAGCCTATCTGCCTCCTTTTTCTCCCCAATCTCAAAATCTGCTCCTCTACTTGGTGGCTAAGATACACACACACATACTGAGACCCCAACAGACAACAGTTTATCCATAAACTCTGAACAGGTTCTTCTGTCCATTCCACCCTGGATACTTTTCACAAGTTACACACAACTCAACAGTGATGTTGAGAGGATTCAGTTCCATCAAACATTTTGCTATTTACTTTGGAATTCATGGGGGTCTTAAAGCTTTGCTTTGAAGATGGTCTGTTTTTGAGTACCAACACCCAAATGACACCCTTTCTGAACAGCAAGTACCACTTAAAAGTAAATAAAGTCAATAGCCCACTTCTTTGCTTACAGAGGTCTCTGTGACTTTAAATAAATCCTTTGCACATCAGGGAAGTGAATGCAGGTGGCAACTGCCATCTTCCTGACTTTTGTATGTCTTGGACGGGCAATAAGCATCATAACTATTTTTTGAGCAAAGTGTATGCGAATGAATCCAGTCCTAGACAAATGACTTGCCTTCCAAATCAAACCCGGTCTCCTTTTAGCCACCGCCAATGGAGATAACTGGCGGTGGTGCGTTCCTTCGACCGGCTCAAGACGACTGCGATCCTACCAACATTCACGGAACTCTGGGAGGCTTGCTTCGGAGTAACCGTGCAAACAACAATGGGCTGCACAGAAAGGAGCGCAGCTCTTGAGAGATGGCTGCGATTGTGTATCTCGAAAAGAAGCCCAATTCGTCAGGAAGAAGAACACACAAAACGAGGCAGCAGCAGCAGCAGAAGTGAGGCTGGAATTCCATCCACGCCTACTTGGGGATGAACTCCAGTGAACAAAACGGGACTTTCTTTCACGTAAAATGGGCGTCGGATCGGGCCGCACGCTTATTTAAAGGGGTTTACGGAGGAGAAAGAAAGAAGAGACGGAAGATGCTCCCCCTCTTCTTTCTCGCAGAGCAATACCCGGCTCAGCATCACCGCCCAAGCCCAAAACAGCCTCTTACCTTCTCTGTTGCTGCCGCGGCTGCGGAGAGGTGCTTTGCCAAGGGAGGGGGGATCCCCTGCGAGGCTGGCCGCTTCTAAGCCGGGCAGCTGTTGGGCTCCTTCTGGGAACCAAAGGCACCCGGAACAGACGCAGATCCCCTTCTTTCTACCAATCTAATTTGCTCGCGGGGGGGGGGGGGCGCTGGTCAGGCTGCGCGAGAAAAGCAGGCGCCGATCCAGCGCTTTCGGAGGATCTCTCCGTCGGTCCCAGACTATAAGGCAGCTCAGCTGGTCCGATCTGCGTGCGAGCAGAGGAGGAAGGGGGGGGGGAGAGAAAAGCAGGAGGAGGAGGAGGGAGAACCGGGAGCCCCCCTCCCCGGTCGCCTGCTCAGGGCCTGCCGGCTCCTCCTTCCCCCATGCTGTCCTGGGGGGGAGGCAACCCCCGTCGCCCGCCGGGCGCCTCGCGCTGAGCCCAGGCCCCCTCGCGCGGCCCGCGGGGTTGGCCCGGGGAGGGGCACGTCCCGTTAGCTCCGATGCGGCCTCCCCGGGGCCTGCAAGCACGCCGGCCGGGGGAAACCCAGGCCCGGACAGGGCTCGGAGAGGCTGGTGTGGGGAAGCCCCTCAAGAAGGTCGCGGACAACGAAGAGGCGGCGGCGAGGCAGCCCGGTCTGCGCGGCCGCTGGGTGCCGCTCGGGCTGCCTTGGCGGCGGCGCTTCAGTCCCTCGCTCTCCTTCCCAGCAGCGCCGCGCCGCGCCGCCCCGCCGGCTCTCCAAGTGCCACCACTTCGGCAGCCGGCTTCGGCGCTCCCGGGAGAGCCGGGCTGCCCCCCGCCCGGAGGGATAGCAGGCAGGCAGGAAGGCGGGCTCCGGGCGGCGCTAAGCGAGGCTGGCCCCTAGTGTGGCTACTGGCAGGCAGGCAGCTTCGCTCTCTGTCTTGCTCGCTGAGGGGGGAGCCGACTAAGGCGCCGCCGCTGCTCCGCCTCAGCTCCCGTTGCCAGCAGGCTGCGCGCCCTCGCGCCCGCCCCAGCCCGAGGAAGTGGCCGCTCGCTCAGCGGCAGCTGCAGCCACTGAGGATCTGTGTCATGTCTGTCTGTGCAGCGGAGGGGATGGGCGGCGAGGAGCCGAGGCGGGGCCAGCCCGCCGACACACACACGCCGCCCTGTGACAGGCGGCGAGCCAGGGCCCAACCAGGAGCGGCCCCCTGCTGCAGAGCCCTCCCCCTTCCAGCCGTCCTCCCCTCGCTTGTCGCCTCACTGAGGAGAGAGGCAGAGAGAGGGGAAGGGAGCGGAGCTCGGTAGTTAGCGGAGAGGGTATTTCCCCTCACCGCGGTGGCTAGACTGAGGAGAAAGAGCCGGAGGGCGAACCTCTTCCCCGCTCTTCCGCTTCTTCTCTGTCCCGCTTCTCGCACCTCCCGGCGGAGGCGGTGCCTCGCTGAGGAAAAAGTCCGGAGAAACCCCGCGAAGTGTTGACGGCGGGCACCAGCGCGGACACGCTCTCCGGCTCCTCGCGCGCCCGCCTCCTGCTTCTTATGGGAGCCTAGAAGGAGCAGTAGAGGCTGCTGTAATAATCCGAGTGAAAAACGGCCGCCAGCTTCTAGCCATGTGCGTGTGTCTCTAGGCAGGGAACTGGCGGTGGCTCCTTCTCCCTCGGGCGGGCTGCGGCGACTCAGGAGCCCGTCTGGGCTTCCTTTCGACAGAAGCGCCGGGTCCTGTCTTGCCCTCCTCCGCCTCTTGCGCTCCGCTGGGCCGGCCGGAGTTACACGGGGGGGGGGGGCGAGGTTGGAAAACCCTCCCCGGAGCCGTTCACACGACGATGCCTTCGCGTGTTCCAGAGCGGGGGGAGGCCCTGTGCAAGTTCTGGGGCCAAGAGGGAGCCCGGCACAAAGGGCTTTGAAAGCGGGGGCGCAGTTTTAGCGTCTCCGAGCTCGCTGCGGTCTTCCGCAGTTTCCATGGGGACAACGCGGCGAAGTTAGCGCCCTCAGCCCCTCAGGAGCTTTGCGAGCCCGAGCCTGTTGTGCAGACTCGCGCGGCGCTAAGGCGCCCTGTGTCTAGTCCTGGCTAAGTGTTGCCATCGCTCTGTGCGCTTCCAGGGACAAAGGCGGAGGACAAAGTCAATGAGGAGCCCTCCAGATGTTGTGGACTACAACTCCCATTAGCCCCGGGGAGTCCCAGCAGCAGCAGGCAGGGCAGCGCGTTGGCGGCTCCTTATTCTGCTGGACTTCCAGCTACTCTTGTCTCTCGCAGCGGGTTTCCCATCACCTGATCCTTTAACCTGGAGATACCAGAGATTGAACCTAGCCATCCTCCCACTGGACTCTCTTTTCCAGCAAAGTAAATATAGGTGTCTTAGGAGTGGACTGCTAAAATTGTCCCTGAACCATAGCTGTCAACGTTTCCCTTTTGTAAAGGGATATTCCCTTATTCCGAATAGGATTCCTCGCAAGAAAAGGGAAAAGTTGACAGCTATGCCCTGAACCAGTCTGACCTTGGTTTCAAATCGAGATCCCTTCCTTTTCAATGTTTGTTACTCACAGCTGTAGAGTTGGACTTCTTTCCATCCCTCCCTTTCCTCATAAAAGATGTACTGTAATGGGTTAATCCCATATGGCTCACAGGTGCATGATGTTTCAGCGCAACAAAATAACATCTAATAATTATGCTGCCATCAAAATGTCAATATTCCACATATTAAAATAATATTTAATGTCCTGGTCCCATTAACATGTCAGATTTTAATGCCACTTCCTTGAACTCATTTCTTCAAAAATAAAAATAAAAAAATGAATAAAAATGTAGCAGAGTTTGTTCTTGTGACACCTTATTTTTTGACATGTGTGGACCAGGGGCACCTGTCTGCAAAGTACAGCGTTCTTCTAACTCATTTCTTCCCCTCCATTAGGGGGATGCAAAGTGGATTATTGCCATAAATCAACCTATTAAGAAAGAGCCTTTGTTTGAGAATAGCCCAAGGAGTTAAGCATAAAGAGAACAAAACATTTTAAGCCACTGAGAGAAGCACTTAACAAATAACAGTTAATTTTTTTAAACCCTCTGAGTTGTTTCCATTTAGCCCACCCACCCTTTTCACATGGGGGGGGGGTGGAGGTGTGAGCATATATGCCATGAATAATAATGTAAATATTCATGGGAGAGAATGATACAACTAAACATTCACTGCTGCTTTAAAAAAACAACAACTTTCCAGAGCAGTAACAGAAAATTATGGGGAGGAATGACATCTTTGGAAAGCTTTAGACTACCACAGATACTTCAAATATTAAGTTGTTTCCTCGCAACAGCCACTTAAATAGGATGGCTTGCTTAGGAGTGGGGAGTGTTTTATTGAAGGTTTAAAGAAATCTAGGAGCTTTAAAAATAATATTTTGCAGCAAAGTCTACCAAAATATCTTGAACTTCAGAACTGTTTACTTAAGGGAAGATAGCATTTGCCATACCACATCAATGCATTCGTCCATCAAGTCTAATATCCTGCCTCCAGCAGTGCCCACTGCTGAATGCTTTACAGTCAGAGTTATATCAGATGAACTGAAGTATACCATAAAGCTCAACATGGCAGTGATATCATTTAACTGTTATGGACTGGGACGGTTGACATGCAATGACACCCCGGAAAACCATATGAAAAATATCTTGGCAAATCTACAATAGCTGCTGAGTTCCAACAAGAAATGATGATTTGGAGAAACACTGTATGATATGCTGGCAGTTCTTTTCTCAAGCAAGGAGGACAACTGCAAGCACCCTACCCTAGATAATTATTCTGTACTAAGGAACAAGGCTGGCACTTAAGCAGTCTTGGCTTTTAACATAGCACATTCCTATTGTCTAGAATGAAATCATAGGCCAAAGGAGAAGGCATAGATGGGTGTATCTGAATGAGTTTCAGGAGATCTAAAATACTTTAGCCACTTTAATGCATTACATGAAGCAAAACAAAAAAAAACAGGATCACTGGGGCAAGTGTCCTCACTTTCCATCTCCAAATAGTATAGTCAGCTAGACACCAAAGTATGAACAACAACCAAGCCTCTTGAAAAGGGAAATGTTATAGCTGTAAGTTGTACCATGTGGGAAAAGACTGTGTTTCAAGGGGTGCTTTGCATGAAGCAAGTCCTTTTTTTATTATAAAATTTTTATTGGTTTTTCACAGTTTTTATGAACACAAACATTACACAATGCAAACAAACAAACAAGCAAACACATAAACAAACATGTATAATTTTGAATCCTTTTTTCTTAAACCTTACTTCACTGACTTCCCCATACCTCCCCTTTCTGCAGCCCAATTTCCAAATTTGTTTCAGCAAATCCTACCCCTTGATTTTATCAAATTTTCCCTTATTCTTTTCTTTTACTTAATCTTTTACAGCTGTAATCCCCTATTTTCCAAAACCTCAACATTTTAGCATTCCTTAATTTTACTTTAATTTCTTCCAGTCTTCATCCGCCGTCTCTTTCCCCTGGTCACGGATTCTGCCAGTCATTTCAGCCAATCCCATGTAGTCTATCACCTTCATCTGCCATTCTTCCAGAGTGGGTAGATCCTGTGTCTTCCAGTACTTTGCAATGAGTATTCTTGCTGCTGTTGTAGCATACATAAAAAAAGTTCTATCTTTCTTTGACACCAATTGGCCGACAATGCCCAAGAGAAAGGCCTCTGGTTTCTTAGGGAAAGTACATTTAAGTACCTTTTTCATTTCATTATATATCATTTCCCAGAAAGCCTTAATCTTCGGGCACGTCCACCAAAGGTGGTAAAAAGTACCTTCAGTTTCTTTACATTTCCAACACTTATTATCAGGCAAATGGTAGATTTTTGCTAGCTTGACTGGGGTCATGTACCACATATAGATCATTTCATAATATTTTCCTTTAAGGCATTACATGCCGTAAATTTTATACCGGTGGTCCACAACTGTTCCCAGTCAGCAAACATAATGTTATGACCAATGTCCTGTGCCCACTTAATCATAGCTGATTTAACTGTTTCATCTTGTGTATTCCATTTCAGCAACAAGTTATACATTATTGACATATTCTTAGTATTGGGTTCTAACAATTCTGTTTCTAGTTTTGATTTTTCCACCTGGAAGCCAATTTTCCTGTCAAGCATGAAGCAAGTCCTACCTGGTAACTCCAGGTGGTGCTGGAAAAGACAAAGGTCTAAAACCCTGGAGAACTGCTGCTGAACCAAATGGACTGACTTTTGTGGAAGTTAAGGTATTTTCTTATCTTGTTTCTAACTGTGCCTGGGAGAATCAATTCAAGATATGGGAAGTGGCAGAATTGCTTCACGAGTATGTATATTTTAACCATTGAAAATCCCTCACATTTACATAATGTTTGAAGTAGTCTAGGATGTGCCAAAGGAACTGAAGAGTAGATGGTTAACCACTGGTATTTAACCACAAATGAATTTGGCTTAAAAGATTGAAGTTCCTCCATTAGTCTAGGCAACAAGCGCCATAAAGAAGCTTTCCCCAGGAAAAGCAAATCAATCATCAGACTAAGGCAGAAAGTAATGATTTGCTGCTCTATTTATTGAATTGTGAGTCACCATAAAAGCTACCAAATGCGTGCAATAAAAGCAAAAAGGGGGAAAAACTGCTTCTCACTTAATTGGCATTTACTTAGACAATAAAGCAAACAATCTTACATGATAATATACAAATTGTGTGACTTGCATATGAAATAAAAGAACTACTCTTGTCAACTTCATAGGCCACACTTTTACTCCTGGGGACTGATTACTTTCATTGGGTTTGTATCAGCTGGCACTTAGCAATGGGTCAATAAGCAACCATCTGAAGAGATCTGAAGAGGTTGTGACTTGGACACCGATTTGGGGACTGGGGCAATGGGGCAGAGGATCAGGTACTGATTACCAACACAGGCCATAGTCACACCATACATTTAAAGCATTATACCATTTTAAACACTTTAAACAGAATCCTGGGAACCGTAGTTTGCTAAGGGTGCTGAGATTTGTCAGCAGACCCCTGTTCTCATAGAGCTACAGTTTCCAGAGTTCCCCGGGAAGAGGGATCAATTGTTAAAGCACTCCAAAAATTGTGGCTGAGAGGACTAGAGGGCCTCTAACAACTTTCAGCACCCATAAACAAACACACTTTCCAAAAAATCTTTGTAGGAATTCATGGCTGTTTAAAGTTGTATCATAGTGTTGTAAATAGATTATGTGAATATGGCCACAATCTGGTCTTGGGATCTTCATTCCAGTTGGGGCCCCATCTGAATCGCACAACTAGTTTAATGTGGTTCCTCTCGCCATGCATAATCCTTCAGGCTAGTTAAAATGCAAGCAAATTATTCTGCAGTGTAAATATTAAGGGAGCTTCCAAATTCAACCCGTTTCATCAAGGTTTCTCAATGTAGCAGGGAGCATGAAGAGGTAGGTGGCAGGATTTTGCCCTGCTGGTTCTCAAGATAATAATGCACGATAGTTGGCTATGTTAATGGGGTTCTGTCAGGAGATAAAGGAAATATATTCCACACTGCTATGATCCTTCTCTTCCTTCTGGACTAAATATATGCTTCCCCACCATAGCAAAAAAAGGAAGGCAGCACCATATGCAAAAATATGTCATAATCTACCCTATAGGCTTATGCATGCTTAACCCCGCTTCCAACGCTTTGTTGCATTTACCCAAGAGAAATTACTTGTGCAGCCAGATCATGTCCATGCAATTTACTCAGATGTTGCATGGTAACTTCGCCCCCCTTTTTTTGCTTGTGACACACTTGTACTTTGCTTTGCACATGCGCAGAGGCAGCTCCTGTATTAGTAACTCATCCCTATACTAATCTAGTAGCACTGAAAACAGATTCTAGTGCTGAGCTCTTATGATCCATGGCTCTTTCCCTGTATTTTGAGTGGAGGGAAGCATATTTCTTTGCCTCCTCCAAACTATCTTGTCAATACAATTAGAGTCAAATTATGAAATGAGCTTTCTATTACCAGAACCCTATGATATGTACCATTTCAGCTGTAATCTTTTAATTATTTTTTTTAGGCAGGGGAAAAAAAGTTGTGTAGCTAGCACCTATAAAACATGGCTGGCTGAATTCATTTTACTTTCAAAAGGTGTTGAAATTAAATCTCCTACTCTCTGCAGATGGTTGGAGATAGGGATCAAAACATTGTTAACCCTTCCCACACATAAATGAGAAAGCATTACAGACATAACTGAACAAGAAATCAATTTAAAACCAACAACCACAAAACAATTTTCAGAGGGGTAGCAATGTAAGTATATTACGGGAAAATCAACAAAGTCTTGTAGCACCTTAAACCATAACAAATGTATTATGGTCCAAGCTTTCAGACTACAATCTGCTTAATCAGGTATATAAACTGGTGGGTAGGTGGTTGGTGGAGAGAGGAACTGTTAGGTAACAGAGAAATGAAATGCAAAAAGTCCAAACTATTACGGTTATATTAAATGTGTTTTATGTAAATCATCATGGTGACCATTTACAAAGCAGTGTGGATGATGTTACAAGTATCCTGGCATTGATAAGCCAATGAACACCTGCAGTGATAAAAACCCATTATCTCGTTTCAGGGCCCAGGTGATAGAACTTCTTGAGAAGTTGTAATTCAGTGGTTTTATACTGGAAACTCTATCTGAAGTTTCGTCTTCAAGAATAGTCCCCTAAAGGTGAGTAACACAATGTCCTGAGAGGTTGAAATGTCCCCCCACTGGTTTCTTTGACTACGGTATGTCTCTCTCTGATATCAGACTCTTATCCATTTACTCTTTTCTATAGAGACTGGGGGTTTATTTGGTCTTATGTGGAATGCAGAAGAGCATTGCTTGCAGATAATATATATCAGATTAAATTAAGTCCAGGTGCAATTTTTATTTGGCACATGTGGTGTTGGATGTGGGGCAGATAAACTCATGGCTGCAAAGGAACCATTGGGGGCAGTAATTTCTTCACTTGTGATTCACAGCTACTGGCATTCAGAGGCACACTGCCTCTAACATTAGGGATAAAGACTGGCACTGACAGAGTATTCCTTTTGGCACCTGGTTAAG
The DNA here is from genome assembly GCF_964188305.1 of Podarcis bocagei. Classification (NCBI taxonomy): domain Eukaryota; kingdom Metazoa; phylum Chordata; class Lepidosauria; order Squamata; family Lacertidae; genus Podarcis; species Podarcis bocagei. The sequence continues at coordinate 29,492,808 of NC_138135.1, forward strand.
ACACCAAGGCTTTTTGCACAGGCTTTTAAATTTTACTATATGGTTTTAGCTGTCTGAATGGTTTTGGTTTATTAGCTCTCCATTTTTATGACATTGCTTGATTTGCTATTGATTGTTTTAATATTGTATTGATACTTGGAACGTTTATATATGCTGCCCTTTAGAACCCATGTTTGACTGAAGATGTTGTATTAATTTTCTAAATAAATAGAGTGAATTAGAGTGGCTGGCAAATGAGAGGGCAAAAGAAAGTGTCAATTGGAAATGGCTCTGATCATCTGTATCTGCCTGTGCAGCCAACAACTTCTGAATTATCCAGCGGTTTGCTACATGGTTGGTAAGCTATTACTATGATTCCCTATAATTTGGTTTGAGAACATATGCACATGTATTTTCCAATCATTAAATCATAGAATTGTAGAGTTTGAAGGGACCCTGAGGGCCATCTAGTTCAACCTCCTGCCATGCAATGCTTACATGTCTGCTAATTAGAGTGGCCATTTATTTATTGCCAAGCAAGAGAAAAACCTTTCCCCAAAAGAGGACAATAGAGAACTCAAGTCTGGGGGGGAAATGCATCTGTTAATTTATATGCATAAATGCAAATTTAGAAATGACTAAATTAAATAGTAACACAATACAATTCACCATGGTGTGGAAGACTGGGACCAGGTGGTCTGTGTACGTACCTGCTTAGTCTGCTGCCCAGGTGCCAGCTATTGATGGACTACTTCAAGGCCCCTGCTCATCCTGCTTATAGTTATTTATTTTGAAACCAAACTTAGACCAGTCAGCACTTTAAGCAGAGGACTGTCCCCTGGCTGTACTTCACTAATGTCCTCTGTAAAGTAGGACACATGGCCACCCTGGCACTAATTAAACAGGCAGTTGGCTGCAAATTTCTCTCTCCTGTCCAGTATTGTGGGTGTATCTTCTAAAACAAAACAAGAACTGAACAAAGAGAGAGAAAATTCTTCCACAAATTAGTAACTGCCTTCCTCTGTAGGTTCCTTCACACACACTCCGGTCATCATCTGAGGCCCTGCTTGAAATTCCTTTACCTCCAGAGTTGAAGGAATCATATTTCAAATTCATTTATCGGTAATTGATCACCAGGCCATTGCAAAACAAAAGTTTAACAAAGGGAAAACACATCTGAATAAAAATTACAAAAAGGAACTTAAATAATAATGGACACAGGTTGAATTCAAATTATATATATATGTGTGTGTGTGTGTGTGTGTGTGTGTGTATGTACACACACACACACAGAGAGAGAGAGAGAGAGAGAGAGAGAGAGAGCCTTACAATTCTGAATTTTCCTAGTGAACTATATCATTCTCTATATGGAAATTATTATTCCTATTTTGACTTTCACATTTCTGCCATTTTTACCATATAACCTGATATAAAACATTAGGGTGAGGGAACATGAACCAATAAAATTATTAATCTCCCTAGCAGGACACAACACTCTCCCTTTAACATAATGGGACATGTGCAGTCTTTGCAGCTACATTTATATCTTTTCCACACAGCAGATCAATAATGCAACATGATCAAGGCAATTCCTTGTGCTGGGATCTTTTGTATACTACAGGGGCAGTGCAAGAGTCCAACGCGGGGATGTGGCTTACCACATAGCCTCACAACTTATGAATTGGACCATTGATTTTAACTACCCAAGTCTCTGGTGATACGATGATTCAAGAAGAGTATTGTTTGCGGTAATAGGCCCTGTGCAGAGGTCCTAAGCAGTGCTGGATTCTTCCCTCTGAAATGTGAAGAAGGCTGAGGGAGCATGCAGGAGGTGGTGGTGAGGTGTTTCATAGGAAATGTGCTAAGCACTAAACATCCAGTTCCCACTTTGCCACTGCACTGAACACAATTACATTTACAGCAGGGGCATGCAGGGCTTACCTAACTTGGATCAGCAGGACAGCTTTCCATCAGAGTACAGCTGAAAGCTTTGCAACAGAAAATAGACCAAATGTAATCCTTCCAGAAAGCAAACCCAAGCCCCACATCATAAAGTAAATAGGTCTATTGCACGATGGCAACAAAGACCCAGGAAAGTGCAAATGTTGTTAAACAAAGACTGGAGAGGAGTGTTTGGGAACGGGAATGATTCATTCACTTATGCTGGCACAATCCTATTAACCAGTATGGTATATTGCCCTCTGATACTATAACACGTCTCAAAAGTCTTGCAGAGGGAGACCATTGTACCTTGTATTCCAGTTGTGTGAGGCTAAGCTTAACTGGTGTATGAGAGAGAGCAACAGAAAGAAATAGACAGGCAGCCATGAAACATTTTTATCAGTGATATTGCAAAGAGTACCACTGAAAAGCTCAGAAATCCACCCCCCCCCCCAAATTTCCTGACTGTTTGCATTTGGGAAAAGGATGCAATGCCATTGAACTTGATAGTTAAAATAGTGGTCTGAGTTTCAGTACAGTAGCTAGCTGAACCTGGAAGCTGCCTACCGGTAATTATATTAGGTGTCATGCACTAAGGATATCACCACAAGTTGGCTGGGAAGTAATGTAAAAAGAAGCAGATAAGAAGGAGCAGCAAGACAAGCAGGTGGGAAACAGGAGGAACAAGCAAGTGGACAACCACACTGGAATTTCCATTCCATCTGATAAATTAGGCTCTTATCACAAAAATTCAATTTGTGGAAGCTGATGCTATCAACAGCTAGTAGCCACTGTGGCTAAGCTCTGTCTTCCCTGTCGGAAGCAGTAGACCTCTGAATCCCAGTTGCTAGGAATCACAAGTAGAGAAAGTGCTGTTGTGCTCAGGTTTTCCTTTTGAGTTGTCTTTGTGAGTGCTGGACTTGATAGATCAGTGGGGCTCTTCTCATGTTCTCAAATTGTTAGGGCGCACAGGGAAATTGTCCTTTAGGCCCATTGCTAAGGAGCAGAGCCAGCAGCAGAAGCCCATCACAACTAGTTTTAGCTTTGTGGAAAATGATATTTACAGGATTATCTTTAAGTACAATGGAACAAGGTAGATAGAGGTCACATGCATGCCATACATTTAAAGCACATTGTTTGTCCCTCAAAGAATAATGGAAACTGTAGATTCTGGAATTGTAGTTTTGTGAGGGGTTAACTGCCGTTCCCAAGATTCTTTTGAGGAAGCCATGTGCTTTAAATGTATGGTGTGGATTTGACCAGAGAGACTAGGAAAAAATGGACGGATCCTGCTTTAGGACCAGCTCTCCTTAAGAGCTGTTAGTTTGTGCATGAACAAAATGCTAATACCTTACTGCAATTTCTGTTGCTTTCTAATTGACACACTTTTATTCATTTTATTTATATAATCTCTGTGTTGCATTCCTCCCTCCAAAGAAAATGTTCAAGCAGTTTACAACCTATCTTAAAATATCAGATAAAACTTTACAAAATGTAAAAATAAAGCATTACAAATGACAATCGAATACAAGATCCACATTTAGGGCAACATAATTAACAGGAAAACAATATATTCCTTTAAGCATTAAAAAAATAATTGCAAATTAAAATAAAATACTATACTGCAATTAAAAAATCCACATATACAAGGCACATTTATAGAAGCTTCACCCACATTTCTGCAGCCCAGGAGCAGCTCCCAAACACATTCTTAGCAATCCTTCATACAGAAACCGCACTCTCAGACATTCTCACCAACCATACCCAGCCATCTCTTACCAACCAATATCTGACTTACCGCGTGGTTTTACTCAGCACCACATCCTTCCCATGAGCCTCCATCATGGCCGCACCATGGACAAGTTTTATCCTGCATGATAATATCATTTGCTGCATGATGCTCAGGATAAATAAATGGATTCTCCAATTATTGCTCCGTAATGTAATGTGAGCAAGTAATGACACTGAGGAAAACATGAACTAGTTCACATCTATTTGTAATTAACATTCGCTTCCTTTCCTGTCTATACTAGAAAGAAGAGGATGTATCTATATTTAACTCATAGTTTAATATTGTATCTTAAAACCAGATTTACAGACATTTCTATAGCTGAGGCAGGAATGAAGATTTTACTCCTGCTCAAAATGGAACACTTCATTTCCATTAAAATTGTGTGTCTTTTATACATGGAAGGCTTAATTGTTCCCAGAATTGCCTCATTAACTTCAGAAAGGTTTACCATTACAGACCCCAGAACCATGATGCTAATTAGAAAGGAACTGGCTTTAGTCTGAGGGAAGAATTGTGTCTTCTTTGAGAGAAGGCTCATTCAGTCATTGACAGAGAGTGGCTGCCAGACAGTAGAAATTACTGCCAGGTATATAAATTCAGAGAATACCTATAACAAATGCATCAGTCCCAGAGCCAAGCACACTAAACTAAGATACTAAAATAAGCTACTCTGGCATTTAAATAACAAATATTGTTAAGCAATCTGTCAAGCCCAATGCCACCCAACCAAATTAATCATGAATAGTCTCCTGGCCACAGGCTCCTTCTGCACCTAACCAGTGCATTTATGATACCCAAAATGAGGATTCACTGCCAACATTTAATAGCTGCATCAAAGCCCATAGAGGAGTGGACTGAATTGGGTGAAGCCCATTTTCATTTGAAATATATCTTAACCCTCCTGGTCTGGAAGCTGCAGTCAGGGCAGAATGCAGCTGCTAGGTTGGTGAGTAGGGCAGATCAACACAAGTATATATAACTGGTCCTGGAAGCAGATTCTGTACCTGCTGCCTCTTTAAGGTGGTAGTGCTAGCCTATACTAGTTCAAACCAACAGATAAATAAAGCGAAAAGAAGTGACTGAAAATCTGGGGGTGGGGTGGGGGGAACAGAATAGAGAAAAGTTCCCCAAACCACTTAACCCAAGGATAGGGAACCTGTGACCCTCCATACATTGTTGGATTCTAACTCCCATCCATTCCAGACATCACAGCCAATGGTCAGGAATGATGGGAGGGCATAAACGTACAACATCTGGAGGGCCACAGTTTCCCCATCTTTGCTTGAGCAAATAGGGAGGTCTTCACCAGATGTTGCAAAGCTTGTAATGTTGGCACTGGAGAGGTGTCTGCATTTCAAAGTTGGGGCTCTACTGCAGAAAATATCATGTTCTTTGCTGAAGCACAGTGCACCTCTCTTAAAAAGGGTAGTGTAGTTGGAACAGGGCCTTGAGAAAAGATCTGAAGACATGGGTAGAATAAGATCCTGGAGGATGTGTGTGAAAACAGAAGAGTGAAGGTGAAACTAATTGTATGTACAGCTAAAGAAGCATTGTGGATTGAAACAAAACAAAACAAAACACCATCAGGTCCAATTCTTGCCTTAAAACACTTGGAACAGACAGCTTGTCTCTCCTCCTCAGTGTGCTGAATAGGACTATTCTGCCAAGAGGAAAATATTCAATTGCCCAAGTTATGCTTGCATGCTGTGGCAGTTCCGCCCACTCTAATTGAATGTGTTCATGTGCCATTTCCTGATGGGCTGGATTAATGTGTCAGAGGTTCTGTGTCAAACGGTGCACTGGACGCTCATTACCACTTTGGTTCTTCACTACCGGTATATCATGGTCCTTCCTTAGCCTACTCATAAAGAAACAACCATACAGAGTGCCCAGGGAAGAGGGATCGGTTGTTAAACCACTCTGCAAGTTGAAGCTCTGTGAGAGAAATCAAGGTCTCCTAACTATCAGCACCCTTAACATCTCCCAGGATTCTTTTGAGCAAGCCACGACTATTTGAATGGCACCATAGTGCTTTACATGTATGGTGCCAAGATAGTCTGTAATGTAGATGGCCACATTTACACCACACATTTAAAGCACTCTTATACCACTCTGACAGCCATAGTTTTCCCCAAAGTATGCTGGGAGCTGTAGTTTGTTAAGTGTGCTGGGAACTATAGTACTATAAGGGTTCTCCTAAGAGTCCTCAGTTGCCAGGATTCTCTGGTGAAAGCAATGACTGTTATAGTGATATCATTGTACTGTAAATGTAAAATGCAGATCTTCTTACAAATATTTGAAGGAGAGGAAGCAGATATACTGTAAGAGGCATCATATTAATTGCGAATCATAGAATTGTAGAGTTGCAAGGCACCATGAGGGTCATCTAGTCCAACCCCCTGCAATGCAGGAATCTTTTTGCCCAACACGGGGCTCACACCCACAGCCCTGATATTAAGAGTCTCATGCTGAAGGTTATGAACTTATTTACAGACACCTGTAAATTAGAGATGCCCATCCATTTCCTTTTCCAGCTTTGAGATGAGCCTAGTCTTTCCCCCCAGATAAATTGTTATATAGTCTTGTCAGCTTTTGAGTAGGTATGGATGCAGAGCTGGGGATATCCCTGACAGCACTGAGAAAGAAAAGGTCACCTCTTTTCAGCAGTGAAACTGTCAGTGCCAAGGGATAATCTTCTTCATCCTCATCAGCGGTTGCTGGGAAAAGCTGGTGCTTAGGTCAAGCAACATGATAGCAGCAAAGCCAATGGCAATTAGCCTGTCAGTCTCAAACAGCTCTGCTTTTGTGTTTAACAATTTGCCGGCATTTTATGATTCCAAACATTGCTAGACCCTATGATTTTCTCTCTGCCTTCGCCACTTTATTATATTCTGTGGATCTTGAAAGGACATGAATTACTGGGGTCTGAGTTGATGAACTTGGCTATACCAATGGATGAGCTTTCAAAGCTGACGCAAGGCATATTGCTGCGATAAGTGAAGGACAAGATGGCATCCCTCCCCAAGGGTGTGTCGTAGTCATTAATGATGTAAATCTTCTAATGGGGCTCAAGATAGCATATATAACATATATACCGTATTTTTCGCCCTATAGGACACACATTTTCCCCTCCAAAAATGAAGGGGAAATCTGGGTGCATCCTATGGGGTGAATGCAGGCTTTTGCTGAAGCTTGGAGAGCGAGAGGGGTCGGTGCGCACCGACCCCTCTTGCTCTCCAGGCTTCAGGAAGACATCCGCAGCCTAGGCAGCCCTGAGGGAGGTCCCGCAGGGCTGTCTAGGCTGCGGATAGCAGCCTGCTTCCCGGAGCGCCGGGTGTGCTGAAAGCAGAGCGCCCGGCGCTTCGGGAATACATCCGCAGCCTAGGCAGCCTTGCGGGAGGTCCCGCAGGGCTGTCTAGGCTGCGGATAGCAGCCTGCCACCCGGCGCGAGGGGAGCCCTGAAGCAGAGCGCCCCTCGTGCCAGGCAGACATCCGCAGCGTGGGGAGCCCTGGAGGAGTTCCCTGCAGGGCTCCCCACGCTGCGGATAGCAGCCTGCCACCCAGCGCAAAGGGCACCCTGAAGCAGAGCAACCCTCGTGCCGGACAGACATCCGCAGCGTGGGGAGCCCTGCAGGAGTTCCCCGCAGGTCTACCCACACTGCGGATAGCAGCCTGCCGCCTGAAGCAGAGCGCCCCGCGTGCCGGGCAGACATCAGCCAGCCCCACAAGCTTGGGGGACAGCAGGGAGGCGCAGCGCCGCCATCCCACTGTTCCTCGACCTGGTTCGGCTTCCCCGACCTGGTTTTCGGGGGGAAATAAAGGAATTTTCCCCCCTTTATTTCCCCCCCAAAAAACTAGGTGCGTCCTATGGGACGGAGCGTCCTATGGGACAAACAATACGGTATTTCCTTCCCTCCTCCATCCTCATAGCAAATAGTGTAACGCATTGTGAGAAATGAATGAGGTAGTCCTATTTTGTATAGGTGATGGAAATAACTGGGGGAACAAACCAATAATGATAGAAGGGATGCCAGTGTGACAACTTGTTTCCTTTGCCATATTAACCAAGCAACAGTTGAAGCCCTTAGCAAGGCTAGACTGGGTGGTACTTCTTTGAAACACAAAGCAAAATATTTTCTGTACTCATAAAATATAGTCAGGACCTCCCTAAACTATGCTAGAAAATACCATATGCTAAGAAACTGTTTTGAATTGTGAAAAGAAAGTGTTCAGCTGAAAGCACACTTTCCCTAAAAAGCAAGTTTTACAAACTAACCCACATGTGAAAATTGCAAATTGCCAGCGCTACTGAGTTTGAATGGACTTACAGTCTGCACTGAATTTTTGTCCTCGTTGTGAAACCAAGAGCTCAAGGTCATGGCTAGATGATCAATAGATCTTTCTGAAGTCATGGTACACTTTTTTAATGGCTCAGTTTCCCATCACTTATTGATTTATGGTTCCACTGTCATTCTGTATTGAGAAAAGTGAGGGAACAGCACCAAGAGGGAGAGGCAGGCACACAATTGCCAGGAGTGGAATCTTCAAGACATAACAAGTAAAGTAGTCACAGTCAATGCAACTTGTCAGAACGTTTGAGTATCTATGAGAAAAGTGTGTGATAGCACTTCAATTTAAAAATTACATGGGATTGTGCAAGCTCCCTCTCCCGCCCTGAAAAGCCAACTGCTGTTTTGATCAGTAAAACAAACACCAGTGTTGCCGAACTCAAAGAAATTGTGTTTCAGTCTGGGGTATGAAACCTATGGCCTTCCTGGTGTTGCTGGACTACAGTTTCCATTATCCATAACCATTGGCCAAGCTGCCTGAGGTTGATGGGAGCTGCAGTCCAACAACATCTGGGAAGCTATAGGCTTCTTATACCTGTTTTAATACATAGGCTCGGATCCTACTCTACATTTGTACAATAGCCAGAGCTGCATGTGCACAGCCCCAGTCTACTACTACTACTACTACTACTACTACTACTACTAATTTTATCATTTGTAACCCACACTCTAGGTGACTTCCAACTTATATAAAAAAATAGTAAAACATTACACATTAAAAAGCTTCAGGGCTGCCTTCAGATGTCTTCTAAAGCTTATAGTTACTCATCTCCTTGACATCTGATGGGAGGGTGTTCCATAGGGTGGGTGCCACTACCGAGAAGGCTCTCTGCCTGGTATAATAATAATAATAATAATAATAATAATAATAATAATAAATAATAATAATAATATAATACGAGGAACCACAAGCTCTTCACAGAAAGGAGGAGACTGGGAAACTAAATCCAAGTCCCTATATAAACACTTTATATTCCCAAATCTGCTATTCTAAGTGTAGATTCCAATCTGTATGGTGAGCAATATCAGAAAGAATTTCCCTTCCTAAGGCAGAAACTGAAGCTAGATATTCAGTTCTACAGTTTTCAGTGTTACCTGGCTGGCTTTCCTTGAAGCCATTAAAATAATGCTACTACACCACAGTATGAATATTGCAGTTTAGTGCTTAAAGCAGGAAGGCTCAGGATTCAAACTGGGTTGCATCTGGCAGAGCTTGAGTAATAGTTGCATGTCCAGGAACTTTTCCAATTTTTTTTCTTGTGCAGCTTTTAAAATACAAATTATTGCCCAAGTGGAAACCAATGAGCCCCTGCAGGACGCTGGTTTTGCCATCTTAGTTAAACTCACTTGGACCAGCCTCCAAAGGATGGTGCAAGATCTATAGTTTAATGATGCACAATTGAATTGGCAACTCACTGGGAGTCAGCAGACAATGTTCAGTATAGAGACTGCTTTATGATGCAATAAGCAAGGAAACCACTTTGTAACACTACAAACCATCTTTGAAAGTGAAGTCTCTGATACCAGGGCCAGTATCCAAAACAACAATGTAATTCATTTGGAATTTTGAGATTGCCTTGCTCAAACGGCAAATGGTGTTATTACAGTACCACGGAGAGCTCTGAGTGAGCTACTTGCTCCAGCAAGGACTGGAAATTAAATGAAGCCTCCTAAGCCTCTGCCTCCAAGCCAGGCTTCCTCAACCTCAGCCCTCCAGATGTTTTTGGCCTACAACTCCCATGATGGCACTGTGAGTTAAACCACAGAGCCTAGGACTTGCCGATCAGAAGGTCAGCAGTTCGAATCCCCGCGATGGGGTGAGCTCCCGTTGCTCGGTCCCTGCTCCTGCCAACCTAGCAGTTAGAAAGCACGTCAAAGTGCAAGTAGATAAATAGGTACCGCTCTGGCGGGAAGGTAAACGGCGTTTCCGTGTGCTGCTCTGGTTCACCAGAAGCAGCTTAGTCATGCTGGCCACATGACCCGGAAGCTGTACGCCGGCTCCCTTGGCCAATAAAGCGAGATGAGTGCCGCAACCCCAGAGTCGGTCACGACTGGACCTAATGGTCAGGGGTCCCTTTACCTTTAAGCCTCTGCCTCCAAGCCAGGCTTCCTCAACCTCAGCCCTCCAGATGTTTTTGGCCTACAACTCCCATGATCCCTAGCTAGCAGGACCAGTGGTCAGGGATGATGGGAATTGTAGTTCAAAACATCTGGAGGGCCGAGGTTGAGGAAGCCTGCTCCAAGCCATCTCTCCTAGACGCCACCTGCTATTGGTGAACTCACCTCTTAAAGGGTAACTAGACTTTCAAATCTTAGGAGGATTGCGGATTGTTGGTGAAAGTCCTAGGTGAAATTGTCTGTAAGGAGCTGCCACTGCCCCAAACAACAGATCCACAAATGAAAAGCAGTGAAAAAATTAAAATACTTTCAAGGCTCAGCTGTTCCCTCGGGTGCTTTTAACTATTCTGTGGCATATCCTGGAACCTTAGGGTGAAGGGTGGATAATAAATAATAATAAATCAATGTTTAAGTTATTTTCCAGATGCCACAGCTTTAACTATGGTTTAGTAATTATGGTTAATGTTCACCATGGTTTAGCATTAAGTATAAATGAGGGCATTCTCCTGGGTTGTAGAAATTATGTTGACTGCAGGGTCTAGGGTTTCTTTCATGGACATATGAATGAAAAATAGCTCTGTGTATATGATATTCCTTGTGATGCATGAAGTCTTAAATCTTTACAGAAATTCATGGAAGACAGAAGCACCACTAACAATGAGCAGGACAGAACAGGCTTCAGCTTCAAGCTCAGGGTCTCCTCATAGATAAACAATGCTAAGAAGCTGGGACTGAGTGGATTTATTCACAATGGTAGTATGGTTTCTTCCCAACAGCATGCAGAAATATCCATTTTTGCAGGTACTCTAAGGTTGCTATCTTTTATGGGTAAAGGCTTTGTGACTTTGATAGCTGCATAAAATCAAGTGGTGATGCTTGCTGTAGCATAGAAATGTCAAAAGCTTCGTTGCTTTTCTAGTTCTCATGCAGCTGTTAATAGCACAGATCCTGTTTTAAGAAACTGTAGGCTGTAGGCTGTTGCTGTAGGCTGAACAAAGATAGATATAGCAATTGGATCTGCCATGCCTCCCTATGTTAATTCCTATGTCTCTAAATGACAGTGGTATATGTACCATGGACATATTCCCTGAAAAACCAAACACTCATCTGCTTTTCTCTCTATATAGAATAAGCCGTCTGCTGCTGGTGCAAATCGATGTTGTAATTCCATTGACTTCAAATGTCTCTTTCTCATCAGTCAAAAGGCTGTGGTTTTCTTCTGACAGCTTCAGCAAGGCCAGTGCCCAGAACATTTCAAACCGGAGGACAGTATGAGAAAAAGAAAGTTCAGTTTATGTCGAGATAAGCCTGAAGAACAAAATGGGCTGAGAAGCGGCCGTGATGGAAACTGAGTTTGAGAAGTTCTGTCACATAATTACATAAAATGGGTCACGTAACCTGGGCCCTACTGAATCGTTCAGGGCTAATGGGAGCTGACTGGTGGAAATGTGGCTACTAGCATTCCTCTGGCTGATTACGGATGCTAATGAGAAAATCACATAGGGTACTAATTGGCACGCTCTCGTCAAAAGTAGCGTCTGCAGAAATGAAAATGAGCAAGAAATTGTGCGCATGCTGTGTGATTCTGGTCCAACCAGACAAAAGTTAGAAGAAAAGTATTACTAATACCACAATGACCTCAGATAAACTCCTTGCTACATAATAATATTGTTATGATAGCTCAGGAAAATCTAGGGCTACAGGCAAGTGCTATGACCCTTTGGAAAGCAAAGAATTTCTCCTTTCGGAAGCTATAAACATCATACTTTCTAATCTTGGTGAGTCAGAAGGAGCACAGAACCCTTGAGGCCTAGACTCCACATAGACTTAAGGAAAGTTTAAGTACTGGGATTTCTACCATTGCAGCCATGGGAGGTTTTGTACTTGTTCTGGATATTTGGCCAAGAAAGACCACCCCATTTGATGTGGCCAACAAAACAGATCTCCATCTCTTCAAGGTTTGTTATGATGAACAAAGCACCCAGTTGCTAGTAGACACCAAAAAAATTGCCTAAAGCATAATTTAAAGCAGTGTGTGTGTGTGTGTGTGTGTGTGTGTGTGTATGTGTGTATATATATATATATATATATATAGGTTTTGGTGTCTTCGGGTGTCTTCCCGTGTAAGAGTTGGGGTGTCTAGGCGACGTTTCGACGAGGTCTCACTCGTCATCTTCAGGCTGGTGCTTTCGGCTTCTTGTTACTGGAACAGAGCAGGATCTCAGTGTTTGAGTTCCTATAAATACTGTTGAGGGGGTGTGGTGCAGAGAAGAAGTTCCCAGGTTATTGTGCCTTTTCTTCTTTTGTTCCTTAATTACTTGGGGGATATCTTGAGTGATATCTTGAGTGATATTCTGAGTACCACTTAGGTGGGTCATTAAGTGTGGATTAGTTGCTATAGCTTTCGTGTCTTGACCTTTTGAGCTTGTGAAGAGATTTTTCTGAGAAGATGGCTGTACTGCACTGAGTTGTGCTCTGGCTTGGCTTCGTGTATAGGGGCGAGCTGTGGTTTTGTGCCCTGTGCCAGCCAGATCTGTGTAGGGATTGCAGGGGGGTGCAGCATCCGGAGGTGCCACTATGGTTTGGCTACCGGATGGAGTCTGTAATTTATCTGTGGAGAGGGTCTGGGTTTGGGTCTGGTGTGGTTGATAGGTGATGGCGTTCTGTGTGCCTCTGGTCCTGGTGTCGGTTTTTGTGGGGAGGGCTAATTTCCAGATGTCTGGCAGGCGGGACGTGTCGTCACGCTTGTTCATGTTGTGAGGGTGTTTCTCTATCTCGATGGCTTCACAAGCTCAAAAGGTCAAGACACGAAAGCTATAGCAACTAATCCACACTTAATGACCCACCTAAGTGGTACTCAGAATATCACTCAAGATATCACTCAAGATATCCCCCAAGTAATTAAGGAACAAAAGAAGAAAAGGCACAATAACCTGGGAACTTCTTCTCTGCACCACACCCCCTCAACAGTATTTATAGGAACTCAAACACTGAGATCCTGCTCTGTTCCAGTAACAAGAAGCCGAAAGCACCAGCCTGAAGATGACGAGTGAGACCTCGTCGAAACGTCGCCTAGACACCCCAACTCTTACACGGGAAGACACCCGAAGACACCAAAACCTACATTCCTGTACCCGTGAAAATCTACGAAAGCAAATATCTCACCTCTACGGGGAGGAAACCTTCCAGCTGACAAGAACCTACGAGAAACTAGAAATCCGAAGAGCCACCATCTTATGTGATCTCTTGTTCCTACGCAACTGCCGGGACAACAACTTAATTCCCACATGCTTCCAACTTAAATTCCACTCTAAAACCCCAGCTACCGAAAGGATCCTGAAACGAACTGAACTATCCCTAATCAGAAACGAAATACATAAGAAAAGATACCTACTAAACCAAACCAACAAAGATCTGCTCACTCTTCACCTCAAACTCTGTAACAAAATCCACCCTGCACTCTGGGACAAATGCAAACAACTAGCCGTCTGGAGAGCTGAAACTGAGACCTCACATAAGACAGACAGACACACCAACAAACTCCACAAACTAGAGAAACGCCAGAAGCCCAGCCACCCTCCACAACAACCCATGAAACAAACAGTACATAACATATCAGACAGGATCCTCACCCCAACTGAAACCAAAGTACTCTCCAAAGGTTTCAACTTTGCAGTCGCCCCGAGACGCATCCCCACGGAAAACATCATATGCGGAGTCGAAGCTAGCCTAACCAAAATCGACCCAGATGAAGCCAATAAAATCAGACTTGAAGTCACCAACATCCTCTGCTCCAGCAAACCACCCAGAAGCAATTTACACAAAGAAGAACAGAAAGCACTCACCAACCTGAAGAAAGACAACAACATAATCATTCTCCCAGCAGACAAAGGTAATGCCACTGTTGTGATGAACACATCGGACTACCAAGCAAAACTATCAAATCTACTCCAAGACCCTACCTACCAACCTATAAAAACAGATCCCACCACCTATCTGGAAAAAACCACCAAATCCAAAATAAAAGCCTCTCCTATCAGTGAAGAAATCCAGCTAAGAATCATCCCCAGAGAAAAATCATCCAGATGCCCCAAACTCTACGGTCTCCCCAAGATACACAAAGAAGGAACACCACTCAGACCAATAGTCAGCTCCATAGGCTCACCTCTACAAAATCTCGCTAAATTTCTCGCTAAGCAACTTCAGCCCTATGCAGAATCCATCGCTTCACACGTTACTAACTCCTTCCAGTTCATAGAAACAATAAAGAAGCAAAACCTACATCCCGATGACCTACTTGTGAGCTTCGATGTTGTATCTCTCTTCACTCAAGTGCCCATTAATGAAGCCTTGACAGCCATTCAAAACAAATACAATCCCCCCAAATACATCCTGGACCTGACCAACCACTGCCTAACCAACACGTACTTCATCCACAATGGACAAAGATACAAACAGATAGAAGGAGCGCCTATGGGATCACCCCTCTCACCGGTCATCGCAAATTTGTACATGGAACACTTTGAAACCAATGCTTTAGACAAGTCAGAACACAAACCCAAACTTTGGCTCAGATATGTTGACGACACCTTTGTAATTTGGCCACACGGGAAAGAAAAACTAGACAGCTTCCTCACACATCTCAACAGCCTACACCCCAAAATACAATTTACTATGGAAATAGAAGCCAACAACCAACTTCCCTTCCTTGACGTCCTAATCTACAAAAAACCTGATGGCTCCCTAGGACACACTATCTACCAGAAAAAAACACACACCAACCGCTACTTACATGCACAATCACACCACCACCCTGCACAAATAAACTCCGTAGCCAAGACTCTCATCTCCAGAACCAAACGCCTGGCTGACAAAGACCACTTGACAACTGAGTTACAGAATCTCTCAAATGTGTTAATCGCCAATGGATACCAGCAAAACAGGGTTACGAAGCTAATCCAAAAAGAAACACCCCCCAAAAACCAAGACACAGAAGAAAACAATGGCATGGCCCTCCTTCCTTATATCAAGGGCACTACAGACAAAATCAGCAAAATCCTCCATAAACACAATATCAAAACAGCCTTTTGCACCAACCAAAAAATAGCCAATATCCTCAGAAACCCCAAAGATAAAATCCAGTTGGAAAACCAAGGGGTCTATGAAATACCCTGCAAAGTCTGCCCAGCCACGTACATTGGACAAACAAACAGACGAATAAATGCACGTATCGCAGAACACAAGAATGCCGTCAAAAAAGAAGAAAAAACCTCCTCTCTTTTCCAACACATGAAAGAAACAGGACACGAAATTAATTTTGCAGATTCCAAATTGCTCTTTAACATGGAACATCACCACAAGAGAATAATCATGGAAGCCATCGAGATAGAGAAACACCCTCACAACATGAACAAGCGTGACGACACGTCCCGCCTGCCAGACATCTGGAAATTAGCCCTCCCCACAAAAACCGACACCAGGACCAGAGGCACACAGAACGCCATCACCTATCAACCACACCAGACCCAAACCCAGACCCTCTCCACAGATAAATTACAGACTCCATCCGGTAGCCAAACCATAGTGGCACCTCCGGATGCTGCACCCCCCTGCAATCCCTACACAGATCTGGCTGGCACAGGGCACAAAACCACAGCTCGCCCCTATACACGAAGCCAAGCCAGAGCACAACTCAGTGCAGTACAGCCATCTTCTCAGAAAAATCTCTTCACAAGCTCAAAAGGTCAAGACACGAAAGCTATAGCAACTAATCCACACTTAATGACCCACCTAAGTGGTACTCAGAATATCACTCAAGATATCACTCAAGATATCCCCCAAGTAATTAAGGAACAAAAGAAGAAAAGGCACAATAACCTGGGAACTTCTTCTCTGCACCACACCCCCTCAACAGTATTTATAGGAACTCAAACACTGAGATCCTGCTCTGTTCCAGTAACAAGAAGCCGAAAGCACCAGCCTGAAGATGACGAGTGAGACCTCGTCGAAACGTCGCCTAGACACCCCAACTCTTACACGGGAAGACACCCGAAGACACCAAAACCTACATTCCTGTACCCGTGAAAATCTACGAAAGCAAATATATATATATATATATATATATATATATATGGGGGGGGGAGGTGTCTCTCCTCAGGCAAAACATCTGAGGAATTTCCTGTGAATACAAAAGAGCTGTGATAAGACCAGCAAATTATTCAGTGGTAGGGCTATACTTTCTTAACTTTGTATAAAATCTTGCAACTACATTAAGTTAGCCTGAAAACGTATGATAACTGGTGGATAGATTGTCCCTGCATGGGAACATGAAAGCGGTTGGAGGCTTCTCTCCTACAGAGCAGTGAAAAATTACCTTTGTGTTAATGCCAGGAAGACTGAATGGGAAGTTCAGTTCTGCTGCTCATGGTTGCTCATATAACTGTTAAGGGGGATTGTTGTACTATATACCAGCACAAGGGTGGGAGAACTTTTTCAACCTGATGGGTATGTATCTTCTGGATAACCTTCCAAAGGCTACATGACAGAGGTGGATGGGACCATAGGCAAAAGTTGGCAGAGCACTAAATGTGAATTCTACCCATTGAGAATATATAGAGCATTCTTCCCCACCCTGGTGCCCCCAAATCCCACTGGACTCAACTCCCACTGGCCCCAGCCAGCATTGCCAGTGGTCGGGGTGTTGGGAATTGTAGTCCAAAACCATCTGGGAGGTACCAGGTCTGGGAAAGGCCACTATAGGTAAATCAGCATGTTTTGCTTTGTTTCACTCTCCCTCTGATGGTTTCTTTCAAACTGTACATGTTTATGCAACCTTCATTGTTCCAAAAATACTGTATTTTGGTGTCACAAGTGGCTCTGCTTACACTATGCCTCTTCTATCTGGAGGAAGAGAGGGAGCGAAACAGAGGCAATGGAATAATGCTTTTATCCTCTTCTATCCTTGCTGCTGTACAAATAAGATGAAAGATAATAAATTACAGGAGGTAAAGCTTCAAGAGAATTACTCCCTGTCCTCATGAATAAAAATAAAATAACATTTTGACTGATGCAATCCCCCCCTTTCCAAAATGATTATTCTCATGTATCTGGTTCCATGTTTTAATTCAGCTTTGACACCTCCAGAATGCAGCAGGTTGCTGCTGCTGCCTCCCTTTTGTTGGCTTCTTCTTGTTAGACACTGTCCGTCTGCAGAATTCAGTGGTGTATCAGTTCCTTAGGAAGTATTGAAAATGATTGCCTGAGCTTTCAGAATGATGTGCCGTGGGAGAGATGTGACATATGACTAGTAGCTAGGCATTAGCATCTAGAATAAAGATGAGAGAGAGAGAGAGAGAGAGGTAAAAAAGGAGATACTGAAATAGAATGAATGGTCTATTTTAGGAAGCAGCACATTTTGGGTACACCTGCGGAGACTTTGGAAGTTCTACTGAAGGACAGGGCATGAACTCGCTGGATGCATATTTCCTTTCTGATCTACATTCAATGCATACCCTCCATTCTAGCTTTACAATAGGATTTCTCTCTCCCTCCCCAGTCTCCCCAAAACCACGGGAAGCCCTTTCATAGAAATACAGTGGTACCTTGGGTTACATACGCTTCAGGTTACATATGCTTCAGGTTACAGACTCCGCTAACCCAGAAATAGTACCTCGAGTTAAGTACTTTGCTTCAGGATGAGAACAGAAATCGTGCAGCAGTGGGAGGCCCCATTAGCTAAAGTCGTGCTTCAGGTCAAGAACAGTTTCAGGTTAAGAACAGACCTCCAGAACGAATTAAGTACTTAACCCGAGGTACCACTGTATTGGCATTTTGCACCTGGCCAAGTGTATTTGTTTAACTACTTAGCACAGTGGTGGGAAGCCTCATGACCCTCACCCCAGTTCTCTCCACCTGGCCCTTGGACCTCTTCCCAGGCCATCACTTTGCTTGTGCCACACCCTCCTTGTGTGTTTTTGCCTGAATGGAATGTGTCCTTGAACTCTGATAATGACCCTTGCGTGTCTGGGCGGAGAATACAGAGGGGTGTGTGAAGGTGTGGAGAAACTGCCCGGCACTATGAAGATACATACAGTACACTACATCCACCCACTTTTACCTCTGGCTTCACCTAGCAGTGGCCCTCAGAAGGTTGTCTAGAACAGAATGTGGCCCTTGGGCTGAAATTTTGTCCCTACCCCCGCTTTTAGACCATAATGCAATGCAGCTTATAAACACTTAGTTAATCCTTCTTGAACTCAGTGGAGAATACTTCTGCACAAGATTGTGCTGTTACTCCCTTTTTTTGGGGGGGGGCAACTTAAGGACACATATCCACATTTGCTTACCATCTAGACTTTGTTTTTGATGGCTTTTGGGGTTGAGAGTTAATGTTCCTTTGCTGTGTTCTTTTCCTGCACTACCCCGCCTTGTTCTTTCTATTGTTTTGGTCTATTTTTATGATTTCATTTGGTTGCTCTCTCTCTCTCTCTCTCTCTCTGCTTTTAAACCTTGTTAACTAGGTTCTATTTTGATTTGAGCAGGAAGGTGATGTTTAAATATTTTAGAATAAACAGAAATAATTTTTCATCTGCTTGCTATGTCATCTCTGCCTCTTTCCTGCTGTGTTCCCTCCACTGCCCTGCAACAACCACAAGACTTGTATGATCACTGGGGCAGAGATTTATGATTGCTATTCCTCCAGGCCTTTATGCTCCCCAGAAGCATCTGGCTGGACACTGTGGAAAGCAGAATGCTGGACAAGATGCACATTTAGTCTGACCTAGCACTGCTTTTCTTATATTCTTACCTTTATTTACATCCACCACATACCACTTTGGTTCAGAAATGTTTCCTATAGTGCTCTTAACATAGCCCAGATCCATAACATGCATTTGAAGCACACTGAACAGACGTTTTAAAACACATGGCTTTCCCCTAAAGAATCCTAGGAACTGTAGTTTGTTAAAGGTGTTGGGAATTGTAGCCCTGTGAGGTGGAAACTACATTTCTCAGTATTCTTTGGGGGAAGTAATGGGCTTTAAATGTGCAGCGGCTGTGCTTTAAGCATGGATCTGCCCTACATTAGTTTTGTCCATTAATTTCAAAGGGCCTACTAAAATGAGTACAATTAGTATTGGACAGGAGTCTTGGGTTATATTGGATTATTTGCAGCTAAAACTGAAATTCATCAGATGTAGACCAGCCATCATGACAATACGAAAGTGAGTACGTGGGCATTCTTCCATTTAACAGCTTTCACATAAATGGAAAACCACATATCTGAACTGACAAAGTATTGTTATTGATGCCATCAGGCATGGATTAGGTGCATGAGAATAAGAAGGCTTCTCCTATGACTCTGGAATGAAGGTACCCTAATAAGAGTGAGACTGTAACATACCTCCTTTTCAGCTTCTTTCAGGAACCACGCACAGAGAGTATAATTTACAGAATGTAAATATCGAATGATTTTATGAGTAGGAAACTGCTTACAACATTGATCAAAACATTCCATCATAATAACTACCGCGGTGATAAGCGCTACACAAATCTATAAACTAGCATACAAACATGCAGAGAGAGAGTTTTGCAAAGCAGGCAAGGTGCAATAAAGTACAGTCACACAAATATACTGTAAACAGTCCAGGATGTGTGTAACCTGCACATTATAAGTAGAGATGCCTGAAAAATCCAGTCTTTTTTAAAAATTCTAATAGGAAGTGACCTGATCTGTACCTCCTTCACTCCTGTGGTGACCAGGATGTAGTCACATTTTCCAAATGTTCCAACCTAATTCTCAGCTAAAAATAATAATAAACCAACCCCCCCACACACATAACATGTGTATTTTGAGAGGAAATGTGTTGCGATATGTACTTCAACTGATATTTAAATGCAAGTTTTCATGATTAAAAAGAAGTATTCCTTGTAGAAGTGCACACATGAAAGCAGCATCTTCTGCTTCTTTCTCCATTGTTACTTTTAGTCAAGTGATACAGTTCTGGAGCGTTTGAGAGGCATTGTGTCCTTCCACTGGGTAACTTGTGAACAGGTCAAATTCCCAGGTAAGGTCATGCCCTTAAATGACCTGTGGCTTAGCCTTCTCCTGCACTTTGGGTCACTTTTTCAGTCCTAAGCTTGATTGGTTACAGTCCTTCCTGCCCAACCAATGATTAGAGAACTTTCTATCCAGTGAAGACCTTGAAATAGGGAAACATTTGCATTTGTTATTTATTTTGGTAATGCTGTTTGCTTGCCACCCCATCATATAAAGCTCATGTGTGCTTGGAAAAGGGGAGAAATGCTGTGATGGAGGTGTTTGAATGGATGCACCAACATGAACTGAGCGTCCTGACTCCCACCCCACAAAACAGTAACAGATGCTCTTACTTGTAAAGAAGTAGTATTTATTAAGGTAGAGCAATGATACAGACTCATCAACAGGAAAGGATCTAATCCAGTACTAGAGCTCTCACCAGATGAAGGCTTGGCAGGAATGAGCCTTGTGCAGGAGGAAAGGTCAAGGTTCATGAGTCCAGGATCAGTGATAAGCAACTTCTTCATATTCTGACACTCATTAGTATGGCAAAGCAGCTTTCAGATATATACAGAAATATAGAAAAAATAACCAACTTTACATTTTCCTTCAAACCATTTGATCATTAAACACACACACACACACACACACACACACACAGACTAAAATGTCCATGCCCTGGCTTCCTGAATAATTCCTATAAGGTTAGTATTTAAGTAGCAACTAGTACATAAAGTTTATAAATATAATTTAGAGACTCATTTGTTACTTTTAAGTGTTGACTTGCAATCAACATGTGTCACTTCCCTGATTTTTACAGTCCAACGTGGGAATCGCTGTGTCTCTCTTTATGAACCATAAATTTCTCTCTTAAATGTCAACATCTTCAATAAATGCATTAACATCTTATCCAAACAGATTGTTCCAGGAGATTTAAAAATGTTTTTGCACATTTTTATATGCAGTAAAAGGGCCGTGGAGATGGCCTGTTTGTTTTGATTCTCTGCTAATTTGGCAAGGATGGCAGCTCAGGGTTTCATTACGGGCCAAGATCATACCGCGTAGGACAAACTTTTAATGAACACCCACCACCAGGATGAAGGGTGTCTAATTAAACCACAAGCATCCCAAATATGGAAATTCCCATCTCTGCACAATAACTAATGATATCTTTAAAAATAGATGCAAAATGAAGCAGAAGCATCAATGTTTGCATCTGGACATTTCTAACTAGGGAACCCAGAATAGAAGATGATTTATTCTGAAGGTAGAGGCCTCCTAACTGTGTAGGAGGTGAACGGCCCTCCTACTGCTGCTGGAGAACTTTCCATGTGACCTCATGGAATAATGTGACCTTTGGGAACAATAAGAACAGAGTCTATGGTACAATAGGGATGGGCAAATTTGCTTATTTTGGTACCTCTCAGTTTCTCAGTTTTCCAGTCTTGTGTTCAGTTTGCCACATTTCCATAACTGTTCATAGTATTTTTTAAGTCCTCATGAATATGCATCAGCAGTATAGTGTGATATTCTCCTAATAAACCCATGTTTGTATGTCATTTTGCCTAATGTACACATTCCCCCCCAAGCAATTTCCCTTAATGCATTATTGTCTGTTATTTTCCTCTGCTATATTCACTTTTATGGACCTGTTCCCTAATATACAAATCTACAACTATACAACTGCTAGGAGTTGTTTCCTTTTGTTTTCCAATATATTTCTTATCAATCAAAAAATTGGTGCAAGCAAATTATTATTTTGAAAGTGTGGTTCAGAGAAAAAAGCTAGAGAACCACTGGCTTAGAGTGTTGGACTAGGATGTGAGATAACAGGGTTAAAAAGCTCCCTCAGACATGATGCTCACTGTGTGTCCGTGGGCCTGTCACTATCTCTCAGCCTAAGCTGCCTCACAGAGTTGTTGTGAGGTTAAAATGGGGAGAGGAAGAACCTTGAACTCCTTAGAGGAAAGGTGGAATACAGTGGTGCCTCGGATTACAGACGCTTCAGGTTACAGACTCCGCTAACCCAGAAATAGTACCTTGGGTTAAGAACTTTGCTTCAGGATGAGAACAGAAATCGTGTGGTGGCAGCGCAGTGGCAGCGGGAGGCCCCATTAGCTAAAGTGGTACCTCAGGTTAAGAACAGTTTCAGGTTAAGAATGGACCTCCAGAACAAATTAAGTTCTTAACCCAAGGTACCACTGTATAAAGCTAATATTAATAATACGTTGCAGCATGTATGTATGTCAGCCTTTAAGGAACCGCAATATTTTGCCACATATTTAATTGACTTCATTGGTCAGAACAATAAATACGTAGCAAACTTTTATTCAACTAAAATGCTGTTCCAGATTAATTTGGCATAGGGATGGACACAACTTTTGATAAAATGAAGGGTTATAAAGACCATTAGCAGAAACCTTTCATCCAATATTTACAAAATGGCTCTTCTGTTTCTTTTATTAGTGTTTTCCTAACTGGCTAAATTCTATCATCTACCGAACTTGGAGCCTTAGACATGACCCTTGTACAGCTTTGACGAAGGTAAAGTGAGGCATATTCAAAATGGACTGTTGAAGCTTTGTATGCAAATGGTGCATCCATATGGATCCCGCATTCTTCTTTGTGCCAGGTGCATTGTATGCATGACACCTCCTGTTAATAAGAGAAGGTTACACACATTCAGCCAATCAAGGAAGTTGACAGGCTGTGCTTTCTTAATCGCTTTATAATTGGATTCCTCTCTAACCTGTATTGTGTGCATTTATCAGCAAAGTTCCCATCAAAATAGGTCAACGAAAGCATTCCCCAGATCTCCGCTGCCCTTTTCATAATGGAGATTGCTCATTTACACTTTGGTAGTCCAGGGGTTTTCTTTGTGGCCTCTGTGACTGTCATAGCATTTGTTTTAGATGAAATATACTTGTGCAAAACTGACAGGTTGCCCCCAAGCTGTACTAGAATGCGGGCTAAAATAACTGAAATCCCAAGGGCAATTGTTTTACAAACCTTTAGTTTTGTTTCCTTTTAAAAAATGAAGTGCATATTACTTTCCCCTTTCTTTCCCATCAATAATGAACTCTGTTCCTGCAGCAAAGAAAGCATTATTGATTTATTGTCCAGAGTCTCCCACGTCTGGTCTCCTGCACTATGGCAGGATTCACTAAAAATCCTTCCTGGACAGCATAGTGTGCTAGGGAAGAGCCAGAGGGGGGACTGCTTTTCACGAACATTTTCATGGATTATTTTGGGGAAGTTGCATTGAAAGAGGAAAAAGGTGCTCATCCATGCAGAGTGAGGGGAATCATTGATTCAGTTGACTGGGATCACCCATGTTGCTGATACAAGAAGAATTGCCTACATTCTCAGTTGGCTTTGTTTGTCCTCAGTTGGCACCCTTCTGTCTTGGGAAATGGTCTCGGGAAGAGTTTACCTTTGGGGAGTGAAGTCAAACCATTGCAGAGTTACAGTGCCTGCTGTGGCTGTAGAAGCCGATACAGGAGAGACATGTTTTGTTGCAGCTGGGGCAGATGAAGGTGTCTGGTTGTGCTGATGCAGGCCTGCCTTTCTTTCTGCCATCCTCCCTGTAGTCATTCCTCCTCTGGTCAATGCTGGGGATACATTACTTGACTGATTGCCTCCAGGCACTGAGGCCATTTGCAAGGGATTCCCATATGGCGAGGTTAATGTTGCCAGACTTCATGTCATGTTTGCTGACATATTTGTAATGCAGAGTTTGCCTGCCAATGGCCTGGTGCCTTAAGCCAGCTCTCTGTAGAGCACATACTTGGGGATCTTGCTATCTTCCATTCTGTGGGCATGGCCAAGCCTGCATAGACGTCACTGAGACACAGGTACAAGCATGCTGAGAATGAGAGAGCACATCTTTCTTTGGAATTCATCCCCAATGCTGACATTGACATCTCCCAGCAGGAACATGTGTTTGCAGGCTGGGACCCTCCTGACAGCCTGGTCTAGTTCCTTGAACCCCAGAAGGAGCATGACATGTCCCCTGCCAGAGATACTGCTTCTTCCCTAACACTCCATACAACCTAGTGATGCCATCATATAGCCCAATCTGACTGTGTAGTGCCTTGATGACATTAGTTCACTATGTAATCTCTGAGAGGTTGATATCACTCTACAAAGGTGAAAGAAACCCTAACAAAAAAATACTGGTATCAAACAGCAGCAGATAGGGAAAACAATGGCTGATATCTAATGCTAGCATACTCAAAGTAGACCCACTGAAATTAGTGGGCATGACTAACTTAGATTCATAATCTTCAGAGCAGACGCTCTAAGCAGAACTTAGTTTGATACAACCTAATTATAGCAAACAAGACTTTTTTAAAGAGGCTTTTTTAAAAAAAATACTTCTGCCCTCCAGAAAGTCCTTTATAGCACTGAAATTAAAAAAAAAGGGAAACTGGGGGTATCCATGGCAGGTACACAGTTGTTCTCCTTTACCAAAGCTTTAGGTAGGTGATTCCACAGCTTCCTAAGCCGTCTACTGTATGCCAGAGTTGTTCTTAACACTTCCAGGGGAAATCAAATTTTTATGTAAGCACACAGCTTTCTAGTTTGCAAATCAATACGATCATATTGCAGATTAAGCTGTTTGCCAGGAGACCTGGGACTTGTTGAAAAGGGAACCTCATAATCTGGAACGTAGCCTAGTAATTTATCCAGGGCTGTGGGCTCTAAGGCACAGAAAAGAAGATGACATCCGCTCCCTGTGATGGGCAGGTGATATGAAACCTCTGGATTAGCCAGTGCTTCTATAAATAGTACTAGGAGAAGGGGTGCTGGGAAACTTCAATGGAAACTGGAGTGGAAATTGCCAATGTTCACTTATTCATCCCATGTCTGGAATGGAAATCAATTTGTGGATATGATTGGTATTCACTGTTGTTGCTTCTTTCATATGCAATCGATTACATTTTTTCCTCTCGATTTGCATCACATTGCCATTACATTGAAATGAATGGAGAGAGATAATGTAATGACAAAGTAAATGATTTATGTAACTTATGTAAGTGATGTAATTTTGGGTCACATAAGCATAGTTTTTAGAAGAACATGAGTTGCAGTGAAATGGAAACAGTGCTGCATGTGATGAATGTGTGGTGGAGCAGAAAATGATGCCTTTTTACATCCTTAACGAGGAGCCTGGCCTTCTGCCCTCACCTGACCAACAGAACAGACTCCTTTATTCTATTACACTCCAGTCTCCAGCAAAGGACACTGGGGGCTGGGGGTTGCACACACTCTGTGCCAGATGTGAGCAGGGTCCACTTCTTTTGATCCCTAGAATCAGTTGCAAAACAGTGGCTCAGCTGGGGAGGAATTAAGGAAAACGGTATCTCTGGGCACATGTCAGCCCAGAAATTTGTGATCAGTACCAGAAAAGTCATTTTACATGCGCAAAAATACACTTCCCATTTTCATGGGGCCTAATTATTTTCATGAGCCTAATTTAAGTGTGGGGGAGCATACCCTCCAACATTTCTCCGATGAAAATAGGGACGTCCCATTGCATAATGATAATTTTACTATTTATACCTCACACATCTTATTGGGTTGCCCCAGCACTCTAGGTGGCTTCCAACATATACAGTATATAAACATAACAAACCATTAAACATTAAAAAAACCCTTCCCTATACAGGATTGCCTTCAGATGGCTTGGGGGTCGGATAACTCCATACTGTTCAACATTTCTCCAATGAAAATGGGGACATCCTAGGGGAAAGCAGGACTGTCAGGGAACTGACATCAGAGCAAGAGGCGAAGGGGAGGCTCCCAGATGATGCTGGCGAAGGACCCAGCAGCAGGGGGAGAAACAGCTCAGTAGAGGGGGAAGCCAATCAGCGCAACACCAGGGATAAAGGGGGGCAGACGGGGGAATTGGAGAGAGGGCTCCAGGACTCTTCACTGGACATCAGTGAGGAGAGCCCAGGTCCTCCGCTACCCACGCCTTCCCTGCGCAGAAGACTCCCGCGCAGTGAGAGGAGGAGGAGACTGGGTGTCAAACAACTTTTATGTTGGAAGAGGTTCAAGAAACGCCCACTGACGGATTCTGCCAGTGACTGAGGCAGCCACGATGAGAAGGGGCTGTGCAGTCAGAAAGGTTTAACAAGGCAAATTAACCGAGAAAGGCACCAGATTACGCACGAGTAACTCATACCTATTACAAGGACATTCTGGGATCAAGTCAGAAACTGAGATGGCTTCTCTAAATCAGGGACATCCCTGGAAAATGACACTTGGAGGGTCTGGGGGTAGAGGGTCTGGGGGTGGGGAAGCATATTCTAATTGTTGCTATTAATAGGGGGTCACAAACTCTTTGCGAAACAAGTGAGATCTACTAACAGATCTCAGTCTGCCTTCTGCCCACCCCTGCTAAAGGTTTGATTCCTAATAAAGCTACCCATGGCCTCTGCCTGGCCCTGAGATACCAAGCCAAGCCTACTTGAATCAAAGTGCTCTTATCAGTCTGAAAGGTAGTCACACTGCCAGATATAGAATAGGCTGGAAAGGAAGAGCTGAGCGCCTGTTCATGAGTCTGAATTAATGGATTACATTTCCTCCTCCTGCCCTGAATCAGGTTAGAATATGTAACACTGATGGAACATAAAGGTAAAAATTCACTTGATCTCAATGTGACTACAGAGCATGAAAGCATGGTCTCCTGAGTGCTCTGGCTTCTTGGGTGTTAAACAGGAGATGTCAGAAAAAAGTTCTGAACCTCCGTGGACTCAGGTATAAAACCCTAGATGAGAGGGAATATTATAAAAAGCAGGTATTGAAGGAGCTTCAATAACGGAATGAAAATGTCGGAAACCTCATTCCATGCAGAAGTTGTTGGGAAGTTGTCAGCAAGAGCAGATATATGAGTAATTGCTCATGAATGGGAGCTAAGATTTCACTCCTGCCCTTTAAAAAATATGCAGCCTCTACCTGTTGTGGGACTAAAATAGCACACACATACATGTACACAGATATGTATGCAACAATCTTACCGTGATTAGCTATAGGAAGAAAAAGGATGGACACAGAGATCACAAAGACTGAAACAGACATAAATAGCTAGACGCTCACAGAAAAGCAGAAGTTAACTCTTGTCCCAACACGCAGGACAATCCTTGGGCATGATTCCTAAATAGAAAGTTGATGAACACAGGCTTTCAGGTGGAAATGTGTTTGGCTCAGGATTTGTTGAAGGATGTCTAGGGTAGAGCCAGAGAGCCAGAACCAAATGGGAATTTGATGTGTACTGTGCTGCAGCTCAATATCAGATAATATGTTGTTGTCTGGGACAAGCAGAACAAGGGAAGTGAGAATTAGGATTCAATTGACTGGGTACTCTGTGCACGGCACACATACAATGTGATACGAAAAGGGGGAGATTTGGAGTAGTAGTTAGGTACTGGCAAGTCCATCATTACCATGTATGGAATATACAGTGGTACCACAAGGTTACATATGCTTCAGGTTACATATGCTTCAGGTTACACACTCCACTAACCCAGAAATAGTGCTTCAGGTTAAGAACTTGTGCTTCAGGATAAGAACAGAAATTGTGCTCTGGCAGCGCGGCAGCAGCGGGAGGCCCCATTAGCTAAAGTGGTGCTTCAGGTTAAGAACAGTTTCAGGTTAAGAACGGACCTCTGGAACGAATTAAGTACTTAACCTGAGGTACCACTGTACATGGTAATGATGTATGGAACATATATGTAGATGGGTGGAGGATTAAGCTCAGGGTGACTCCTTGATTTGGAATCTTGTTGGAGAAACTGATGGGTAACACCTCTACCAGCAAAACACCACATCTCTGGAAATGTCTGACACTTTTATTTTGCATTGTCTTTTATTTGTTTGTGTGAGTGCATTCAACGAAATTTGTTACTTTGCAACACAGTTGTCTTGGTGAATAGATCCACAGGGACTGGAGAAGGTAAAATGGACAAGGAGGTCATTTGAGGCTCCAGTCAAGTCCTGGCACTTCATTCAAGAATCCCATAAAAATAAAAACCTACCATCTTCACCTGTATGTTGTGTGATGCTGTGAGGCCCCCAAAAGGTATGTACATATTTTTGTACACATCATTTGCAAGTGTAATGTTCATTGCTAACATGAATACTATTGCCAGTAAGTACTGCTAGTGAATTAAAATTAAATGATCATAAAATCATGCACTGAGAGCAGCATAGCGTTATAGAATGGAGTGATGGAGTGGAAAAGATCCAGTTCAAATGTCACCTCAGATGTGAACTCATCTTAATCAACCCCCTATTTCTCAACCAACCTCCACCCCCCCGTCCATCTTTGATCTAATGCAGGGAGATAATACTGCCCTAATTTACAGGGAACTTGTCATGATTATTAAGGGAAATACATGTGAAGTACTTTGGGCCATCTAAAAAAACCACTTTCTTAATAAAATATTTGATATAATTTCTTAGGAAACTTATTTTGCAGTACAGTGGTACCTCGGAAGTTGAATGGAATCCATTCCGGAAGTCCATTCAACTTCCAAAATGTTTGGAAACCAAGGCGCGGCTTCCGATTGGCTGCAGGAAGCTCCTGCAGTGAATCGGAAGCTGCAGAAGCCGTGCCAGACATTCGGGTTCCAAAGAACGTTCGCAAACCAGAATACTCACTTGTGGGTTTGCGGTGTTTGGGAGCCAAAACGTTCGACTGCAAGGAGTTTGGGATCCAAGGTATGACTGTACTCCACTTGTTAAAGGTCCCATGATATATTGCCAATAGTAGCAATATGAAAAATGCAGAGAAGGCTCTCAGGACCCATCCACATTTACCTTTTGGCCCACACTTTCTAGGTGCAGGTCTGCCCTTTCAAGCTCTGTGTCCAAACACTTTTTCTTTGTTTGCCCCTCCGCTTTCCCCAGGAAAATCTGCTCTTTAATGCAGAATTGGAACAAATGGCAATTTGTGCTCCTTGCAGATTGCCGTTTGCTCTGATTTAGCAGTAAAGAGTGGGTTTTCATGGGGCAAAAAGAAAAAAGAAAAGTATGAGAGATGGTGCTTTCAAAACACGGACTTGTGCCTAGAAATGTGGCACAAAAAGAAGTCTGGATGAGCCACTTGTTTGTGATGTAAGGCAACGTTTCCCAACCTTTTCCTGACTGTGGCTCCCTTCTGACCTTGTTTCCCTGACATAGCCAAGGGAGGGGCAGGGGGCAGTTCCCCCCAAATAAGTAAAAATCAATATAAATCAATACAAATCTGAAGTTCTCCCCCTCTAACAAATGTCTGCCCCCTAACAAAAATCCTGGCTGTGTCCATGCCACTCCCCCCCCATCATTCCGGTAGGTAGGTAGCTATTTAAATGTTTTGTTTGTAAATAGAACATGTTTTATTTATAACTTTTGTACAAAATACAATTGCATAAAATGATAGGAACATGATGAAATATTGTTGAAGCAGGAAAAACAAAGAATCATAGAGCTGGAAGAGCCCAAGGATCATCTTTCTAGTGCAATCCCCATGACAGATGGCCACCCAACCTCTGCTTAGAAACCTCCAAGGAAGGAGAGTCCTGAATCTTCCAAGGGAGATCCATCTTCCATGTATTATAAAAAGCAAGCAACACATATTTGACCCCAGTTATTTGACAAAGAGAGGGAAACCGTTAGCTACAGTCCAAAAGGCGCATAGGGAGTTTTGTATATATAAGAGAATTTTAAAAAGCCAGTGATCCTCACTGAGCAGGTGCAAAAAGATATTGTCATCTGGAGGAGCTCTGGCTGCCTCGGTAAAACTCTATAGTCCCATACACCCTGACCTGGGAGTAAGCCCACTGAACTCAGTGCTGCTTTCTTCTGAGTAGACAGCAATTTAATAGATGCAAGTCAGCCTTTTTAAAAAACTCCCCCCCCCAGAGGCTATTTTTGTCATTTGACATGTCCAGGAAAAATCAGACGTATGGCAACCCTAGCTGGGGTGGATTTCACCCTGCGCCTTGCAGAGCCAGGCTCAGACTGCCACTAGGCCCAGCACTGGTGGCAGCAATAAACAGCTCTGGCTCACCCAGCCCTACCCATTGCTTGCCTACCACTGCACTTACCTGACCTGGGGGTTCTGGATCGCAGGCTCTGCTGGTCAAAGCCAGAGCCTCAGTGATCGCCCCCACCTGCTAGAAACAAACCAGGACTGCTCCAAGAAAATGGACGTGGCAAAAAGGAGCATTAGGCCCTGGTGGGCTGCCCCCTTACCCGCTTGTGATTGGCCAAGCAAATAGCTAGCGATTCAGGATTTTAAAAGAAAATAATAATAATACAGTGGTACCTCGGGTTACATACGCTTCAGGTTACATACTCTTCAGGTTACAGACTCCGCTAACCCAGAAATAATACCTCAGGTTAAGAACTTTGCTTCAGGATGAGAACAGAAATCGTGCTCCAGCGGCGCAGCGGCAGCAGGAGACCCCATTAGCTAAAGTGGTGCTTCAGGTTAAGAACAGTTTCAGGTAAAGAATAGACCTCTGGAATGAATTAAGTACTTAACCCGAGGTACTACTGTACTTTTTCCTTCCTCACTTCTCACTTCCTTCTATAGCCCCCTAACATCTTGCTATGGCCCCCTATTTCCACATTTTTACCTGTGGCCCCCTTGGAATATCCTGCCCCCCCAGTGGACCATATGTCCCCTGGTTGCAAGACACTGATCTAAGGGAATGAGGAATTTCATATAAGAGAAAGTGCCACTTTGCCAAGTACAAACAAAGGAACAAAATAGAAGACCGATGCACCTTTAAAACATGACATATGCTTTGGAGGCAAAGTGAGGAGGAAAGCTTTATGAATAAAATTATTATTATTATTATTTTAAAAAGGTTTGCTGGAGTCAGCTTGGTTCCAAGTCAATGTCATAGTATTGTATTCCACACATACAAAGCAAACATCCTTAGTAGAAAATCTCTGGAGGGCAAGCGATCACTCTCCATTTGTCCCAGGAGGCAAAATCATCTTACCAGTATTATTATGTTCGGCTTCCAGTGGTATGAAACTGCTATGCAGTATGCTAAGGATGCTCAAAATGAAGTCTTAATATGAAATATTAGGAGATTACATCCTTGAGGGGCAGCTTTCCCTGAAATTAGCATGGAGCAACTTGAAAGCAAGGTGAATGTAGGGCAGATCGTTTGAAAGTCAGCCTAGCCTTTGAATTTCAGAATTGATGGCAACCATGGCTCATGCTCCAGGTAAAGTTTGATTCCATTTTAATAAGAGCTTCTTCTTCTTTTTTTAATACTTCTGTGAAGGTAGAAGTTGAGTGAAATAGGAAGCTCCTTCTTCCAGTGGTTTCACAGCACTGAGAGTTTCAGACTGCACATACACTGCAGTTTAGATCAAAGGCAGTAACTACGGAAGCAGAGGTATGCACAGTTCTAAAACAGCACAGCTGACTACCACTCCAGCTACCTTGCTCCAGTTTGCACCCATTCTTCCCATGCTGTGCCTACAGTGACCTGCACAAATGGAACTAACTGCCGGGAAGCCCCCTTTGAGCAGAGTTAAACGACAGATGCCGTAAGGTGATGGTGCATGTCCAAACCCGCTGCAGACCATCATAAACTGCGTGCAACATTATACAAAGCACAGGTTGCAGAGAAAAATGACCGGGCTCTAAGCCAGGGAGATTGTATTACCTCCAGCTATTTAAAAGCGCTTTAAAGGGACTCAGACGAATAGCTGCAAGCTTTATAAACCGTGCTGATGATGCATGGATAATGGTGCCCAGGAGATTATGGGCCTTAGCTATAACCATGACCATTGTGGATCAGAGTTGCACGGGAAATGACTGCACCTTGTCTAACCAACTGTGAATTGGTACTCACTTATGCTCATGCATCTAACTGAAAAGAAAGACTAGGGAACAAACCCACAAACCTTTCTTTTTCTTTTTGCTGAAGTCAACCCAAGTTGGTTTTTCAATGGGTATGTATGAGTTATAATAGATTTGGGGATAATTCAGTGTGTGTCATTTGTATCATGCACTATATTGAAAAGTGAGGCAAGTCAACATTTCAATACAAGTTCAATTTAACTTGAGCACCTCCCCTGAAACAGTGAAGCTTTGTAGCAATATTCAGCTGTATGTTGCCTTTTTCGGGGAAGAAGAATAAAACAGGAAAGGCCCTTTGCCTGGAAAGCTGCCAATGTTTCAAAGGAACAGTAGATCACAGAAACTTGGTCTACTCATCTCATGGTAGCCAGGAACCCAACAGGGACCACTGCTGCTGACGCCTCTTCTGCAACCATTTTAAATTTCCCACAATGTCCCAGAGTGCTTGACACAGCATGACTCTAAGATACTGAAGAGAAATTAATATAGCAGTCCGCAATGGGGCCCTCCAGTGCTCTAGATCAGTGTTACACTGGGTAGCCTGAGGCTTTGTAGGAAATTTAAAATGCCACCTTCCCAATTGCCTACTGTTCTCACAGGGGAAGGAGTGGGATGGACACCAGCCTAGGAGGGGATCCACCCAATGGTACTGTGCCAAGGGATCCCTTAATCATGGAGCTGACCCTGGGAAGAACTATATTTGTGGCAACAAAACTTGTCAGAATGTTACTTTGTGGAATAGGAGACACCATCCTGACTCCATTTGCAAAATGGATCTCCAAGAATCATAGAATCATAGAATCATAGAATCATAGAATCATAGAATCATAGAGTTGGAAGAGACCACAAGGGCCATCGAGTCCAACCCCCTGCCAAGCAGGAAACACCATCAGAGCACTCCTGACATATGGTTGTCAAGCCTCTGCTTAAAGACCTCCAAAGTAGGAGACTCCACCACACTCCTTGGCAGCAAATTCCACTGTCGAACAGCTCTTACTGTCAGGAAGTTCTTCCTAATGTTTAGGTGGAATCTTCTTTCTTGTAGTTTGGATCCATTGCTCCGTGTCCGCTTCTCTGGAGCAGCAGAAAACAACCTTTCTCCCTCCTCTATGTGACATCCTTTTATATATTTGAACATGGCTATCATATCACCCCTTAACCTTCTCTTCTCCAGGCTAAACATGCCCAGCTCCCTTAGCCGTTCCTCATAAGGCATCGTTTCCAGGCCTTTGACCATTTTGGTTGCCCTCTTCTGGACACGTTCCAGTTTGTCAGTGTCCTTCTTGAATTGTGGTGCCCAGAACTGGACACAGTACTCCAGGTGAGGTCTGACCAGAGCAGAATACAGTGGCACTATTACTTTCCTTGATCTAGATGCTATACTCCTATTGATGAGGCCCAGAATTGCATTGGCTTTTTTAGCTGCCGCGTCACACTGTTGGCTCATGTCCAGTTTGTGGTCAACCAAGACTCCTAGATCCTTTTCACATGTACTGCTCTCAAGCCAGGTGTCACCCATCTTGTATTTGTGCCTCTCATTTTTTTTTGCCCAAGTGCAATACTTTACATTTCTCCCTGTTAAAATTCATCTTGTTTGTTTTGGCCCAGTTTTCTAATCTGTCAAGGTCATTTTGAAGTGTGATCCTGTCCTCTGGGGTGTTAGCCACCCCTCCCAGTTTGGTGTCATCTGCAAATTTGATCAGGATGCCCTTGAGTCCATCATCCAAGTCGTTGATAAAGATGTTGAATAAGACCGGGCCCAAGACAGAACCCTGTGGCACCCCACTAGTCACTCTTCTCCAGGATGAAGAGGAACCATTGATGAGCACCCTTTGGGTTCGGTCAGTCAGCCAGTTACAAATCCACTGAGTGGTAGCATAGTCAAGACCGCATTTTACCAGCTTCTTTACAAGAATATCATGGGGCACCTTGTCAAATGCCTTACTGAAATCAAGGTAGGCTATATCCACTGAGTTCCCTTCATCTACCAGGCTTGTAATTCTGTCAAAAAATGAGATCAGGTTAGTCTGACATGACTTATTTTTCAGAAATCCATGCTGACTATTGGTGATCACAGCATTCCTTTCTAGGTGTTCGCAGACTGTTTTCTTAATGATCTGCTCCAGAATCTTCCCTGGTATTGATGTCAGACTGACTGGGCGGTAATTATTTGGGTCCTCTCTTTTCCCCTTTTTGAAAATAGGGACAACATTTGCCCTCCTCCAGTCTGCCGGGACTTCGCCTGTTCTCCAGGAATTCTCAAAGAAACCTCGCCTTCAAGTGCCGTGCTAGAGCTTAGTCATTTTCTGCTTCCAGTTCCTACAAATGTTGATTTAGAATTGGTTTCCCTTGTGCAATCCTTTGTACTTGTCTTTAGAAAACAATAATCGCCCAACCTAACATTGTTTTCGTTAGCAGCATGATCCTTCAGTGTTATCAAGCCAAATCCTATTTCCAGTAGTACAGACTTCTCATAGTATGGGCTTGATAGGTTTCACTCCTTCATTCCAGTAATTCCTGAACAATATTGGATGCAGGATCGACCCCTGTGGGAAGCCTGCTTATTGCTTCCCTCAAGCTGCCCAGCAATCTATTAATTCCTTCTCTTTGTGGGCAACTTGTGATGAAGCCACCACCAATCCTATTGTGGAAATCATGTCCGTGGCTGCCCAGAGTTTTTGCTGGAAACAACATGTGAGAATGCACATGGCTCTGTTAATGGAAATCTGCTCCTTGCCATTTGCACCTGTTAATTATGACCTTCTGGCAGGGTCTCATGCCATCATTGTAATTAT
Source organism: Podarcis bocagei (assembly GCF_964188305.1). Lineage (NCBI taxonomy): Eukaryota > Metazoa > Chordata > Lepidosauria > Squamata > Lacertidae > Podarcis > Podarcis bocagei. Next base: position 29,527,693 of record NC_138135.1, read on the forward strand.
GTGGTGCAAAGTCCCTACTGAGGGAATGATTGTGAAAACCCAGAAGGGCTTCATTTTCCAAGGCAAGTTTATGCCTTTCACTTGTAGAGAAGGGAGAGAGAATTCTCTGAGCTCCAGCTTATTTCTTTTAGCAACATTTCCCCCCTGAAGAATGGCTGGTGTGCTTTAAGCAGATCGAGACTTTATTAGCATCGGTGATTGTCTGGAAAGTCAAGGGTACGTGACCATTGAGACCCATTAATGTGTTGTTTCATCCCGCCAGCTGAGAGCTGCTTTCTCTTTGTGGGTTTGCGCAGCTACACTGACCTTGGCCTGAAAGATCCCCAGTCTTCTTTTTGTCGGGACAAGCAACAAAATAGTATCTGCAGCCTTTGGGTTTACAGTTTGGGGGCTAAAACCTCCATCATTTTGCCCAATTTGGATCCAGAAGACTGACAGAGATACACCCATTGCATTGGCATCATTTAAGGTGGCCACATGTCCTAATTTTCAGATGCCAGTCTTCTGTTCAAAGATGTCCCTCTAACTGCTGTCTGGTCCAAGTCTAGTTTAAAGATCAACCGTTGTTGCCTGGACAGCAGGTAGGCAGGTCATATGGTCACAGTCTCTTCCCTCCATGATGTGATTTTTTACAAATATCTATTTAAAATTTAATCATTGTTTCTAAATTTGCAGCTATAGGTATAAATTAGCATATGCAAATTTCATGCAACTCTGCATTCACTTTTGTCCTTTGATGATGCTGATTTGTTTCCGAGCACCCAGTACATTTCCAAGCCCAATTCAAAGTGTTGGTGCTGACATTTAAAGCCCTAAACGGCCTCGGTCCAGTATACCTGAAGAAGCATCTCCACCCCCATCGTTCAGCCCAGATGCTGAGGTTCAGCGCCGAGGGCCTTCTGGCAGTTCCCTCACTGCGAGAAGTGAGGTTACAGGGAACTAGGCAGAGGACCTTCTTGGTAGTGGTGCCCACCTTGTGGAACTCCCTCCCATCAGATGTCAAGGAAATAAACAACTGACTTTTAGAAGACATCTGAAGGCAGCCCTGTTTAGGGTGGCTGGGGAGGCCCGGCCAGATGGGCAGGGTATAAGTCAATAATAATAATAATAATAATAATAATAATAATAATAATAATAATAATAATAATGATGTTTTGTTTGGGGGGGAATATGCAAGTGGCAACTCTAGTGCAATTAATGGAAACTTCATGCCATAAATGTAGGTAAGGCCATGCAAAATATATACATTGTGCCTGATAAGTTGCTGCTTACCGTATTTTTCGCCCCATAGGACGCACTTTTCCCCCTCCAAAAATGAAGGGGAAATGGGTGTGCGTCCTATGGGGCGAATGCAGGCTTTCGCTGAAGCCTGGAGAGCGAGAGGCATCGGTGCGCACCGACCCCTCTCGCTCTCCAGGCTTCAGGAAGCTATCCGCAAGCCTTGCGAGCCCGGTGGGAGTTCCCACGGGCTCACAAGGCTTGCGGGCAGCAGCCTGCAGCCCCCGCGAGTGTCCGCAAGCCTTGTGCGCCCAGCAGGAGGTCCCGCCGAGCGCGCGAGGCTTGGGGCGGCAGCCTGTCGCCCGAAGCACGGGGAGCCCTCCGGAGGGCTCCCTGTGCTTCGGGCGAGTGTCTGCAAGCCTTGCGCGCCCGGCAGGAGGTCCCGCCAAGCGCGCGAGGCTTGGGGCGGCAGCCTGTCACCCGAAGCACAGGGAGCCCTCCGGAGGGCTCCCTGTGCTTCGGGCGAGTGTCTGCAAGCCTCGCACGCCCGGCAGGAGGTCCCGCCGGGTGCGCGAGGCTTGGGGCGGCAGCCTGTCGCCCGAAGCACAGGGAGCCCTCCGGAGGGTGCCCCGTGCTTCGGGCAGGTGAGCGCAAGTCTTGGGGCGGCAGCCAGGGCGAAGGGGGGAAAATAATTTTTTAAAATTCATTTCCCCCCCCAAAAACGAGGTGCGTCCTATGGGCCGGTGCGCCCTATAGGACGAAAAATACGGTAGATTTCACTTACAAATTTATGCTCAGAGTTTTGGTCTGTCAGCCACTGCACAGTGTACACCAAGGCAGTACTCAACTGTGTTTTACTCAGAATCAACCCACATAAATTAATTACATCAGTTCCATTAATTTAAATGTGTCTACTCTAAGAAAAACATAGTTGCCTATCCCTCCCCAAACCTTTCCTTATGTTAACATTCTACCATACTATGCAACAGCCAGCCCTGTTTCAACTGAGGTTAAACATTACCTGCCCCTTTTACCTATCAGCACTAATATTTATGATCCCTTGCAGGTAACAGGCACCCTCGTGTTTTAATTCCATGTAACATAAATACAAAGTACTGTAATTGCTCAACTACTTAGAAACATTTATTTAAAAATAACGACGACTTGCATGGGGAAATGGCATATTTTGCTTTATGGCACTTTCTCTGTCCGCATTTCCCACTTCAACCAAAGGTCTGTTTAGTGGTTTGCCACTTGTACAGCTCTCCCTTTACTTTTTGGCACTGATCTCATGATTACAGCACAAACATTGACACCCTGCCATCCAGATGTTTGAGCAAAGCTATTCTATTTGAAAGAATGCACATTTGTTGCAGTCTGGAAATAATGGGAAAGGAAGATGTCAAATCTCACTAACTAAAGCATCCAGTTAGTGCAGAACTCTCCCAGAGAACAATGGTTTTGTGCCACTTTTCCAGGTTTCTGAAAGACAAAGAATACAGCTGAACTATGAACAGCCCTCCCTTTTTTTTTGCCTACTGCTTAGCCAACCCCAAATTAAAAAGAAATCCATAACTGGCACTGACCTTGTCACTCCTGTGAAAGACCAACACTGCTGCAGAGAGCTTCTGTCTAGTGCTCAGCAACCTGACATTAGTCCACATGTTAGTGAGCAAAATTCAGAAGTTCAGTAACAGCAAGAGATTATTATAGAAGGAACCTCTTCCTTGAGAAGTCTCTGTGGTTGGTCTTTTATTCAAATGTAGAAGATTTCCCGATGATGAGAGTTAAATTTATAGATTGGGAGATTTAGAATGGAGAAGGTGTTTTGATAAGAACATGGGGAAGACAGAGATTAATTACCTTTTCCTGCTGCAGGTAAAGGAAGGGATGATTTTCTGCACTGCCTTTTAAAGAGGCAAGCATGAAGAGCTGATGACAAGTGCCAGGGAGGCCCCCCCCCCAATGGCTCATAGCAGGGACGGCCAAATATGTCAGTTTCAGTTTCTCATCTCCCTAATTTTAAACTCAATTCACCCTCCTTGGTTTAAAATTTGCACAAAAAGTGACACATATTTCCAAGCACATTTCTCCTAATGTGCACATTTTTTGTATACTTCCCCTCCAGATATACTCATTTTTGCAAGCAGTTTTCCCTAATGTTGTATTTCATCACACCTTCCAAGTTTCCCTATTTTCCAGGGATAGTCCCAGATTTACAGAAGCTGCCCCAATTTCTGATTTGACCCCGGAATGTCCTGCCTTTCTTTGGTCGTCACCATTTTCATTGGAGAAATGTTGGCAGGTATGGAGTTATTGACCCCCCAAGCCAAGGAGATAAGGAAATATACAACCTTTAGAAGACATCTGAAAGCAGCTCCGTCCAGGGAAGTTTTTAAATGTTTTGTGTTTTATTATGTTTTTATATCTGTTGGAAGTTGCCCAGAGTGGCTGGGGCAACCCAGTCAGATGGGCAGGGTATAAATAATGAAATTATTATTATTATTATTATTGTTATTATTATGGAATAAGGTAAAGGTAAAGGGACCCCTGACCATTAGTTACAGTCATGACCGACTCTGGGGTTGCAGCGCTCATCTCGCTTTATTGGCTGAGGGAGCCGGCGTACAGCTTCCGGGTCATGTGGCCAGCATGACTAAGCCGCTTCTGGCGAACCAGAGCAGCGCACGGAAATGCCGTTTACCTTCCTGCCAGAGCGGTACCTATTTATCTACTTGCACTTTGACGTGCTTTCAAACTGCTAGGTTGGCAGGAGCTGGGACCGAGCAACGGGAGCTCACCCCGTTGTGGGGATTTGAACTGCCGACCTTCTGATCGGCAAGTCCTAGGCTCTGTGGTTTAACCCATAGCGCCACCCGCGTCCCTATTATGGAATAGGATGTCCCTAGTTTCATCTGAGAAATGTTGGATGGTATGTTTTATGTTACTGTCACAAATATATGAATTTTTACCCTAATGGTAAGCATTTCTGCACATCTTTTTTTGATTGGAGAACTGCACTACAAAATTAAAAGAAGTGTGAATTTCAAAGGATGGAAGGGTAAAAGAAGAGTCCTGGTGGATCAGGCCAGTGGCCTGTCAGACCAAGCATTCTGTTCCTATAGCAGCCAAGGCCCACAAGCAGGTCATGAGCATAAGAGCACTCTCCTACCCATGGTCCTCAGGAACTGCTTGAGGTCCTGCATCCAGAAGGAAGAGCTTATGGTAGAGCTAAATTGAATGCACAAGCCAGACGGAAACTGATTTATTGTTCTTCAGACAGTTGCCAGTCCATATGTCATGGTTGGGGAACCTGTAACCCTCCATACATTATTGGACTACAACACCCATCATCCCTGACCAATGGCTGTGTTAGCTGGGGTTGATGTACCGTAAGTTGGAGTCCAACAACATCTGGAAGGCTGCAGGTTTCCAATACTTCCTGTAAGAAAGCCTGTCATCTTATTGTATTACTTCAGGGGTCAGCAAGGTTTATCTTGCCTCGGCTGGATCGGTCTTGTGGAGACCCCTTCGTGGGCGCATGAGCGGGCGGCTTGGTTTGGGGGCAGGTCGTGGGCTGGTCAAATGACCTCTGTGGGACACATCTGGCCCATGGGCCTTAGGTTGCTGACGCCTGCATTACTTCTTTATTCTTGCTAATATGTAGCTACGTGCCACCAGAGTCTCCAAGCTGTGAGAGAATCCAGGACTCCCAAGTGCTTTTCCTGGGTTTAGTTTCTTTAGAATGAAAACGGCAGTGTCTTTTGGATATATGGTTTTATATACAACTATATAAAACCTCAGCATAGGATGGGGGGACTCGCAGCATTAACACCCCAGCAGATCTTGCTTACCACTAGGTTTCCAGAGCAGCCCCAAAGTCCTGCACAGAGCAAAACATATATCTGTGTCTGTAGCTTCCAGCGTATTTTCCAGCTCAGGAACTCTGGTTATTGTTCTACTTATTAGGCAGGTGACTGGGGTGGGAAAGCCCAACCATTTGTTTCTTTGGCAGCCTTTTTGGACTTGTAAATTGTGGTATGTAACTAGCCATACAAAGCTTCATCCTTTGATGAAGGAACTGGTTTGACAAGCTTGTTCTTAATACATTCAACCACACAAAGGGGCACAGTTTATCATCCAGACCGGGCCCTCACAAACTCATAACAATATTTATACGGAAAAGGTCTGATGGGAACTTTAACCTTTTCACAGTGTCTGGCAGAGCCGGGCTAGCTCAACACACTTTGCTGCCTGAGGCAAAGGGCAAGATTGAGCCTTCTCCCAAGGCACACACAGAAACCAGTTAAACTGGCAGTTTATTGGTGAATCAGCAGTGTCTTCCACTACACTTGAGGGCAGCAGGCTACTGTAGGGGGGTACAGGGCAGGTCACATGGCACTCACAACGCTGTCCACTCCCTGTGCCTCAGCATCCATCACTTGAGGCAACTGCCTCACTCTGCATAATCTTAGGGCTGGCGTTGTGGCAGAGGGTGCCTGGTACAGTAGATGTTGCTATCAACCGGCAAAGATGAGAGTCAAAGAAAGTATGGAAAGACAAGAGAAGGAAATGTTCAAATCAGTAATTTTATGGTGAAAATCAAAATGGGAAGACTGAAGCTGTGATGTGTGGCAAGATCGGCTGGGCAGCTTTGAATGTCAGAATATCTGGTTCATCAGTGCAGAAGAGACATGTGAGTGAGCAATTGCCTTATAACCACAGAGGTGCTGGTTAACAGCTTGCCTCAGAAATATTGCCACCTCACCTCTAATGAACTAACACTTATAATGAACACAACTCCTTCTGCAGAACTCATTTTTACTTTATTGATTTAATCCAGGCAGGGTAGGGGTGAGGAATGCTCTAGAAAAAGGATTCACTAGATATGCATCCTCCTCATTCCTCATGTTACAGCTTTTCTGTTTACTATATTTCTATATTATACTTGCACCCCTCCTCTCCTCTAAGGAGTTCATTGTGGTGTATCTTGTCTCTCCTCTCTAAGGTTATCTTCACAACAACCCTGTGAGGTGGTCAGGCAGAAAATATTGGGAAGACGATAGTAGAACTCATGCATTTCGAACAAAAGGTCTTCGGCTCAGTCCTTGGCATCTCCAGTGAGTCAGACCCCTGTCTGCAAATGCATTTTAAACAAAATGACACATTCTACTCATGTAAAAACACACTGGTCTGCGGGCCGGATTTAGAAGGCGATTGGGCCAGATCCAGCCCCCAGGCCTTAGTTTGCCAACTCATGGTCTATATACAGCACCTTCTTATCTTCTTCTGATTGGCCTAAGGTCACCTAGCAGCCTTTATAGCAGGATTTTAATCTGGGTCTTCTGCAGTCTTAATTGGACATTCCAAACATTATGTAGTTATTTATTCCAAGTTGTAGATTTATCTTTTTATTATTTAATGAAGTCATCTTCCAATCTGCTTCAATTATGCTGTATTGTGTCCATTCCTATAAGAAGTTTTTAAACTTATTTTTTCCATATCTCGCTCTCAGAGAAAACACTCGAGGCTTGAATACACATGGTACCTTTTTTGCAAACTCAGGGAAAGTTGCAAATCCTCCCCAGGTTCTGCTAGATGTAAACTGTAGTTAATCTCTTGTTAAATTCACCTCCGGTGAATTGCCTCTAACCAGTACTCAGAGGAAAGCTTGCAGCTTTCAAGACAAACTTGACACATCACATATTTTTGGGTAAAGCTATTAAGGGATGGAAGGCAATGTGCACATGCATCTTCATTGTCACAGGGGTTGTGCTGGGATCACAAAGTGCATTAGCAACTGAGCCGTTTTCACACCATACATCAAAAACACTGTGATACTACTTTAAACAGTTATGCCCCTCCCAAAGAAGTATGGGAAGTGTAGTTTGTTAAGGATGCTGAGTGCTGTTAGACAACCTTATTTCCCTTTGCAGAGTGAAAATTCTCAGAACGGTTTAACAATTAATCTCTCTTCCTGGAAATGATGAAAATTGCAGCTCTGAGAGGAGAATAGTTGGCCCCTAGCTACTCTTAGTGTCTTTAACATACTACAGCTCCCAGAAACCTTTGGGAGAAAGCCATGACTGTTTAAAGTGGTATCATAGTGCTTTATGATGTGAAGGCAGCCTAGGCTTTGTTTACTTATAAATCCCATGATTTGAAGATGCACAACCTTGTTTAGCAGACACACGGTGGTATTCAACTAAGTTTTAGTCGCAGTAGACCCATGAAATTAATGGCCCTAACATTGTCACACTAATTTCAGTGGGATTGCTCTGAGAAAAACTTAGTTGAATAGCACTTGGAGTTTTCTGGCAACACATGAAAGGACATGAAGTCAAATTTTACAAACTCATATTTTTGTTTTTACCCTTTTCTGTACCCTGGAAATATTTGAGTATTCCAGGCAAATCAGCAAATGGCTCCTTAGAGATCATAAAACAGGAAAGCAGGTGTGTTTTTTTTGTGCGTGTGTTTTTTAATGACCACCAGTTTTCTGGGGTTGAAACAGCAGGGTTTAGATAATGTGTTCAGGATCAATGGGCTATCTGAAATATTTACTGAGTGCTCTTTAAAGGGGCTAGTTCCCCAGAATACAGAGACTTGGCTAAAGCTGCTCTGAAGCTGGCATCAAAAGCAGCTGAGAAATTCAAGACTGTCTTGGATTGTGAGAAATTTGAAAGGAAAAGACCTTGAGGAAACTATTCCTGGGGCGCAGTTCTACAGATAGTTATTATCACAGCTGTTCACTGCATTAAAAATAACGTCCTTTTGTTTTATTTACTACTGCTGTAAGCTGCCTCATGTAGGAAGGGCAGAACAGAAAACCATTTAATAAAATAAAATATATATGGAGCTCAGGGGTGAGGAAACTGTGACCCTGTAGCTGTTGCTGGACTCAGACCCTCCAACTGTCCCTTTTTTCCAGGGACGTCCCTGATTTAGAGAAGCTGTCCTGGTTTCTGATTTGATCCCAGAATCTCCCACTTTTCCTTAGGATGTCCCTATTTTCATTGGAGAAATGTTGGGGGGGGGTATGGAGTTATCTGACCCCTGAGCCATCTGAAAGCAATCCGGTATAGGGAAGTGGTTTTTTAAAATGTTTAATTATGTTTTTATATATTTTGGAAGCTGCCCAGAGTGGCTGGGGCACCCCAGTAAGATGTGTGGGGTATAAATAGTAAAAATTTTAATTAAGGAACAGCATGTCCCTATTTTCATTGGAGAAATGTTGGAGGGTTTGTGGACTACAACTCCCATCATTCCTGATCATCGGCCATGCTGGCTTGGGCTGTTGGGAGATGGAGTCCAGCAGTCATCGCATCTGCACTATACATTTAAAGGAGTACCACATCACTTGAAACAGTCATGAATGTGGAGGGAATAGGGGCCTCCTAAACAGTTATCAACATCCATTACAAGCTACAGTTCCCAGGATTCCTTGGCAAAAGTTATGACTGCTTAAAGTGGTAAAGTGGTTTAAATACTTATTGCAGATGGAGGCAGTGCACATGTTTCACATCCCCAATATAGCCGTATGAGTATTGCCTCCGTTATTTTGGGGGGCCCTTGTGGAATGCCCCCACCGCTTAACTCAGGAGAGATTGGGTTCAAACTAAGAACCCTCTGCTTCCTCTAACATTTTTGAGTGATTAATGCAAAGCAAACTGGGGTAAGCCAGTAAAAAATGGGACAGGCTTCCTGTCCCATTAATAGCTGTGCTGAAGAGGGAATTTCAGCAATGCTTGTTTATCATGTAAGCTACACATGTTGAAATTCCCTCTTTTAAGCTGTTAAAGGGGGCAGGAGAACTATCTGCCTTTGCACTTGGCCGCTTTGCAATAAATGTTTCATCTCATCACCCTCTGATGTTGGCCTTGAATTAGACACTGGCTCTGTCTGAAAAACAAGAATACTATAAAAGCAGACAAAATGGTTGCAACATGTACAGCGCAGTTCTATACGTCTATCCAGAACTAAACCTCATGGAATTGGATGGAACTTATTCCCTGGTACGTGTATAGGATTGCATGCTCAACAGATTAGTTAAAAAAACTTTTAACTAACAAAAATGTTGGGGTGACAGCCAACGTTCCTCTTCCCCCCTGCAATCCACAAATATGCTCCAGTGTCCCACAAATTGTCTAGATATCATTTTGGGAGGTGCAAAGTAGATGGCAAGAGGGAGGGGGAATTTGTTTGGTTAATGGTGTCCATTTCACTTGTGGATGGGCACAGATGGATTTTACATATGGTTTTTAATGGAAGTCTTAATAAGAACAGAAGGCTGTAAACATCATCTAAAAAAGAAGCAATACGCCTTCCTTCTCACACTTGGAATAGAAAGACAACACATAAATATGTCAAGTTGCTCACTGGGGCAAGACAGTTTGAGCCTCTTACACCCATCCTGGCCCAACTGTATTAGCTGCCATTTAGTTTCTGGGCCCAGTAAGTGTTGGCTTTGAACAATAAAGTCTTACATGGCTAACCCATGCATCAGCAGCAGTGAACCCTGTTGGGTCCCTAGCTACCATGAGATGAGTAGACCAAGTTTCTGTGATGTACCGTTCCACTGAAACATTGGCAGTTTTCCAGGCAAAGGGCCTTTCCTGTTTTATTCTTCTTCCCCCAAGAGTTAAGAAGGTTAAGAAGGTTAAGAAGGGTTAAGAGACAATCCTGGGACAATTTATCATAAGACTAGATCTATGCTCATCCATTAGCACAAGTTAAGCTACCAAGGAGGCTCAGGTTGGCAACTTATCATTAATTAATCTACCACTTAATGTCAATATAGACATTTAAACAGTTTCAAAGCATGATGATAATAATAATAATAATAATAATAATAATAATAATAATAATAATAATAATAATAATAATAATTTATTTATAATTGCTACAAAACTTCACTGTTTCAGTGGAGGTGCTCAAGTTAAATTGATCTTGTATTGAAATGGTGACTTGCCTCACTTTTCAATATAGTACATGAGACAAATGACACACACTAAATTATCCCCAAATCTATTATAACTCATACATACCCATTGAAAAACCAACTTGGGTTGACTTCAGCAAAAAGAAAAAGAAAGGCTTGTGGGTTTTTTCCCTGGTCTTTCTATTCAGTTAGATGCATGAGCATAAGTGAGTACCAATTTACAGTTGGTTAGACAAGGTGCAGTCATTTCCCAAGCAACTCTGATCCACAATGGTCATGGTTATAGCTAAGGCCCATAATCTTCTGGGCACCATTATCCTGCCCACCCTGCAATCATCAACTGAGACCCTTCTTGGTGTGCTTCCTCCATGAGAGGTCTGGAGGGTGGCAACACGAGAACAGGACTTTTTCTGCAGTGGCTCCTCATTTGTGGAATCCTCTACCCAGGGAGGTTCAACTGGTGCCTTCAATAAAAACCTTTAGACAAAAACATTCCTTTGCAACCAGGCTTTTGGTTGATTGACATCCAATGCCCTTTTAAATGTGTTGTGGGATTATTGGTTTGTTTTCGTTCTTATTTTTATTATGTGTTTTGTCTTTTTTATATTGTAATTTTATGTCGTAAACTGCCCTGAGGTCTTCAGTTGAAGGGTGGTATATGAATTTACTTACTAAATAAGTAAAATTAAAAAACAAAGGAAGTATGTGCACAGGGGTGGTTTGTGGGTTTTTGTTTTGCTTCAAAACATTTGTTTATTCATATGCAAATATAATCATTTAATCAGCGAATTTAGATTTCTTGAATCAGCTGCCTAGTGCTTAGAAGGGTTAAGAGACAATCCTGGGAAATTCATCATAAGACTGGATCTATGCTCATCCATTAACACAAGTTAAGCTACCAAGGAGGTTCAGGTTGGCAATTTATCATTAATTAATTTACCACTTAATGCCAATATAGACATCCAAACAGTTTTGAAGCATTAAACTTGGTTGCACAAACACTGAAATGTAAACATGCACAATTAAAAAAATAAAACAGTTCTTTTAAAACAGTACAAATTAAAACTGAAGACTGCTGAGGTTGAGAGATCAAGGGAATGCTGTTGAAAAAAGCGCATCTTCAATAGCTGTCTGATGGGCCAATTTATATCTCTTAAACTTTTTGGGATTTTGCTCAGGAAGAACTCATCCATAATGATAAGTCTTAAATACATGCTTGGGCATATATGCATATGAATATTCTCTTCATCCTCCTTTTATCATTAGAGATGGACAGATCAGTCTTTCTAGCCTGTCCCTGTTGTACATGTTCAACTATATCTTAAATCCATTCTGTTCTGTTTTTGCATCAATCCACTTTAAAAAAAATGAATGAATGAATGAAAAATTCCCATTTAAATCCATACTTCCTCACAAAATATGCATTTTGAACCACTTTATTTTTAAACACATTTCTGAGCCAAGAACTGCATTGCAAAATCTGACAGATCATTATGACCCAATCCACACATTAGTCCAAGAGGAGTGGATCAGATCAGTTTGTAACAACGCACAGAAAATCAAATGTTAGAAGCCTCCCTATCTTAAATAATCCCCACAGTGTTGCAATATAATTGACTAGGTCTGAACTGCATGTGACAACATAATGCAGATAATTTTCTCCAGTCTCATCACCCTGTTATTAGCTTTGTTCGCAGTTTCTGATGCTATGTAGCAATGAACCTGTGAGAATGCTACATACCTTCTAACTGCACAGTTTCTTCTGAAAGCTAATAAAAAGGAAACTGAGCAAACTGAGCAGACAAGAGAGACAGAAGTGTAATTAATAATGCGCTCATTTCAGTTTTGTAACCAGAGGAAGAAAAATGGAAAGAAGCTGTTTATTCCTTAAGTTGGCCCACTTTCAATTCATGGTTATTGCTTGCAATGTTGCTGTATGCGAATATTTCACTGTGACTGCATAATAAACAGCAATAAAAATAAAACATTAAAAAAGGGGTTCCAGACAAGCAACAAGAGGGATATATTTCATGTAGTTGCACACCAAGGAAAAGAGACAAGAAGGCAACAGATGACAGATGAATGGGCCTATGATGGACTGTATTTTCGCGGTGACATGAAACCAACTGTCTAACCATTATTCAGGCAGTTTGGAAAGGCACCACACAGCTTGATTTCCAGTTCAGCTGGTACTTGAGAGTGAGGTAGCTTTGAAAGAGATAAACAGCCAGGACTTGTCATGCCTTGATTTCAGAATCACCCCTTAAGCTACAGGTACCTAACTCAGAAATCCCATGACATCCCACAAACAAGGAGCAGGAGGACCATCCTTCTGGACATACACACTCACTGGCTCCACCTCTGATATCTATGCATTAGGTGTGGACATCTGCAGGGAGAAAGCCTACAACCATTGACCATGGATTACACAAAGTCCCCTCTGTGTGATTTAGCGTATGAAGGAGGTTCAAACCTTAAGAACGTGAGAAGAGCTAGCTGAATCAGGCTAATGGCCCATCTAGTCTAGCATCCTATTCTCACATCGGCCAACCAGATGACCGTGAGGGACCTGCAAGCAGGATTTGAGGACAGAAGCACTCTGGTATTCAGAAGCATTGCTGCCTCCAGCTGCGGAGGCAGAGTATAGTCATCATGGCCAGTAGCCATCAATAGCCCTCTTCTGCATGAAGAAGCTTGCCTGAAGTAGATTCCAAAGAGAAACCTCCTGAAAACCTCTTTGGGGAGAGTTGTCAGTTGATGATGATTGCTTGAGACCTTTCAAGAAATGAGTCTGGATGCTCTTCAACAGAGGCTGGGACTTTCGACCCATCATATGTTGCTGAACTACAACTACAACTCCCACCAACACCAGCAGGCATAGTCAATGACCCAAGTTTTCCATACCTGCTCTTCAAAGTTGAATCATGAACCACCCAAAATCACTGGCTGAGAAGGCCACAACTTCAGTTGGAAGCCTTCCAGTGGTACTGCGGCACACTGGGATGTGTATCCCTTGCAAACGTTATACCTGGTAGCACCTGTATAGCTTTCGCTCCTCTCATTTCTGAGTCCACTGATCTATGACCTACAGATCAAGCGCACATCCAGCCTGAAAGCAACTTGTCAGTGCTGGGTTGTGCACAGCAGTCTAGGGTAAGCCAAAAGCCAGCAGGAGCCATAGGACAAGGCAGCAGTCAGTAGTACCAAGTCAGTAAGGGTTGAAGGTCAACCCAGAAGACAGAACCAAAGTAGCAAGTCAGAACCAAAACAAACCAGGAGGCAGTGCCAAACATACAGAAAGATAGCAGAGCTTAGGAAGGGTCTGAGACTGATGGGAGTTGGAGTCCAACAATATCTGGAGGAATACATATTCTCCATCCCTTTTGTAAAGAACAGAGAGAATTCACCAAGGTCACATCCATGCCATCTCTCTCTCTCTCCCCCCCCCAGGATCCTGAAAACTTTAGTTTGTTTGGAGTGATGGAGTCTCTAGCCACAGTTACCAGGATTCTTTGGGGCAGGTGCTTTAAATGAGTGCTTAAATATATGGTGTGGATGTGACTCTCAGGAGAAAGCTTGTTCTTATTTCAGGGGCTCAATGAACATTTTCCAAGAATGATGGAAAAATTCTACAATACCAACAGAGAGCTGGTCGAAGAGATGAAGCCCATTATAAATAGTTTTGATTTTCCCCAAATTAAAATCTGAAATCAATGGTGTCCATTGAACTATCTCAAGCAAAATGTTTCAAGCTTAGGGCTGTTTTTAAAGAATATTATTTTGGCAAGACAATTTCAGTGTTGGCTCGTCACTAAGTAGAAGCAAACGAATCTGCACAATGATAATCTCCCCCCTCAATGAGACGCTGAGAAACCTCACCTTATGTTCATTTAATGGGCATGGCTTTATTGCTAGATTGCATTATCCAAGCCTTCCGGTCAGAATATGTAATTTCAGTAAGTTCACAATCAATGATTTCTACTTATTTGTCAGTTGTTTTCAAGGCATGTGGTACCGAAATGAGAAGAGGGTTGCTGACATGTCACAGCTGAGGAAATAAAATGCACTGATAAAGTGACTTATTAGGCTGCAGTGAGAGAAACTGTCTAAACTCTAAGCTTACAAAATCCAGTCATGATAAATTACATTCCTGCATTTTAAAACGCCCTCCGTTTTCTAATAATAATAAACAACCCCTCCAGATGAATCTGTTTGGCACAAGATATGCCTCTCTTTATTGAAGGCCTGTGGTAGGTCCGTTTGAAGAATGGCGACTCTCCGTAGCCATTTCAAATTCAATTTGTCCCACACTGGGAGATAAATATTTTTACTCATGTTTGAACATTAACTCCTCAGAGAACTAGGCATTGCTGTGTTGCAAGTTTCTAGTAAAATATGCGCTATGGGCCTAAATGTGTCCCCAGCTCTTTGCTTCTCATAAAGGGAGGTGCAAATGGTTGCTAAACAAGGCAACAGAGAGGTAGTTAAGCCTTATTGAGGGAACAGAGATGATTTTGCTTCATACACTTTGATTGGTACCAGCATGAAACTTGGCAAGTCTATTCCCATTTATAAGTTTTAAAGGTCATGTAGGGGCTCTAGGGGACACATTTGCTTGGTGCTCACTGGAGCCATGATACTTCAGAAGTAAGACATTTTCCAAAATGGAGATGTATTTTATTTTATTTAAGACATTTATATATCGCTTCATTGTTCCCATTTCTAAGCAGTGTGCACACAAATAACCCACAGAAAATGGGCAATTAAAAGTTATCATGCAGCAGACACACCACCTTAAAATGCCTGCTGGAATAATAAAGTCCTTGCCACACACACACCTGAAATTCAGCAAGGAGGGTGCCTGTCTAATTTCAGTTGGGAGAGAGGTCCTCAGGCTTGGGTCCACTGCACTGAATGCATGTCTTCTAGTACTTATGAGCCATGCATTTGAGCTATGGGGCACCACCAACAGAGACTGCCCGAAGATCTCAGCGATCAGGTAGAGATATAGGGATCAACTGGTCCTTAAGATATCCTAGAACAATGTTGTAAATTACCATATTTTTGCTCTATAAGACTCACTTTTCTCCTCCTAAAAAGTAAGGGGAAATGTGTGTGAGTCTTATGGAGCGAATGCAGGCTGTGCATCTATCCCAGATGCCAGAACAGCAAGAGGGATCACTGTGCAGTGATCCCTCTTGTTGTTCTGGCGTCTGAGATTCAGAATATTTTTTTTCTTGTTTTCCTCCTCCAAAAACTGGGTGCATCTTATGGTCTGGTGCGTCTTATAGAGCGAAAAATACGGCAATATAAGATTGTTCTCTTTGTTGGTGTAGGCAAGCAATATCTGAATGGCAAAGTGAGTGTTTTCTTCACACTAGATAAAGACACATGGAAACCTATTTAACATCACATTTTGGGGCAAAATCCTCGCCGGGTAAAAACCGCTGAAATTTTCTGGGTGCCGTTGAATGTATTGTTAGTCTGTGTGCCTTCCATTTTGTACTTCATGGGCATGGGTTGGAGACTTCCAACAATGTTTCCCTGTGCATCAAACTAATTAGATACACTGAAAAGTACAGGACTCTATGATCACATTCACACTACAGTGGTACCTTGAGTTACATACGCTTCAGGATACATACGCTACAGGTTCCACACTCCACTAATCCAGAAATACTGCTTCAGGTTAAGAACTTTGCTTCAAGATAAGAACAGAAATTGGGCTCCGGCAGTGCGGCAGCAGCAGGAGGCCCCATTAGCTAAAGTGGTGCTTCAAGTTAAGAACAGTTTCAGGTTAAGTACGGAGCTCTGGAATGAATTAAGTACTTAACCTGAGGTACCACTTTATACATTTAAAGCAGTATGATACCACTTTAAACACTCCTGGCTTCTCTCAAAGAATTATGAGAGCTGTTGTTTGCCAAGGGTGCTGAAAGTTGTTAGGACAACCCTATTCTCACAGTGCTTTAACAGTCAATTTCTCTTCACAGTGGACACTGAGCATTGCAACTCTGTGAGGGTTGTACAGGTCTCCTAACAATTCAGCAACAAACTGTAGTCTCAAGAATTCTTTGAGGGAATACATGAGTGTTTAAAGTGGTATCATAGTGCTTTTAATGTATGACCCATATCTGCTCAGACTATGATTTACAATGGGAGGGGTGCAATAGGATTTTCTGGGCTCAGTTCATTGTATGTGCATTGGACCCTCTGCCCCTTTCACAAAAGAGGGCACAAATTTGCACATACTTTCCATCATACACCAATTTATGCCCTTTTTGTAGATGGAGAGGAGGGCCCCAAAATAAACCAAGGACCAAACATAAGTAATATAATAGGTGGAATGTTCCCCGTAATTGTATTCCCATATTAGAAAGGGCTTAACTTGTTGAATTTCTGCCTGCCACACCTTAAGCTAATTTGTGGGTTCCTCCCCATTGTTTTGGGAAAGATTCCTTCAGGGGATTTACTGGAATTAGAATGTAGAGGAGCCTCTCACCTGCTGGAGACCAGAACAATAACTGCAAACCCAGAGTATTCAGCAAAATATTCTAGCTAAATACAAATTATTTCCAGGGTAGGACAAAAAGAACACCTAATTAAGTCTGTACTCTAACAGCTATGAGTTGCATTAAGTAGAAGCCTTTGCCAGTTATACCATAAAGCTGTGAATTGCTCTTGCATTTCATACTCTCTTATTTCCCCATTTAGCCTTTTCTTTCTGACCTTTCCACAACACAAAATCTAGAGGCCTTACAATAAGTGTTCTGACAATTTCTTCTCTTAAATGATCTCTGTCAACTTCTCTCACCTAGCAAGCAGCTGATCTTACAAAGGGTCTCTCAAGACTGGTGGGTAATTTTGGCTGGTGTATTCTGCAACATGTCACTGACATGCTAATAGTGCAGTAGCTCAATAGTGCTTCAATGTACCCCCCAAGAGCCAAAAGAAATTCACAGAACGGACAATTGGACTCTGTTACACAAAGCTTAGATATTTACAAACAATTATAACCAGAAACCTTAGCAGTGTCTGTTCACAAAACTATCCCCTGTATGGTGGACAAATCTTCAAAAACCCATTTTACTCTCCCAGATACATTAGTGATTGTAAAAATGATGATCCTACCAAAACTGCTGTTTCTATTCCAATAATTCCCAATTTGGATCCTACTCAACCAGATATGAAAGTGGTAGAAGAAGTCAAATTCGTTAATTTTTTTCCTGCAAAACACCCAGAATAAATGCCAAATTCCTCTACCTTTCCATAGGTGAAGGAGCCTGGGGCATCCCAAACATGGATCTATATTTTACTGTTACCAAGTGTCAGGGGTTCAGGGACAGAGGCACAGGTGAGGGGGGAGACGGAGAGCGATGGGGAAGAATCCCAGGACTGTGAGGAAGAGGAGGACAATGACTTGAGGTCTTCCATGAGTCTCTCAAGTGAATCGGAGGATTCCCAGAAGGGGGCGCCCCTAGTCAGGCCAAGGGGGTTCACAGGGGGGACATGCCAGGGGCAGGGAAGCAGCAGGGAAACCCCGAGTGGGAGTGGGAGATCGGGGCCGGCTTCCCAGCAGGAACGAAGTGAAGAGAGTGGAGTTCCCAGTGTGACACACGGAGCAGAGCAGGAAGGAGACAGGGGAAGGAGATCGGGGCAGGACGTCCTGCCGGAAGAGGGGGAGAGTAGTACAGGGAGTAGTGTAAGTGTCAAGAGGAAGGTCAGGGGTAGCGAACGCGCGCCAAGTTCAAATGTGGAGGCGCGCGGAAATGGAGAGAGCCCGGAGGAGGAGCCTGGCCCCAAAGCACGAAGGAGGGGGGAACAGGCATCTGAGGAATCCGCTTCAGGAGAGAGCAGGAGAGAAGGGACCCAGGGGGGCAGAAAGACCCTGCGGAAAAGGAAAGACAGGAAGAGGTGGACTAGCACAAGCCTCTTAAGCTGGTGTAGGGGCGGGACCGATTCAGAGGGGACTTAAAACGTCTAGGCTAAGAGACGCGGGGCTGCGCGCCTCGGTTGTGAAAGCAATAATGAACTGCAATAAACATCCTTGTATATAAGAAGAACCTGGCGTTGGTCTTTTGTGAGCTGAGACCTGAGGCAGCCCTGACACCAAGTAAGACATGTAAGACATGTTTTATTTTAGAAGGTATCTCCAAACAATGGGTCCAATTGGAAGCAGAACTAATTGAGGGGATTCCAACCTTAGTATACCTCTTCTTAAGGGGAAAAAATATAACTGGCCTAAATGTTCAAAACAGATTCACACAAACCATGCTTAAAGCATGGAAAGAGACGACAGGACCCTTGACTCAAGCACTGCTCTCCCTGTCCCCCCCCCCTTCTACTCACTATTCCACAACACTTCACAATAAGAAGAAGAAGAAGAAGAGTTGGGACTTGATATCCTGCCTTTCACTCCCTTTAAGGAGTCTCAAAGTGGCTAACATTCTCCTTTCCCTTCCTCCCCCACAACAAACACTCCATGAGGTGAGTGGGGCTGAGAGACTTCAGAGAAGTGTGACTGGCCCAAGGTCACCCAGCAGTTGCATGTGGAGGAGCGGAGCCTCGAACCCGGTTCCCCAGATTACGAGACTACTGCTCTTAACCACTACACCATACAACAATTTGATGTGGCTGGAGGGAGGGCAAAAGGTCTATACCAGTTATGTAACTTTTATAACAAAAATGCACCACTATCAGACCAATAAATATAGACTAAACTAGGAAACTTAGGAACCCCTTGGCTGCTACTCCACCAAATCCACACTTTTTGTGGCTAACCCAGTTATCAGTAAGGCAATCACAAGACCACTAGCCCCATTTGAAAGACTTGTAATATCCACAGGAGGACAAGGTATAACATCTGCAGTCTATAAAATTCTACTCAGTACATTGGTGGGTTCACTTGACCCTATTAAACTTCAGTGGGAATGTGTTTTTGACTATGAACCTGTCCCAGGTCAATTGAATAGACTTTGGACCAACCCTCTCCATTAAGTCTATTTGGCCAAGCAACAGAGAATTAACCTGAAAACTCATATATAGATGTTACCTTACCGTAGGAAACTGGCAATGATCCGCCCTGATGCCTTATCATGTTACTGGAGGGGCTGCCCTACATTCTGTACATATCTCCACATGTGGTGGAATTGTACAAAAATCCAGCCTTTCTAGAATATGGTATACCAAGAGATTAATAAAATAGCAAAGCAACAATCAGAAGACAAACCAGAATTAGCTTTTTAAAATATATCTTAAGACAACAAAGTGGATTTCCCTAATAAAGACTTGATAAGCTATTTATTACAAGCGGTGAGATACAACATAGCCAGACACTGGAAAGACCTTTCTGGCACAATGATAAACTATCAGTACAAAACAGTTTGGGAAACAGCCGTCCTTGAGAGATTAACAAAGAAACTATGGTTGACACGTGGATGGATTAAGAAATATGGCTTTACCACAGTGTGGTTTAATTACATAACATATGCCAGTATTCCAGAAAATGAGCAACCCTCCTCCATCAGCATTTGGCTCTAGTTGATATAAATGTAAATTTAAACATAAATTATTATCTTTACTTTGAACCCTGCTCCCACATTCATCAATATACCAACATTTTATGTTGTTTCATTGGTAACATAAGCGGAAAAATGACTATTACTCATAAGTAACCACGCACAATTGCAATGGTTCCTGATTAGGCATTTAGCTATTCAACGTTGAATGTTATCTGTTAACTCTATTCTGTCCTATTCCCCCTTTGTTTTTGTTTAAATTAATTCATGAACCAAGAATTTATACACTGACCACTATAATGAACCATGTGTTGTAGACATTACTGCAAATTTATTATGTTATTTTTGTGATAGACCCAGTCTTCTCATGTCATTTGTATGTTTATTTGCATCACTTATTATGATCCTTGTTTATAAAATGCAACAAAAAGTTATTCAAAAACAAAATAGTTGAGGGGCAAGCCCTAGTGCTCCCTCCTTCCACTTAGCTCTTCCTCTTCCGCATAGGCTTGAAAGACTCCCTGTTTTGACAAACCACTGTTTCCCATAGCACACAATCGAGGATGCTTTAAGCGCTGCCTAAAATCTTGGGTCTGCAAACCAGGCTGAAACCATCGTTTCCTATTTCAGACGTCACAGGAAACTGTGATGCAACCAATCAGGAAGTTTCCTCTGATGCTGGGGCAGAGGGGAGAAGACAAATCAGTGCTTCAACTCATTCCCATTCCAACAAACCATGAATTTGTTTGAATCAGGTCGGTGTTTGCATCTTAGGATTGTTCAAGGGAACTTCTTTAAACATCTTTTTTTTTTTGGAAAAAATGAGCCCCATATAGGAGAGCTTGGCCAAACTGCAGTGTTTGCATTAAAGAAGCCAAGACCTCTGATGCACATTCCAGGTCTTGCTAACATGGCCATTAGCACATTTTCTTTTCCCTCGACCTTTAGCTACTACCTGTGAATGATTATACTTTGGGGAGGCTTCTTTCTGATTCTAGTAGGTCACCATGCCCTAGTGTTCGCAGATTTGATATCCTTGGTAATTCTATTTTAGTTAGTGCCCCTGTGGATGTTATTCTCATTATCATACATTTCTGAAACCAAAAATGCCATCTGTCTCAATATTATGCAAGAGCAGGGAAAATCATAGTTAACTTTTGCACTGAGTAAACAATCTCTCCTTTATTCCACTTAAATATGTTGCACCCTAATTAAACCAAACAGCCAACTGTTGCATTAATAAGAGGTGTGGAAAGGAATATTTCCTGCGTGGCCTACATAGTGCCTACCAAGCTACTCACAACAGTCACGCAGGACTTCCTTCCACAGACATGAGTTTTTAAAAAATCAATAAAACAGATAATTGAGATGAGGTGCAATGTAATCTCCTCACATGAATTTAATCCCTGACACTAAAAAGCCAGATATCCCCTCCCTAATATCTTACAGCTTTCCTGAAAGATGTACAGGTTCAGGCTTCAAGTCTGTCACTGTTTCCCCTATGTTATGGGGGTCATAGCTTGCCCTGACTTGGTACCAGACATAGAGTCCTTTGAGGATGTATCACACACTTCCCCACCAACCTGGCTTTAAGCAGCAGGAAGGGCCCCCTGAAACTTCTGCTGAGAATCCCCTTGAGGGGCCCTCTGGGTTGGAACCTGCTGGAGAACCTCTGGAACTTCTAGAGGAGAAGGTGGAACCACCCTCTGGTTCTAAAGAATGCCAACAGCAAATGGATTGGGTCCTTGCTGAAAAGTGAGGTCTGTGGGCCCAGATTTGTCATGCTACTCATGAATCAGTGGTCTACTCAGGTGTAAGCAATCCCTGAAACTCATTTAGTACCAGCAGCTGTGGTCAGGGCATGGGCCAGGAATCCAGCATATGTAAAGTCTCTCTCTTGATCTCTGCTGTCTGCTTCCCTGCATGCTTGCACCTGGCTCTAGCATTGCCCCCTTGCTGTGTTGTACTTGTGGAATACTCTGTGAAATTGACATTGGACCATTTCCTGACCTCAATTCTGGATCCTGTTTGGATATGTAGTGACTAGCTGTGGTTGACAATGACTCATCTGGACTGTGCAGTATCAGAAACTCTGGTTGTGTTTGTAAGGATTTGATGGGAGGTTTATCCCTCTTGGGAGTGGGACTCAAGCACTGGCTGGAACATGACAATGGGGTGGTCATTGGCACTAAGCTTAGTGGCTGACTTCAAGTCCTACTTTCTCTTGGGATTGGCTGTGCTACCCGGTTCCCCGTGTCGTACTGCCAATCCCAGCTGCTTTGCTCATCTGATTGGCAGCAACAAGAAGTCTTACTTGTCAACGCACAATTGGGTGCAACTTTAAGGCTCCCAAATGCTCATTGGAAGTCACAGCTCCCCCTCTCCTAACATCTCATACAATGTCAGGTGTGCATGCTTCGTGGGAAAAGACCTCACAGGCCAAATATCACCTGTCCCTGGCATAATTGAGCCTACAGACCATTGTCTCAGCTCCTGCACTAAAGCGCTTCTGGGGCAAGTGACCACTGCAGGAGAGCTGCAATGTACATTGGGAGCACAGGGCTAAATCTCCATTCCTCCTATGTCTTAGGAACCTAAGAACCACTATCCTGCCCATGGTCTGCAGAAGGAGTGTTTTCTCATAGTAGACCTTTGAACAGGGCTAGTGTTGGAGCAAGGTGCCTCAGAATTATGATTAAGGTACACAAAACCAGATGCACAGCAAAGGGGAACTTCTGAACTGGGATGGTATCCAGGGGAAGAGACACAAGACATGTAATTGCCCAGCATGTGCAATTCTGCTGCAGAGTTGCATTGTTCTACTTTTTTTCTACTAGCATTTGAATTTTATATAATCAATTATTCATAAAATGAAATTGTCAGCAGATTGGCTTGCTTCTTGAAAGTGTCCTGGCAAACATGGGTCTTAAAAAGTGGAATATGAATGAGAGCCCAATGTTGGTTTAGTAAATATAGGCAGAGCAGGATCACTGGAGAGTGGAAACGGGACAGAATAAATAATGGCACACCACATTTCCGTTGGGCATACAGCAGAAGGACTGCTGAAAAACCTATGCACTGAATGTGGAGAAAATACAGCTGGCCAGGTGAGCATTGTTGCCTCACAGGACTCGACCAAAATTAAATT
Source organism: Podarcis bocagei (assembly GCF_964188305.1). Taxonomy (NCBI): domain Eukaryota; kingdom Metazoa; phylum Chordata; class Lepidosauria; order Squamata; family Lacertidae; genus Podarcis; species Podarcis bocagei. Next base: position 29,550,518 of record NC_138135.1, read on the forward strand.
AGATTACCTTTGCCTGCTCAGCAGGATCTCTACTTACACATCATAAAAGGGCACACATTTGCATAAAATTTGCATATGCTAATTTTATGTATAAATACACATTTTAAAATAATTACTATAATAGCTCACCATAGCGAGGGAGGCACATCAAGTGAAACTGTATTGATGGACAACTACAAGGCCCACCTGTTCTCCCTCCTTGGGTTCTTCCTCTTTAGACTACCTCTGTGGACACATGGCCACCCTAGTGCTCAGCCTGTTGCCCAGGTGTTATTGGCAACTTCAAGATCCTTGCTCCCCCTCCTTCTGGTTCTCTATTTTTCAGTTGTATTTGCATTGGGCATCTCTTCAAAGAGAGGAGTGGCCACATGGCCACACTCATGGCTGGAGGCAATCCAGAACTAGATGATATAAAGAAGGTTCCCATTTGTGTGTGCAAGTCAGGGATGGGGAATCTATTTCAGTCTGAGGACCACATTTCCTTGTGAGCAACCTTGCAGGGTGTGTGTGTGTGTCACATGATAGGGGTGGGTAGGTTCAGAATGAAAAGTGGAAAGAATGATAGATGTGCCTTGTGCCTTTGTACAGTAAACTACCTTCCACCCACACCTAAATCAGATGTTTCTACACCCAGACACCATCATCCAGGTTAGCAAGAGGCACTGTCACAGCTAAACCCTTGATGAAGGCAGGGAGCAGGTCTGGTGAGAGGTGTAGGCTGGGAAAAGGTGGTGACTTGGGGGAGCCCTGAGAGCCATATAGAGATTTGGTCCCCAGGCCAATACCAAAACCTTCTGATTTTTCAGACTGCAGCAGTTGTTGCATGCTAGAATACGGCTTTAGTAGTTGGACTCACAATGTGCTATTCTTGAAAGTGCACAGAAAGAGACAGAAAGAGAGAAACCATCTTTCTTCAGGGATCAAGTTGTACCAGGGGGTGGGGACTGTGGAGGAAGCAACCTGGAGACCCTAGATGACCCATGAAGAAATCTAGCTAAACCTCATTTATCTAAATGGCCTGGAGAGGGACAGCCAAATAATTTCAAATAAATTGAAGTGCTAAATGGTATACACAGAATGAATTCAGATTAGGACTGCTGGAGAATATGACATTAATTAGGGCAAATGCACCTAAGAGCTGCTTCTGCCTGAAAATGACAGGACATGCTTGTTCTCTTTCAACATGCTGACAGAAGAACACTTCAGACAGGTGTTTTTCTATATGCTAAGGCCATTGTGTAAGATGATGGGGATCTCAAACATGGGTCTCTAGCAGGTAGAACCTGGACAGCTCCCTCTTGGTAGCCTAGAACAGTGTTCCCCAACCTTGGGCCTCCAGCTGTTTTTGGACTACAATTCCCATCATCCTTGACCACTGGTCTTGCTAGCGAGGGATGATGGGAGTTGTAGTCCAAAAACAGCTGGAGGCCCAAGGTTGGGGAACACTGGCCTAGAAGGCTCTCTGCTGATCATCTGTGCTATAATTGCTACATGTTGTCCCCTGTGGTGAGCTGCATAACTGCAGCCTCTCAAGGAAGAACCTTTCAGATCTTTCCCAGCTCCACCCACTCAGGCTGACCATTGGCTTTACCTGGAAAGAAGTAGTATAAAGAACTTCCTATTCCAACTGAGTTTTGCTTGCTCAATTAATTCTACCTGAGTTGTAGTATGCTTTTGTATTTCTGGTCTCACTTCTTTGGTTCTGACTCTCACTTGGTCCTCTCATCTTGATTGCTTTTCATTCCTGACATGTTCTCTGCCCCAGCCTCCTAGTGTATGGATTCTGACTCTCTCCAGACCACAGCCCAGCCCTGAGGTAGCTGGCCAGAGGATGGCATTGCAGTTCACAATTCAGCAACCAACAAAGAACCAATAGAGTTTCTTTCAGTCCTTTAAAGCTGCTGTCTCTGGCCCAGCTCCTTAGTAACTTCTACAGGTCTCACCAGCTTGTTTTCCTGCAGACTAGTAGCTTTAACAGCTGCCATGCATGATATTCTTTGCAAAATTGTCACAAAAAGAGGAGGAGCATAAGAAGTCATACAGCACAGGCTATGCAATATACATATTATTATTTTGATTCGTGTCCTTGAGCTGATTTGACTACAACTTTGCCAAGAAGACCCAAGCCTGCTTTATACATGCAACAGAAGGAAGTGGGATTACGGTGTTAGAATGGACCATGCCACTTCAGATTCTAGGTTTGAAAGCACTTTTTGTTTTCAAAAAATTGGTATCTAAAAAAGAAACCATTGCAACCCCAGCACTCTTTTTACAGGGGGCGGGTAGCATTACAGGGAATGGGTCAGGCTAGCACCTTTCTCTCTGCTGCACATATTTTGTAATTGTAGAGAGATTTCTTTTTACGTGTGGAAGCATTCAAACATCCACACACCCATTACTACTGTCTGAAGTGATACAGTCCACTCAATCACCTGTGGCCTTCCAGATGGTGCAGGAATACAGCTTCCATCATTCCTGACCTTTGGCTATGCTGACTTTCCTTGAGGAAAGCTCAACACCCATTGCCAATTAAATTTTCACAAAGACTAGAACCACTCCTTTCCTGATAATGAGAAGCAATCTGATCTTTGAATTATTTTGGAAGGTGCAAAGGGCCAAACTCAGATACCATCTAGATGGAAGTACTTCTCCATACTATGGAACTTTCCTGATTCTTGGGATGCCTTCCTCTCGTGCACAGATGGTATTGTTTTGGCTACATAAGCTAAGAGGTTACTTACTTCTGAATCTTGGAAAGAGATAGAACCACAACTAAAAAGGGATGGGGGTGATTTTTGTCTAGGTCAAATGTAGCCAAATTAAATAATTTTAGTTTGAAATCTCACTCCGTGCAGAATAGCTCCCTAAATCTACTTAACCTGAAAAGGCAGTCATTCATCCTCTGAAGTGATTGTCATCCATCTGCCTTGGGAGACAATGAAAGAGTGCACATTTGAAGGTGAAGTCAAACCATTGGGAGAGTTACAGCACCTGCTGTGGCTATAGAGACCCATACGGGAGAGGCATGTTTCATTGCAGCTGATGCTGTTGTACTATGTTGTGCTGATGCAGGTGTACCATGGCATACCTTCTTTCTGCTCTCCTCCCAGCAGTCATTCCAGACTATATAACACTGATCCTGAAAGACCTACATTGGCTCCCAGTACTTTTCCGAGCACAAATGTTGGTGCTGACCTTTAAAGCCCTAAACGGCCTCAGCCCAGTATACCTGAAGGAGCGTCTCCACCCCCATCATTCTGCCCAGACACTGAGGTCCAGCTCTGAGGGCCTTCTGGCAGTTCCCTCACTTTTTAATCTTTGTTGGAAGCCACCCAGAGTGGCTGGGGAAACCCAGCCAGATGGGTGGGGTACAAATAATAAATTATTATTATGATTTTCTCCAGGTGCTGTGGTCATATGAGACTCGGTTACCTTTATTATTTTCCCATCTTTTCAAGTGGTTATCAAGGGTTTATTTGTACATATAGAGCATAACCTTATATGGGACCAAATCCCTGTGCATGACAAGACACAACACCAACACTTTTGTCTCTTCTAAATGTACAGCTTTTAAAACCTAGGAGTCCACAATCTCCCTAAGCTTCATAAAGGATAAGTACATAAATATCGGAGAATTAATTATTCTTACAGGCTAATTTTTATCTGACATTTCTCTAGATGTGGGGATATTTATAACTGACATAGCAACATGACTCACTAAATATATTTGCAAGCTTCACATAACACTTATTAATTAGCATTTTAAGCATCCTCTTGCATTTTGTGACAAACTATAAAGGAGGAACTGATTAGTTTTCATTTTCTTTATTTTGCATACCTTAATCAAGTCTCCTTTCATTCTTTTTCCTTTCAGACACAGTACACAGCAATCCTTTCAAATGGGCAATAAATGGATTCTCGATTATCTCAATCTGCGCTATTTCCTCCTTTTTGTAAGTACTCCATGAATCATCTACATCACATACAATTTCAAGATGCATTTGATTCTTACCTGCAGCCCATGGCAAGATCTAAGAGGCTAACATCCGTACGCTAGGAATTGATTCTACATGGCTATTTGACTTTTAGTCTATGAATAATCGCCAACAGCATGTAATTAGAATGATCCTACTGGGTTTTATGAAAAGGTCCGTGCAGTCCAACCAGCTTCAATGGCTAGAGATTTGTATACTGTAATGTATTATACACAGGGCTGGCTGTGAATACGGTTCTGATACTGCTATTAGTCCAGAACGCAGTTGTAAGTCTGTTAACTTGGACTGAGCACTATGAGTACCTGTGCTTTCCAGGCTCAAGTCAACACCTTAAATCCTGTTACAGATAGGTAGCCGTGTTGGTCTGCCATAGTCAAAATAAAAAAATTCCTTCCAGTAGCACCTTAAAGACCAACTAAGTTAGTTCTTGGTATGAGCCTTCGTGTGCATGCACACTTCTTCAGATACACACCTTAAATCCTGTTGCTGCTTGGGACTATGGGACTTTATAAGACCAGTGGTAACAGCTGGCCCTGAAGAATATTAACTACTCTCAATTTTACCTGTGGACTGCCATCTGTCCAGATTTTAATTTGCTATGAACTAATTTTAAGATGTATTTTAATTAATTGATTGCCTGTTTTTATGTTCTTATGCTCTTTGTATACTGTGTTAGTTTTATTATGTTAACCACCCTGAGCCCGGCTCCTGCCGGGGAGGGCGGGGTACAAAAATTATTATTATTATTATTGCTTATCTCCACTTGTGCCCACCTGGATAATGGGATTTTCAACTGAGATCCTTCTTCAGGTACTTCCACCATTGGAGGTGTGGCATGTGGCTAGTGGAGAAAGGGTCTTCTTGGTAGCACCACCCTGTTTGTGGAATGGTGTTTCCAGGGAGGCTCACTTGGCAGCTTCAGCACCAGGCAAAGACTTTATTTATTCCCCCAAGCTTTTAAATCTGACCTCTTTTTACCTCTGCTGATTGCTTTTATGCTGCTTTGCCTTTGTTTTATTTCGTCCGGCTTTATTTTCATCTGCGTTTTTAAACTGGATTGTTCTGATGCCTTTGTTTTAATTTTGTTTTCGCTGTAATTTTAATTCCTTGTAAGCCACCCTGAGAAATTGTTGAAGGGCAAGTTAGAAATCCTTGAAAGAAGCATATGTCACTAATAGTTTATTGCACTCATTTGTTCACTTCCAGCATCCATCATTCTAGACTCAATGCGAGACATGTCCCTACCCTGACATGTTCTTTGTTTTGCCTGACCTGTCCTGTATTTTGCCCGACCAAAGGTAGCAAAGCCACCTCTAGGCAACAGCTGTGTGTACAGACAAGGCCTTCCTAAAATCCCCCCACACCTTGATTTTGTTTAAGCTATTGGAGCCCATAATATATTACACCATATTTTATGCATAGTTGGCTCACAAGAATTCAAACAAGCAAGCATGTCTTGGACCTATCTTCACAGAGGGAAGGAGGGCAGACAACCACAGACAGAAGGAGGATGGAGCACCAAAACAGGGAAAGTCAACCTTTCGTTAACAGGCATGTGAAGTTTTACAAATCTGTGGGCCGTTTACATGGAAGCCTCAAAGCATATGACGAGAATCCTTTTGGTGACAATTACAAACCACAGCGGGTGGCGCTGTGGGTTAAACCACTGTGCACTTGGGCTTACCGATCAGAAGGTGGGTGGTTCGAATCCCCGCAACGGGGTGAGCTCCCATTGTTCGGTCCCAGCTCCTGCCAACCTAGCAGTTTGAAAGCACACAGTGCAAGTCGGTAGGTAAACGGTGTTTCCGTGCACTGCTTTGGTTTAGCCAGAAGCGGCTTAGTCATGCTGGCCACATGACCCAGAAAAGCTATCTGTGGAAGTGGACAAACACCAGCTCCCTCAGCCTGTAAAGCGAGATGAGCACCGCAACCCCAGAGTCGTTTGCGACTGGACTTAATTGTCAGGGGTCCCTTTACCTTTACCTTTTTTACAAACCAACTGCACAGAGCCCATTTTCAACACTCCTTTGCACTCTGGTCCAACTGACTGGCTGCTTCCTCACTAGAAACCCCTTCATTATAAATATGCCCAACATAATCTTAGAGTTGGAGTAGCAGAGAAAGCCAAGGATATCACTACTCAGTCAGCACAGGAGGGAGGTAGAATGAAGGAGCAGACAGGAAGTGGAAGGACAGAGGGTTGGAAGGTAAACTTCCCTAAGGAAGGGTGTGTGTGTGTTTCCTTTGGGTTGTGCCCTGGATATGGATGGGTTAGGTATGAACCTTGATGAGCATTTCTGAGGTTCAGTGCTCTTTGGTGTTGTCTTGCCTCTTGAATCAAGCACACACTCCAATTTGAGCCACTCATTTAGCAGTGGGAGAAAGCCCAGAAATTGTATGCATTAAAAAAATAAAACACACACACATAAATAATGCATACATATATGCACAAACCCACAGGTTGTGCATGTGGTGTTTCATAATTAACACAAAACTCTCTGTGGAGTGAATGCATAGAATTCCTTGTTTTATATGACCACTTAAGTTCGATGATGTACAAATAATGGAAGGTATGCAAAAGGAGGGGGACTGGTAAAACACTTCCTTTATGAAGCAAATGGTCCTAGCAAAATCTGTTCAGTATCTCTCTTTAGTATAACTAAGGAGTTGGCCCAGTAGGTGGTTGGTTGCCATAGGAATTAATGGCTTGAAGGTGGGAAAAAATTCTCCAGTGTATTCTCCAGACTCCTTGCAGTCTACTCCAGTTCCACTCTTTTACCTCCAAGTCTTACTCACTTCATTTAGGATGCAAAGGATTGGTTTTAGGTCTTCAAGCAGAGAGTAGAACAGATAAGTTTATTGTTGATGGGTGTGTGTGTGTTGGAGCAAAACAACCTAACCTGGTGGCAAACAGCATTTCCTCCTACCTTTCATAATTGTATCTATTTTACACACATTGCCCAGTAGATCATCTCACCACAAGGGGTAAGAGTGGGCTAATCATGGTGGAGGAGCTCCAAGCTGTGCACACACACTGTATAAATTTTGGAATTAAAGTTCACTGTTCGTGCATGGTTTTCGTAGCACTCCCTCTTTGAAGCAGGTGCATAGTTTGGGGATACTGAATGTGGCTCCAAAAGTTGTAGGTGGGAGGAGACAAATAGATGAAAATTGCAATGGCTCTTGTGTTTGCTGGTTTCCCACAGACATCTGTTCAGCCACTGTGACAACAGAATGCTGGACTAAATAATAGGCTGCCTATTCAAGGTGCCCAATTCAAGGTGTTGACTATAATGCATAAAACCTTAAATGGCTTAGGACCCTTTCCCCATCTCGTGGTCCTGTCAGCAGACATAGCCTATTGATAAGGTGGTTGGGGGTTGTGCCTTCACTAGATGCCCCTCTTTGTGGAACTCCTTCCACCTCAAGGCTGCCGCCATAGTGAAGTTTTTTAGACAGCAGCTTAAAACACATCTCTTCACACAGACATTGGAGGAGGGTCATGCCGATTATGATGTTTGTTGTTGAGCCTGTTATTCAATGAGCCTGGTTCAATGCAAAGCAGAGTGAAGTGCCTGTGGCTCAGGAAGCAGTTTCTGAGTGTCATGAAAGGGCAGCGTGAAAAATGTTACAAAATGTATCGTCATTGTAGTTTTACAATAGCTCAACGCTCGTGAACATCCATTGAAGCTGAATGTTGGGAGATTTAGGACAGACAAAAGAAAGTACTTCTTCGCACAGTGCATAGCTACTGTCAGGCTTCAGGGAATCAGATCCCTCCCACTTTGGCAGCAAAGAAGCAAATAAAAAAGTAGAAGAGTTCTTACCAATTACAGTGGTGCCCCGCAAGACGAATGCCTCGCAAGACAAAAAACTCGCTAGACGAAAGGGTTTTCTGTTTTTGAGTTGCTTCGCAAGACGAATTTCCCTATGGGCTTGCTTCGCAAGACGAAAACGTCTTGCAAGTTTGTTTCCTTTTTCTTAACACTGTTAATACAGTTGCGACTTGACTTTGAGGAGCAACTCATAGAACGCAGTGTACATAGTAGCCTTTTTTGAGGTTTTTAAAGACTTTGGTGATTTTTGAAGCTTTTTCCAAAACTTCTTTTGCAGCCATTTGGTAAGTTAAGCTTTTAAAACTTTTTTTTTTGGGGGGGGTTGGATTTTGGGTTGGGGTGTTTGGAATTCAAGGACTTTGTGTTGGGGAGGGGTTTGCAAGAATCTGGAAGCTTGTGTGTTTTTTTCTGCATTTTTATGATTTTTTGTGACCATTGGGGCACTCTGCTGTTTTTTTTTAAAAAATATTCTGGGTTTGAATTTCTGTGTGGTGGGTGGCTGGGGGAACAGTTGGGGAGGGATTTGCAAGAATCTGGAAGCTTGTGTGTTTTTTTCTGCATTTTTATGTTTTTCTGTGACCATTGGGCAACTCTGCTGTTTTTTTTTTAAAAAAATCTGGATTTGAATTTCTGTGTGCTGGGTGGCTGGGGGAACAGTTGGGGAGGGGTTTGCAAGAATCTGGAAGCTTGTGTGTTTTTTTCTGTCATGGAGAGGCTGCCAGTTCTGATGTTTCTGTGGCTGAAGACTTTGCAGCGGAGTTCCTGGAGGTTGTGAAGACGGAGGGCTACGTTCCACAGTAGGTCTTCAACTGCGACGAGACCGGGCTGTTTTGGAAGAGGATGCCCAAAAGGACTTTCATCACACAGGAGGAGGCCAAGTTGCCTGGCCACAAGCCCATGAAGGACCGTCTGACCCTGCTCTTCTGTGCCAATGCAAGCGGCGACCTGAAGATCAAGCCCCTGCTGGTGTACCACTTGGAGAACCCACAGGCCTTCAAGAAACACAAGGTCAACAAGGAGCGGCTGAGTGTCATGTGGCGATCCAACAGTAAGGCTTGGGTCACACGTGTGCTGTTTGTGGACTGGGTCAATCATGCTTTTGGCCCTGCTGTCAAACAGTACCTGCTGGACAACGACCTGCTGCTGAAGGCTTTGCTTCTGATGGACAATGCTCCTGCTCATCCTAAAGGCCTTGAGGAGGACTTGTTGGAGGATTTCAGCTTCATCAGCATCATGTTCCTGCCGCCTAACACCACGCCACTGCTCCAGCCGATGGATCAGCAGCTCATCGCCAATTTCAAAAAACTCTACACCAAGGAGCTTTTCAGGCGATGCTTCGAGGTGGCTGATTGCACCACCATCACCCTGTGGGAATTCTGGAAGGACCACTTCGACATCGTCACCTGCTTGAAGATGATCACCATGGCCTGGAACGGGATCAGCCAGAGAAATTTGAATTGCGCTTGGCGCAGCCTGTGGCCGGACTGTGTGGCACCAAGTGACTCTGATGCACCAGAGTCAACAGTGGTGCAGGACATTGTTGCCTTGGGGAGGACCATGGGCCTGGAGGTCACAGAGGAGGACATCAGCGAGCTGGTGGAGGAGCACGACCACGAGCTGACCACCCAGGAGCTGGTCGAACTGCAGGCAGAGGCATAGGCGCCGACTCCATGGGGCCTGAGGGGGCCTGAGCCCCCTCAAAAATTCGTTTGGGGGGGCTCTGCCCCCCAATAATCTCGGGCGCCCCTCCAGCAGAGCGCCACCGCCGCCCCTCCCCCAGCCCAAAATGCACAGGGTCGGGCTGCATGCCTCCTGCCCTCCCTCCCGAGCAAAAGCTCCACCCAATTTCCTTCGGAGCTGATTAATAGGCGCAGCACGCTCTCCCCTATTCGCTCACGAGGAGGCGGCGCCACTTTATCTGCATATTCATGAGCTTATTTATTATTCATGAGCTTTCCCGGCCCCCCCCCAATATTTTTTATAAGTCCGCGCCCCTGGGCAGAGGCTGCACAGGAGCAGGCCTCGCTGGAAGAGGAGGAAGCAACTGAGGAACGGCTGTCCTCCAAAGAACTGAGGGACATTTGCCTGAAGTGGAAGGATGTGCAGGCTTTTGCACAGCGGCACCACCCTGACAAGCACATGGCACATGACCTTGTGAACACTTTTGATACGAGGGTCATGTCGCCTTTCAGGGAGGTGCTGAAAAGGCGGATGAAGCAGCAGACCATGGACAGGTTCTTCAGCAAGAAGCAAAGAGTGGAAGAGGAACCTTCTTCGAGTTGTCCCCCAGAGTCTTAGAAAATGTACTGTACACTTTGTTGATTTTTAAATGTTTTTCTGTCATGTTTAGAAACTTAAATTATTGTTCCTTCAATTTTTGAAATGCTCTTTACAGTGTGTGTGACTTTAAAGAGCACTTAATAAACTCTTGTTGTACCGAATTTGGCTTTGTTTGGACTTTTTTTGACCATAGGAACGCATTAATTGATTTTCAATTCATTCCTATGGGAATTCGTGATTCGCAAGACGAAAAATTCGCTAGACGAAAAAACTCACGGAACGAATTAATTTCGTCTTGCGAGGCACCACTGTAGTTTATTCAGTAATCACAGCGAGAGAATAAGAAATGCGGTCTCTCTCTAGAAATGGCGTTGCTTCAAGTAAAATCCCCCCCCCCCACTTTGCACCCCTTATTCTATGTCACTCCTGCATCAGCTAATCAGAGCTTTCTGCCTCTGAGCTTGTGCTGGGCCTGGGGGTTAACCCAAGCCATACAGTCCAGGTCCGGTCCCAAATCCAAGGATTCCGTGAGGAGTCAGTCCAACAGGGCCAAGGCAGGAAACCGGGCTAGGTCAGGCACAAGGTCTCAGGCAGGTAGCAGCAATGTTGCTTCCACAACCTGGAGCAGGGTCCGACAGCCTTTTCTCTTTGTCGGGGTAACGTTCAGTCCTGATCCCCCAGTGACTCACCTCTTTGTCTCGCCCGAAGGCGAGCACTCCTCCTGCGAGTACTCAGGTCTCTCCTTCTCTCAGACCTGAGTCTCTGCAGCTCGGGAGATGTCGGTGGGCTACTATGCCCAGAGGCCGCCTCAGCCTCTCCTGACCCAACTGGTAGTGGAGCAGCTGTACGTGATTGCCCAGCAGAGGGCAACGAGGTAATCCCCGCATCTGGAGCCAGGGCAGGCTCAGACCCCTGACTCGGTCCAGCTGGTGCTTGTTGCAGGGGAACCTGTGCAGACTGGGGCTCTTCAGAACCAGGCCTCAGACTTGGTTCAGATGCCGCCTGAGGCAGAGGATCCGGTGCGGACCAAGACTCCTCCGGCTCTGAGTCTGAGGCCATCACAGAGCTCTCAGTTCTACTACCTGCAATGCCTGCCTGGTCCTGCGAGGTGGGGCAGGGATGCTGTCCAAGGACACTGAGTCTGTCAGCTGTCTCCCCCCGGTGCTTCTTCTTCCTGTTGTTCCTCTTCCAATATTTCCCAGCTTCTGCCCTCTGTAGCCTCTGAACTATGCCCTTCTGCAAACCACTGTTTTAAATCTATACTGTCTTCCTGTTCTTGGGAAGGTTCAGGAGAAGGGGAGGTGGCCCCCACCTTTCCTCCTCAGTCCAGCCCCTGACAGGTACACTATGGAATTTACTCCCATAGGAGGAAGTTCCGACCACTAACCTGGATAGATTTAAAAGAAGATTATATAAATTCATGGAGGACAAGACTATCAATGGTTACTAGCTAGGATGAGATTCAGGTAGGTAGCCGTATTGGTCTGATGGTCAAAATATATTACAAAAATTTAAAAAATTGTCCAGTAGCACCTTAGAGATCAACTAAGTTTGTTCTTGGTATAAGCTTTCATGTGCATTCACACTTCTTCAGATACTGATGGCTAGGATAGTTATGCTGTGCCTCCACAGCCAGGCGCAATAAGGCTCCTGAAGAGCAGCTGCCAGAAGCTGCAACAGGGAAGAGTGCTCTTGCACTCAGGTTCCACTATCAGGCTTACTATAGGCATCGGTTTGGTCACTGTGAGGATAGTGGTTTAGCTGAGTCATACATAATGTTGTTGTTGTCGGCATCAGGGAGGGGGAAGAGTTGCTTGTGGGATTTTCTCCCTCAGATGCCAAAACAACTTGGCTGGCTTTGGGTATTATTTATCTTGACTTGATGGGAAGAGGGCAACATTTGCGGCTCCACCTCAGACTACAAAATGTCTTGGGACAGCCCTGGTTTAATGTGATGATTTGTTTACATTTTAAACCCATTGTTTTGCTGTTTCATTTTGTGTTCACCATGCTGGGATCCTACAGGATGAAGGGTGATCCATAAATACAAATAATAAGTAAACTCTGTTGAACACCGGGAGCTGAACTGGTGCAGCCTTTCCCCTCTGTGTTAATGTGCCCTGTGACCTTAGGATTTCTCCTGAAGTTATTGAGACTGGCAAACAGCATTCCCCCCCCCCCGTGATCAGCCCCAAGATGGAGTGGTTTTTAGCTGCCCAGAGGTCAAGAGAAAAGGAGCTGTGCCAGAACTGCTTCTTTTTACCCCTTCCTCACAACCACCACCTCTGTGTGTGCGTGTATACCTCCTTGCTTTTCATAAATCCTTCCAAAGCAGGTTTTGTAGGTGATTTGAGGCAGACAACTTAAGCTGGAGCTCATCTTTTGTGCTGCTGACATAACTGTTCTACAATGAGAAGATGCTGTCCTAGCAGAAGCTGCTGTCCTTCTGGTGAGACGTCATCCGTCAGAGAGAACATTAAGTCATTTGCAGTGGAGGCCAAGCCTATTAAAGCTGGATACATTTAGGGAATATAGCATGCACTTTTTTTAAATAAAAAAATTGACCAGTCTTTAACGTTAAGAGCAGCAGCAGACTTCCTGCACTCAGCATTTCCATTTGAAAACAAGCTTGCTAAACGACTCTTCTGCTAGCTCTCTCATTTGCATCCCCAAGAGAAGGCCTGCCATCCATGCCAGTGCATTTACTGTATCTGTTGACTGCAACCTCATCAATTTTTCTTCTTGTCAGGGAGGGAAAAAAGTTAACCAAACACATTAATAATTCTGATTAACTGCAAATGGCTTAAGCCCAGCGATGTCCCCATGGTGCAATTACCAGCCTCCCCCCTTCACTGTAATGGAAGGGTATTGCTTTATGCTCGTGTCAGACTATGCTTCTGCAGTGACTCAGCTCTCAGCATCTCAATAGCTGGAGCCTCAGTAATCTCCTCCTATAAGAGAAAAGACCTACCTTACTTCATGGAGCAATTCATGGAAGAACAAGTCCTAAATATTGTCCTCTTCATACAAAGAGTGTTATCGGGCAAGTGTAAACTGAATTTTCTTCCAAAACGGCTGTATTCTTCTTGATATAGAAGCTCTAGAATGGCCTCATTGGACATGAGCTATCATTGACAGATCTGGGTGTTCTCAACAGCTCAAGCAGAAGTTCCAAGGGGGTTCAAATTGGGAACTTTCTCACATTACTTACAGAGGTGTGTGTGTGTGTATACATTTTGTGATTTGAACCCAGAACCTCCTGCTTCCCCATGATATGAAGATCAAGCTTAAACAGAGATGGCTTTGCTATCTAATCACCACCTCCATTTCATACTGAATAAACAAAAAGTGGCAGTGACTGATGGGGCTCTCATTCCAGGGAATTATTTTGGTGATGTCTTAAATCACGGATGTCAGCCCAGAGTGATTTGTGTAGTTACAAGAGCAATAATGTAGGACATGGAGTTACGCAGCTATTATTCAAAAGCTACTATTTATTTATTTAATAATCAGTAACCAGCTCTCCACACACATCCCACACCACGGTGGTTGGAAGCTGAGTATAAGCGAAACCAAAAAAAGAGCTCAGACACCTTAAGCTTCTCAATATTCAGGTCCCACCATGTGAGGAAAGAGTATTTATAATTATTTAACATATACAGTCATCCTGCCTTTCTTTCTGCTTTGTTGGCCGAGGCCAGCCAACAAAACTATCAGTGCCCAGAAACTGCGTAAAGACCAACAAAGTCATATCATCAAACGCTAAAATGTAAACATGCAAACTATATACAAACTTTCCCCGAACCTCTGCAGTACAGTGGTGCCTCGCAAGACGAAATTAATTCATTCCGCGAGTTTTTTTGTCTAGCGAATTTTTTGTCTTGCGATGCACGGTGTTGGAAAAGTTTTGGAAAAGCTTCAAAAATCGCCAAAAACCTCAAAAAAGGCTACCACACCGCGTTCTATGAGTTGCTCCTCGAAGTCAAATCGCAACTGTATTAAGGGTGTTAAGAAAAAGGAAACAAACTTGCAAAAAACGCAAGACGTTTTCGTCTTGTGAAGCAAGCCCATAGGGAAATTCGTCTTGCGAAGCAGCTCAAAAACCGCAAAACCCTTTCGTCTAGCGAGTTTTTCGTCTTGCGAGGCATTCGTCTTGCGGGGCACCACTGTACTAGAATCCCCTTATAAGGAGGAAAAGAACTATGGAAAAATTGTTTCCTGGTTTTTAGACACACATGGAACCTGCGACAAAATGTTGCAGGGTTTTCTCACACCCTAATAGAAATATAGGTTGAAGTTGGCTAACCATAGCCAGCTTTAGAAGGCTATTCTAGCTCCTTCGCTCCCAGTTTTCCAGTTTTCATTTCCAAATGACAGTAAGCATTATGTGGCTTTTGAGCATGCTCGGTCATCATTGGGTTATTTTTGTAGGCTGTGAAACACAAGAGCAGTCAAGTACAACATTCCTAGAGTGAACATGTTTACACATGTTTGTCCAGCCAGCAGGTAAACTTCCTGTTTCCTTCTGGGCTGGGACAGACTTCCTCTGCATGTGACTAGAGGTGGGTGTGGCCTCACCTGTGCAGGTAACGACAAAAGCACAGGGCAGGGCAGCCATCTCTCTCTTTCACCACATGCATCAAATAAACAACATCTACTGAGCCAAAGATGCCCTGTTGGCTTCCAGCCAAGAGAGGACAAAGGGACTGTCTCCTTAAGAGATAGATTCCAAGTGTATGTTACTTCATTAAGCTAAGTCTGCCTTCTGGGATCTGATTGTGAACAGAATGTGAATAAACTCTTTTTATATTTTTGTAAAAGACTGTGTCATCTCTTGTATTTTATGAGGGAATAAGGGGAAATTACCAGAATAGTTATACAGGCTTTAGCGAGCCTGAGCAAACGCAGCCGCTGCAAACTTAAAATAAGGGGAATGTTACTCTGCTGAAATTGTGGAACTTGTTAACACAAGTTGGAGAAGGATATAAATCAGACAATATATCCTCTCCTGCATCCCTGAACATTCCCACAATTTTCTTGCTCCAGTTGTTGTTGTTGTTGTTTTTAATGTACTTCTGCTAGGAATGGCCTATCCCATTTTGCTGCCTGAGGAAAAACAAGAAAGTGCTGCTCTCCAGCCTTGCTTACTAGGGTCACGTGGCGGCTTCTGGCAGCAGTGGGTGGCTCCTGTGGTAGTGCTGCCCTGCAGGATTCAGCCAACCAAGGTGGCTGCCTCAGTCTGCCTCATGAGCGGGCTGGCCCTGACTTCTACAAACCTCAGGCATGCAAATGTTCCTTCAGCGTGCTGACACCTCATATATTTTCTCAGAAGCCTTGATTTGGCAACAGTCCTGCTGGCAGTCAGCAGCTGAGTTCACTGTTAGGAGAAATGCTATATTTAAGCAGTGTGTGTGTGTGTGTGTGTGTGTGTGTTTGGTTACTATTCTTTCATCCTATTTTGAAACTGAAACATCTTCTGGGGATTTTGCAGGGATTGGTGCCCATTGTTTAATGCGGTGAGTTCTGCTCTGGTGACAGAGGGCTGTGTAACACTGACAGAACTACATAACGAAAGGCAAAACAGTACTGTCTCTATTTACCATTGTGATTATTGGGAAGGGCATGACCTTCAAAATATTAAAAGTAACGTTCTCACAGTACTCCATATCCAGTATATTCATTCAACCAGAAAATAACTCCTCTGAAATCTTTCCCCATCACAGAGTTGAGCATTTCATTTGCTAAGCAGGGAGTGGGTGGTGTGGTGGTCTAAACCACTTAGCCTTTTGGGCTTGCTGATCGGATGGTCTGCGGTTCAAATCTGCACAACAGGGTGAGCTCCCACTTCTCTGTCCCAGCTTCTATCAGCCTAGCAGTTCAAAAGCACACCAGTGCAAGTAGATAAATAGGTGCTGTTGCGGTGGGAAGGTAAACGGCATTTCCATGCACTCTGGTTTCCATCATGGTGTCCCGTTGCGCCAGAAACAGTTTAGTCATGCTGGCCACATGACCTGGAAAGCTGTCTGTGGACAAACACTGGCCCCCTCGGCCTGAAAGCGAGATGAGTGCTGCACCCCACAGTTGCCTTTGACCGGACTTAACCATCCAGGGTCCTTGACCTTGACCTTATTTCATTTGCTAATTTCTGGAATGAGATTTATATGTTCTGGTTTCAAACTCCAGTTTGGCTTCCATCTATCCTTTGTGATCATATGTACTAAGTTTTGCACATTTTGCTATTAATTTATGTTTCACATATCTAAAGGGCTGTCACACAGAAGATGGAGCAAGCTTGTTTTCTGCTGTTTCAGAGGGTAGGACCTGAATCAATGGATTCAAATGACAAGGAGCTTCGGGCTAAACATTAGGAAGAGCTTTCTGACAGTAAGCTTTTCAAAAGTAGAATGGACTACCTTGGAAGATGGTGGACTATCCTTCATTTGAGGTTTCTATGCAAATGTTGGAAGGCCATCTGCCAGGGATTCTTTAGCTGTGATTTCTGCATT
Organism: Podarcis bocagei; assembly: GCF_964188305.1. Classification (NCBI taxonomy): domain Eukaryota; kingdom Metazoa; phylum Chordata; class Lepidosauria; order Squamata; family Lacertidae; genus Podarcis; species Podarcis bocagei. The sequence goes on from NC_138135.1 coordinate 29,567,135, forward strand.
GCAGGTGTTTGGACTAGATATTCTTTGGTGTCCCTTCCAACTATACAATTCTATGATAAAATAGGTTTGTGAAGAATTCTAAATGCATGCTTTTAAAACAGGTTGCAATTCTTTCCCCAGTGAACTATACATTTTAAGTGGAAAAAATATATTCAGCATGCTAGCTCCATGGGGCAACCAGAGAGAATAGAACAGCAGCTTTAAAGGAAGTCCTGTTGTGCTGGTGCTAGCAGGACAGAATTCTCTCATTTCCATTCCCCACCCCACCCCTTCCTCCTGTTCTCATCACAAACAACTTCCTTGGATAAAGTTTGTAGTCAAGAATAGTTGTTTAAAAGATCCATTGTTGACCTTCAACTAGTTAGAGCCTGAAGTGAGTTTACAATCTCAATAAATAATTCCAGTCAGACTCTGGCAAAAGTAAGCATCCTCTAGACATTACAAAGAATTAATGGGAATCTTAGCACCAATATTTAAATCCAGTGTTTATTTTAAATATTAACATCAAATATAGACTTAAAAGTTACTGCTATGGAATATCCCTATTAAACAATTAAAATAATCGGGTGTTCACATTCAGTGTTAAGTAAACAGACATGGGCCCTTCAGGGACAAGAGTGCTAGCTCTGCCCCACTTGTTCTTATCTCACTCTCCAAGTTGGAGAACAACTTTCTGGAGTCTCTTGTACTTGAGAAGATTCCCTATACATTTTAGAAGACTGGGCAAGTTGTTATTCTTTAATGGCATGGATCATCATCTACTGCTTCAGGCAACAGCCTCACTGTCTAGGTAGGACTGGAACATATAGATGATCTAAGCCACAAAATCTGCAGAGGAGGGTCTTGTGAAGGATGCACCCAAATATGTTTCATTTCTCCTTTTATGCTGTATGGAATATGCTCATATATCTTCATAATAAGGCCTCCTTTACATTGCACTAGCTACATAAAGCAATCTTAAAATGAGGGCAGCAATGATTTGCCCATGTTTTGAAGTTCCTTTGCACTGCCAGTTCTTTTAAGGTCTGCGAAGAAATCTTAGCATAAACGAGCACTGTAACAACACTGATGGGCAATTTATGCAGTCATTTTTGTATATCAGCATGAGCTGACTTCTAAGCCCCCTTCACACATTCTGCTCGTGTGAGCAGTGAGAACAGGGATGAGTCCTCTAAACTCTACTGTCATAAAATGGAGTACTAAATCCTGCAGGAAGCACTACCTGGACCAGAAGTAGCTTATTCTCTAAGAGAGTGACCAAGGTGGGAATCAGGTCTTAGCATGTTCATCCTCCTTACTCTCCCCATCTGTGAATAATGTCTGAAGAGGCCTTTTGTGTAGTCACAAAGTGGACAAGTGCTGAAAATATTGGTTCAAAACACCATGTTGACACCAGCATGTAGGTCTGTGAATTAGTTTATTAGGTTTGTTTAAGCAGACCTGCTACCATCCTCTTCTTAGGCTAGACTGACCAGAACTTTACACCTGAACTTGAGAAGCTGGTCTGTTTATTTGTCAATTTAGTGGGTGCTCATTGTTGCTTTCTTCATCTCCAGGTAAATCAAAAGGCCAATGGTAGACTTTGGGCTTCTGAATTATACAGGCAGGACCTATAACAAAATGCTGCCATGTATTTTCATCTCCTAGAAGGAATGTTCCTGTTTAGGGTGCCAGCCAGCTGTGCCTCCTCCAGGAAACTCCATTCCAACCCCAGGTCTTCCATTTTTCTTTTCCAGCTGTTAAACAATATTCCAAGGCTATTGAGCATTCTCAGTTCTGACAGGGTGATTTGGGGGTTGTTCTCCCCAACTTAAAAAAAGCATTTTTGAACTTCTGCCAGTTCTCCCAGTCATGCTAATACCTTTCCTTTCCTTCTCGGCGATCCTGTTTTGGCTCTAATATTGTTGGCACACACCAGCAAGGTTGACTGTTAGGAGTGCTTATAATTACTTATTAATAAACAGGTGTGTCTTCAAGAACAGAATGCCAGTACCAATGGAGACAAAAATACCCTCATATTACAGCAATGGTAGCAGATTCTAATAGAATCACTATGTAGCCAGAAATAGTACAAAGGGTTGCATGGAACCTTAAGACTCCTAACTGTGTCTGTCTCAGACAATGGAGGAGTGTGCCTTTGAGGGAGAAGTCTCACATTGCCACAATCACCGACTTCATTTGATGCATGGATAATAAAGATACTGAATATACAATGTTGAGTACACAAGAAGAAGAAAAACCCCAAATTTACATGATGAGGCAAATGGACACAGCAAGATAGCAGAGAAACAATGCTTGAGGCACTCAGCTGAAGTAAAAAAGCACAGTGAAATGTTAAGTCCTTCTTGGTATTAGTATTAAGATCAAAGATCTTTGCTGTGATAGGATTACTAATAAAGAGACACTTTCTTCCAATTTGTTTCATATGGTTTTCTTTGTGTATCCATTACACTGGAACTCAGCTGCTACATCTCCCTAGCATGCTAAATCCTAAAATAATAGTAGTGCACTTGGAAGGATCAAGGAGACTATATCTAATCCGGGGCAAGAAATGATATGCTTTATTTACACAACAATGCATTTTGGAGTTTCTTCTTGAAACATATTTTTGAGTATGCACTATTTTTTTTTAAAAAAAGCACACCTAAAAATGCAATGTGCAAATGCAGCAATATTTGCAAACATACGTATCATGCAGGTACAATAATTGGAGAGATAGGATTGCCCACAGCTCCCTGTTGAATTTCTGTTCTGCAGCAAAGGTTAACTGCCACATAATGTCAGAAATAGCCCTTTATAACCTTTAATGAGGGAGATTCCACAACTTTTCCTTGCAACTGGAGCCATGTTCAGGTGTTCTAATAAGAATCTCCCACTTTATCTTCAGCTATGCTGATTTCTCCCCCAATTGATCAGAAGTTGGTGATTAATTTTTTTGTAGACAATTAATACTGATAATCAATTCTGCTGGTAACTAAAACTGCTGCCCCTTTGAAGGCCTATCATCAACAGCCACATGAACTATGCAAAAGGTGGATATTCTCCTCAATAATGCAATATGCTTCTCTGTTGACAGGGGGAAAAAAGTTCTGTACAAAAGCAATAATCCACCCTGAAGTATCGGTGAATTTAGCCAAGCCAAGGAATAGGGTCCTTATGGTCTTCGTATATTCCCAGACAGCTTCCAATTAATACCTGCTGTCATCTCTTATCAGCTAAATGACACACCCCTCACCTGACCATTGCAGATGACATCTGTAAAAAAAGGAAAGCCCATAAAATCTGCATGGAGTGATTACTTCCAAATAAATCTATATTTTCTATTCCAGCTCATTAAGATGGTATCATTTTATATAATCTGACAGCAATGTGCTGGAAGAAAGACCAGAGGACAATAAATATATTCCATCTCTAATGCTGAGATTTGGATGAGCATAGGCATGTATGGTAGAATGTGTTTCCTATCTCTTAAGTCCAAATACAGTTTGGGCTTTTCCTGGTGTGAGCACTCTGGCACCCCACTGCCTGCTTCCTCCAATGCAGTCCCAGATATGGCGGGAAAGAGAATAAACAGTATGACAGCTGGTACAGTGGTACCTCGGGTTACAGACACTTCAGGTTACAGACACTTCAGGTTACAGACTCCGCTAACCCAGAAATGGTACCTCGGGTTAAGAATTTTGCTTCAGGATGAGAACAGAAATCGCATGGCAGTGGCACGGGAGGCCCCATTAGCTAAAGTGGTACCTCAGTTTCAGGTTAAGAATGGACCTCCAGAACGAATTAAGTTCTTAACCTGAGGTACTACTGTAAGCACTGTATATAGCATTTTCTCCATAGGGATCTGGGAATTTTACTAAAGCCACATTTGTTAGTCCATTGCCACTGGAGGATCTGTGTCCATTATACTCCTGATTTGGTGACTGCAAATAATGGTGCCACAGAACACAAAGCTCCTCACATGCCAGCCATTTGGTTCTACAGAATAAAGCAGAGCAGCAATTTGCCAGTACCTTTTGGTGTAGGAGCCACTGAACTTTTTGAGTTCTGTGGCCACATTTCGATTTCTGAGTAAGTGCTGTTGGCTCCAACTCCTCTGGTCAGTTTTCTCCCCATGCCCCAGGTTGGCTCCCTCACAGTGAATCAGAAGGTAAGCATGCACAAGGGATGTGGGCAAATGTCAAATCTAACAGAATTGAAATCGTCATGGAGATGAAAGAGGAAGTAGGAAAGAGTGTCACTCTTCCTCCTTCAGCTCTATGCACATAATTTTATTTGCATGCTGCTTTTCCATCGATCAAAACATGCTCCCGGTGGCTTACAACTTGAAAGAAAATTACATAATTGCAAACCTAATAAAAGTAGTCCTAAACAATAAATAAAACATCAAAAGTTCACAACCCAATTAAACAATTTCCACACAAATTATAATATGATCTTAAAAAATACAAAAAATAATAATATCATTAACAACAACCCCCTCTAAACAATACCTCAGCCCAAGAGTCTGTGCAGCAACCTCAGCATTTGTAGCTGGAGTCAGTCAGGGCCCTGCCCTCCCAGGCCAAGTGGGAAAAAGCTCTGTAGGGCAGGGAGCAGGTCTTCCAGGATTCACAGCCAAGATGTACATTCAAGGGAGAAAACTGGCTTTTCTGCACATGATCCTCTCCAATTCGAGAATATCTCTAATCCATTTCACTCTCAGCTGCCTGCTTTTAAATCCACAGGATCACTAAAAAGAGTGTTGGTTCATATAATAAATCTGGAGTAACGCGTAGGTTAGAAGCAAGATAGCTTGCTTTAACTTTTACCTCAGGAACATCCCCCCCCCAAAAAAAAAGGACTAGAGTTACCCGCATCGCTGCCACCTTCCCCAAGTTGTTTCATACCCATTCAGGCTCACTTATCTGCCTTTTCTCAGGCTCTGTAGATATCTGTGAGGCAAGTACAGTAAATTACACTGTCAGACGGGATAGTATGGAGGGAAGTCTCAGGGAGATGAGTGCCAGAGCCTCTACAGATAGCACTGAGATGAAAATGGGTTATAAATTAGGAAACAGGGAGTGGGGGGTGGGGTGGGGGGATGGCACATTTAAAATTCTGCCCTTGACATTTTCGCAGAAGCACCCCTGCCTTGGCATCCAGTAGATAATGTCTCCTGCTGATTTATTTTTTCAAACAGCTAAGCATGTTATTACTTTCCAGAATGGAACTTGTGACCCACCAAGCCAAACAAAGCCCATTAGCCATGTAGTCTGTCATCCATGTGCTTAACAACTTCTCTAGTTTTGCAGCTCCAGGCAGGTTCTTAACATAAGAAGCCAATGCCATCTCTTGTAGGGCCACCAACGGACTGCATTTGGTGTGGTCAGTCACAAGTGGAGCCATCTTATTTCAAACATGCCCTTTCCCAGTGCTTAATGTCTGAAAAAGGAGCAATGTGTCGGCTCAGATCTTCCCAAAGCACACTCCAGACCTAGAAGTTATTCCACGTGTTGGTGAGCTCTTACAGGGGCTGGGGACCCTGTGGCCTTCTCAATGTTTTTGGGCAGCTTGGAGGAGGATGTTGGGAGCTCCAGGGAGGTAAGGAAAATCAGTAAACAGTATCTACCATGTTATTCTGCTGATAGAAGCCTCTGTTGGATTAATGAACCTTTCATTTGTAGAGGGGACCCCATTAGATACAATTCTATGTAAATTTTCTTCTGGTGTTTTCAAAACCACATTGCTCTCCAGGTCCTTTCAAAGCCCTCTTTGAATTATATGAGAAAGTATAGGACAATATGAAATGATACTACATGTATGTGATTTTCCTGGTGTTCATCTCTGAGGTTAGGCAGTTGAAATGGAGAAGACTTTTGCACTTCTTCAGCACCTTCTCTCAGTTATGTAGAGAGGGCTGGGTGAACATTGTCTCCTTGGTACAGGTGCATACATGAAATCAACAGAAATTTGAATGGAAATTATAACATTTCAGGGGGAATGTTTCTGATTGAGAGAATGGAAAAGTCAAATGGATTTCCATTTGTGGCACAGACTTGGGTACCATGCACCTCTCTTTCCTCATCATGCCATGTTCTCCGCTGCTGGATTTCAGAAACTGCACAACTAAGCTGTTCCCTATTAATCTACTGTCTGTCTCCTTAATTGTTTTTCCTATACACATCTCTATAAATAGATTCCAGCAACACTCAATCACTGTGTTCTTTAAGCTTAGGATTTCTGTTGCCTTGGAAATTCTGCCCCCCCTTCCAGCTTAATGCAGAAGGTTAAGCTTGTATTAGATTGCATGCTCCTTGGGGCAGAGAATGCTTTAGTATTTGGAAAACTTACATGGTCATAAACCACACCAATATAAATAGATGGTGTTTATTGACTAGGACTGCAATCCTGTGCTCAGATCATTTGCATAAAGCCTACAGAAACATAGAAAGGAGTATTATACTGAATCCAACCTTTAGTTCAACTTGTTTGGAATTGTCTACACCACTGGCCCCCAATTAGCTAAGTACTGTGAACCCCCTGCTTTTCAAAAGCCAAGCCATGGACCCCCTACTTTTGAAAATCTCTGCAGTAGTTTTTGTTATGTGAATGGTGCCACCATACCCTCCAACACATCCCAGAACAAAATCAGCATTTGTGTTTTCTGGGCCATGCTCCTGCATGAGTGACATGACCTGTGCAAGAACATGGCACCCCAAAACATGCATTTTTGGGTGCCATGACCCCACATGTTTTGGGGCACTGTGCTCTCCCATGGGACACCCCCCAAAATGGGATGTCTCAGACAGTTGACAAGAATGTGTCATAGATCCCCCCCTGGGTGGGTTCTGCAGATCCCCAACTGGGAACCACTGTTTGACACTGATTGGCAGCAGCTCTCCAGAGTTTCAAGCAGGGGTATCTCTGGAGATGCCAAGGACTGAGCTTAGAAGCACAATTTTGTACCCAAAGCATGTGCCCTTCCATGGAGCTACTGCCCTTCTCTTGAACTGAAATCAGAGGGAGCTAAATGATCTAATCAAGTGTGAGACATCAGCCTAGGAATTCCACTAGCATTCCACTAGGCAATGTTAACCCTAATGTTCACATTGGGGAACCTGTAGTTCTCCAGATGTTGTAGGACATGACTATTGGCTTTCCTGGTTTGGGATGATGGAGGTCCAACATCATATCGAGAGCCACAGATTCCCCATCCCTCCCCTAAGGTCTATCCCATGGCAGTGAACCAAAACACAGTTGTTGCAGCAACATTTCTCCCCATCTGAAACTGAAAAATTGATTTTGCTGATAGTAAACAATGGATAAATATGAGTGGTGTGGGGATTTGCTAGGAAGTCTCCTTCAGTTCTCTGAAAAACCATTGCTATTGTCAGCCTGGAGTATGGCGGATCTCATGAGAATTGAGGAATGGCTGTATTATTAAGTCTGAATTGAACACTGACTTCAATTACTGAGTGTTAATAAACTCTTCAGTAAATGGTAGGGGAATCTCATTCTAGCTTGAGCACCTCCTCAACTTTTTGAAACAGAGAAAGATTAAGATGCTTCTTTATTTCGAAGTGTTTGGAAGTCAGTCTATACTCAACTGGGAACCACAGCCAATCCCCGTGAGTGAACTTCTGTGAAATCTCTGTGCCCATGCCCTTCATTTTAAGCCCCATTCAGGGAACAGTTCTCATTCTCTGCACATTTAAGGAGAAAGGCAAAGTGGGTAGGCATCAGGCTCTGTTCCTGACATTATGCGCAATCAAATAAATGTCTGAAACATGCTTCTAAAGATGGATGCATCTCACAATTTCATTTTCTCATTTTCTCATTTTCCCAATCATAAGTTTATTTCCATATCAGTTTGCCCTAAAAAAAGTACGTATTGTACTTTGTAATGAATCCCAGATGTGTTAAGGCTGTTGGTATCAAAGATAGGGGTGATATGAGTAGCTGAATCTGTGTGCAGCTGCCCTATGTGGTGGACCACTGAACTGTAGGTTTCAGCCTTCTCAGTGGATAACCTTCTAGCCCTGGACTGACTCTGCTTATTGGATCCTTCTCAGCAGAAAGAAATATAAAGATCTTCCAGGTTTAGGTAAATCTAGCTTGAGCAGCATGGGGTTCCTGAGCTCTGGGGTGCTCCTGTATCCTTGGTTGTTCTTTGGTCTTGGCTTGTTCTTTGGTCATAAGAAGAGCCCTGCTGTTCTCACAGTGGCCAACCACCATGGTAAACCCTAAGCACACGAGTACTCTCCCCTCCTGTGGTTTTCAGCAACTGGAATTGCTGCCCCAAACATGTAGAAAGAACACATCTATCCAGCTAGTAACCATTAACAGCCTTCCTCCATGATCTTCCCCAAATGGTGGTCCTGCCTCCTGGCTTGTCTTCTTTGGTCCTAGTTTACTTCTCAACCTTCCATCCCAGTTTGTCCTTTGGTCTTCTTGATTTGGTTTGGCTTCCCCTAAAGAATCACGGGAACCATAATGGCATTGAGAGTTTTTAGGAGACCCCTGTTCCCTCACACAACTACACTTCTCATAGTTCTCAATCACTCTTTCCATCAAAAACATTGCAATGTGTGTGTATGTGTGTGTCTTTAAGGAGGTACATGCAGGGTTGTCGCAGTGGAGTTGCAATGTGCAAATTGGGTAGATTGACAAACCGAGTCATAATTACCCCCCATTCCTAGATCACACTGCTACCTATAACCCAGCACTGACTGGCAGCCAAGTGTACTAACAGAATGTAGGAGCTCATCGGGCACAACTGCCAGGTGTCAGGGCTCCATCTGCTTTGTTTGTGATTTCTCCTCCCATCTGTTGCTTGCCTAAGGTAACCAAGCTACTACATCCCTTTTGGATTCCTAGCAGCACTGTTCCAGGCTTGTTCAGGAATCCAGCTATGCAGATAGATGGGGAAATGGAAATTATTAGCCTCTTCAACTCACTTGTCTTCCATTCACTGCTCTGGTCTCTGGGGGGAGAAGTGTGCTGTAGGTCTCCATCTGCTTCTGTAATAAAACATAAATTATTTAAAAAATAAAATAAAATATTGATGAAACTGTTCTCTATAACAGAAGGATGTTCAAGTATTGACTGAGAATTGAGAAAGCTATCATGGGTTTTAGCAAGAGGAATAATTAGGATATAATTCTGTGCTGTTCTACTTTGGCATGGAACATCTGAGGGAGACTTGGAGGCCACGCTCATCTGTTCAGCTAATGCACGGTAATAATTCATGCTGACATCAAGGGTTTTCTCATAGCCTTTTACAAATAGTTGCGACATCATACCTTTGTGTAGTGGGCAAATATTGTTATAACTATGTCACAGTCACATCTCTAGGATTTCACCCAGGAGAGAAATGGGTACATAGATGGATGAGCTGTATAACCCCCTCCCCTCCATTTCTTTTCTTATCTACTGATTTTCCACTTATGGAGAGGAGAAGAGTTTCAAACCTTTACATTCTGAATGGAATCAATGCATTTTGGGGGTGATGGTTGTGGTGAACAGCAGGTTTGTATCTCTTGCCTCTGCTTCAGACCTTCATGTGCTGATCTTAGTTTGATGGCATACCACCTGCTTTGGATGTAGGAGGTCCATGGTTCAATCCCTGGCATCTCCAGGTAGGCAGGGGTGGATCTACTATGAAACTAAGGAAGCTTAGCCTTAAACTCCAGGGCCCCTAATCCCAGAGGGGCCCCATAAGTGACTTTAGTCCACAGTGCATTAAAAATGGGTCTTGTAGTCCCAGTTTGAGTCACACAACTCAACTTTCTCACTTCATATATTACAACAATCCCAAAGTTTGAGGGTCAGTAACACAGACATTGTAAAGGTTGTTGTAAACAACCCCACTGAAGAAGATAACAGTAGTTACCCAGACCTTGTTGCTGGTTGCGAAGGGGCCCCTATAACAGTTCAAGCTTCAGGGTTCAAAAAATGTAAGTTTGCCACTGCAGGTAGGGCTGGGAGAGACCTCTGACTGAAACTACTGCCAGTCAATGCAGACAATACTGAGCTAGATGGAGCCAGTTGTCTGATTCAGTACAGTGGTACCGCCGGTTGCAGACAAGTTCTGTTCCGGAGCTCCAGTTGGATTCTGAGTTTTTTGCAACCAGAGGGACTGCTTTTGTGCATGCACGTGTGACGGCAGACTGCTTCTGTGCATGCGTGCATGGCGAAACACTTTCCGGTTTGCCACCTCCACAACCCAAACTCTACATTAAGTGAGGGTAATGTAAGCTGAGGTGCTACTGTATATGGCAGCTTCCTGTCTCCTGTCTTTGCAAGAACAGAGCCTATATACATACCCTTTCAGGCACATAAACTCCAAGCAACTGGGAGACCTGCTGTTTCCGTGTGAAATCTGAATTTCTGAAAAAAGGGCTAGGAAAGGTTGCTATCTCAGGTGAGATATGCTAATGAATTTCATATCTGACGTAATTGTAAAATGTTCCCTCAGGCTGTCAGTAAGAACAGACATTGCTACTTACTTAATGTAGGAGTTGTCAATATGATGGCAATCACTGACCATTGACCTTCCTGATTGGGGCTGATGGGAGTTGGTGTCCTGCAACATCAGGAGCGCATCATGCTGGCTATGCCTGTGCTGATGAAACTTAGTGTTTTATTTTACAGCACAACCGTGGCCTAGAGCCATCCTGTCAAAAACACAAACAACAATAGGTTCTTCTTCCCATACTGTGTCTGGAAGGCAGAAGTCCCTTTGTACAATGATGAACTCTGTTTTCTAGTATTGTTCCATGCACTCTACCATAATCTCAATCAGAATCTCAGGCAAATCTAGAGGGACCCACTCTCAACAAACGTATATTGCAACTGCAAAAGAAATCAAAATAATTTTGGTGACTGGAGGGGTGTTTCCCGGGGGCAAACTCAAAAAAGGTAGTCAGCTGAGGGATGCCCCAAAATGTCCTGTCTCAGCAGCCCCTCTGGTATGGCTGTGAATAGGATAGAATTCTGAGGTTGGATGAAAATGTGTCCTATGATTTCTCTCATCAGCCATAAGGGGATGCTGGCAGAAAACAGCAAATGCAATGCCTTTGCAATGAATTCTAATGTGCTGTACTTAAAAGGGACCTGCATGCTTAAATGTGGGCATAACTTGAAAATAAAAAACCTAATGTGAGGGGTGTCATTTTGATCTCTGCAACAACCAGCAGTTATTACTTGTCTGAGCCATCTGGATTCTTTTTGACTAAATCCATTCCATGCCCAGCAGGCATTTCTGGCAAGGCGTACCTTGCTCCATCTTGCTTGTGGCACAGACAGGATAATCTACATAATATGGATAATCTGTTTGGAGCATTAGAGTACTGAGGTGTCTGCCTTAGTGCAGAAACTGGAATGTGATCATCTCCCCTTAAGCCCAACAGTTTTAGCCTTCCACAAATTAGAGAAAAGCACAACTGCTCTAATTGGTTCTCCTACCAATTCAAAAGAATGAAAGAGGAGACTGGGCTCGGGCCCTTGTATAAAAGAGCACAATTCTTCCCCAGGGGCACATAAGCCCCTCCATGAACACAGGTGTGGCAGTGGGAACATATGAGGACTCGGGAGGCTATGAACCTATGTAACTTCAGTTAACTTTGAGACATTCAGTTCTGTTTTGTGTGTTCACTATCCCCAGTTTGGGCTGGGGTTTCTCTTCCATAACGTCTGAATGGGTCTTTGTATTATGTGGGCCTGGTTGATAATGGAAGGGGGCTGATTTTTGTACAGTGGTAGTACCTTGGTTTTTGAGTGTCTTGGAAACTGAACGTTTTGGTTTTCGAATGACGAAAACCCAGAAGTAATTGCTTCCTTTTTTGAACTTGCTTCGGAAGTTGAATGGCTTCCACTGAGGTTTCTCCCCTCAATTTTTTCTATTGAAATTGCAGACCACCCTTTGCACCTCAGTTTTCAAACATTTTGGAATCCAAACAGTCTTCCAGAATGGATTACGTTTGAAAACCGAGGTACCATTGTACTGGGTTTATTTTGAATGATTTTACTGTAAATTGATGTGTGTGTATTAATATTTGCTGATCAAATTGTATATTTGTTCCATCTGTTGTTAATGAAAGGTAGCTTAGACCAGTGTTTCCCAACCACTGTTCCGCGGCACACTAGTGTGCCGCGAGATGTTGCCTGGTGTGCCGCGAGATGTTGCCTGGAGGGAGGCGGGCGAGTCGGGCGGCGAGAGGCGGGGCAGCGACGGCGAGGAGAGGCCGCCCAGCGCGGGGCTCTCGCCGTCTGCCTGCCTGGCTGCCTGCGAGCTCGGCGGGCAGCGCCTCCGTCCGCAGCGCCCGCCTCGCGGCTCTCACTCCCTGCCCCTGCCAAAGCTCACCCAGCCAAGCCGCGCTCTCCTTCCTGCCTCGCTTTGCTGCCTCCTCCCCCCCACCCCAAAGCTTGGAGGTTCCCCGGCAAGGGGGAGGGAAAAAAATTGAAACTTACACTTTCGTGCGTCCCTCCCGGCGTGACGCTGCGCGCTGACGTCACGGGGCTGTAATGGTGGTGTGCCTCGATATTTTTTTCATCAAACAAGTGTGCCTTTGCCCAAAAAAGTTGGGAAACACTGGCTTAGACATGTATGAAATAAATAAATAAATAAGAATAATATGTTGATCAGCTCTAAGCTTAAGACATCCCTCACTCTCTCAACATCTCCCACTGCATTTCACAGCAGGCTAATGCCTAATATAGCCATTTATAACCTGCATTTTATTTTAATTGTTTATATGTGAGCCCCCCCCCCTTTACAAATATATGTTTTTCAATTCATATTCTATATCCAGTTTATATAATTGTGGTTTTGCACCTCTGAAGTGCAAAGATATCTCATTAAAGGATTTGACATAAGGCTGTGCACGGAACAGAACAGAATTTGCATCATTAATCTGTCCTTACTGGGATTTGCAATATTTCCTGATGTAGCATCATCTGTGAATTTCATTAGCTTGATCTTTAACTCTTGTTCCAGATCATTAATATAAGTGTTCAATAAAACAGAGCTGAACATGGATCTCTAGGATGCTCCATTGGACACCTCTCCCCCAATACATTGACCTTTATTATTATTTGTTTACTGAAAGTTCAAATGGCAATACTTGTGTCTTTGCCAATATGAATAAAAGGCCATGCCACCCTTATCTCATCAACCTTGCAATTTGATTCTGGAGTGATCAGGTTAATGGCATATGATTTGTTCCTCATAAATCTATGTAGTTAATTTTTCATGGCTCCATTTTCTTAGAGATTCAAGTGGGTCCTTTTGATTTAATGATGATGATGTCGGCAGCTGCTGCAACGTGGGGTGCCAATATTAGAGTCTGGTTGATTTGTTGGCCCTACAGAATGTAAGAGGCAAAAGTAGGGAAGCAGATTCATTTGCTCCTGGAAGCTTATCTGAATGAAGAAGAGCTACATGAAGTTGTTGATACAGCAAAGGGTTGTGGGTCAATATGAATAGTGACCAATCCTGAATATTTTACATATCTAAAAAAGGTTGGCACCCACTGGAGCAACCCATAAACAGGAAGGGAGAACCTGATGATGGTGGACTCCAACTCCCATCAGCCTCAGCCAACAAGATCTGTGGGTCAGGGATGATGGGAGTTGTAGTCCACCAACAGCTGGAGGTCCACAGATTCTTGCTGTAGATGGAGGACAGGCAAAAAGCAAGCTGCAGTGAGAAGTAAGTCTTGTTGAAAGTTCTGGTTCAGTGCTAGCTTGTCACCAGCAGATCACCCAGGACCAAGTTTATCTCTTAGGCCACTCCGTATATCTACTAAAGATGGCACTGCACATCTACTAAAAAGTCGAGAGTTTAGAATCAGGAAGCAAGGGTGATCAGGAAGGCAGATTAAAGTTGATAGTGCAACTAGGCTATCTTGCACCAAAATATTGGACCTGTCAGGGTGGTAAAAGGCAGCTCCTTCAGAACCGTGACCAGATTCCCCCCCCCCCCATGAAAGCCTGGTATTAACTGAGATATTCTACACCTCCCACGCTTCATACCATTTCTGAGGAATCAAGAGCCTTGAAAGGGCAGCCCTATGGCTTCGTGTCTGGTCCTGCCACATTTCTCTGCTCTCTCTCGCCAGGTGCACTGCTTGCAATTGCAAATGCGCTTGATGGGGTGTGAAGTCCTTGGGGAATGTCCTCTGTGATATCTAGTTTGGGGATTAACAGAGTTCCAGCATGGGGGCATCTGTTTCAGGGGTTTCTTGCAGGGTGGCTGAACTTGGAGTTAGTGTCAGGACTCCAGTGCAGCACTCTCTGTGGTCTGTGCAACTTGCTATCTTGACTAACTGACTCTTCTCCTTCAGCAAAGAGAAGCCAAGCCACCAAGTGCAGTTTCATCTGGCCCTGACATACTGTAATAGACATACTGAGTTCTTGTTCTTCAGATTTGGCCATATGACTGCATGTGGAAAAGGATTGGCAGGCCTTGTGCCCCCTGCAGCCAATGGGCCTTCTTTGCACTGGCACACAACCTGACATGAAGGTTGCTGTTTTGCCAGAGAATCTGCTTTGGATAAATCCACCATCCTGGCTGACTGACCATGACTTTGGCTATACAGAAGAACAGCTAGATGAATGTGAAAGCTTCAATGGGCAGCATTACTGAATTTAGTTACCTTTGGATGAAAGAACATGAAAGGCTGAGGCATTGTGGCAACATACAATTGTTTTAAATATATACCAGAAAAAACGGAAAAGGATGCCATTATGTATAATCACATTTGTAATACTGTGTACGGTTCTGGTCACCACACCTCAAAATGAAAATTCTAGAGTTGGAAAAAAAGTTCAGAAAAGCGCAGCCAAAATGGTCAAGGGGGTGAAGGAACTCTGCTATGAGGAAAGGTTGCAGTGCTTGACACATTTTAATTCAGAGAAAAGGCAAGTCGGAGGTGAGATATAGAAGTTTATAAAACTATCAAATTCAAAGTGTTGGTGCTGACCTTTAAAGCCCTAAACGGCCTTGGTCCAGCATACCTGAAGGAGCATCTCCACCCCCATCGTTCTACCCGGACACTGAGGTCCAGTGCCGAGGGCCTTCTGGCAGTTCCTTCACTGTGAGAAGCCAAGTTACAGGGAACCAGGCAGAGGGCCTTCTCAGTAGTGGCGCCTGCCCTGTGGAACGCCCTCCCACCAGATGTCAAAGAGATAAACAACTACCAGACTTTTAGAAGACATCTGAAGGCAGCCCTGTTTAGGGAAGCTTTTAATGTTTGATGCATTACTGTATTTTAATATTTTGTTGGAAGCAGCCCAGAGTGGCTGGGGAAGCCCAGCCAGATGGGTGGGGTATAAATAAATTATTATTATTATTATTATTATTATTATTATTATTATTATTATTATTATTATTATTATTATTATATATTGTATGCAGAAAATGGAAAGAGAAAAACTGTTTTCCCTCCCTCATAGCTGTGGAACTTGTGGACATGCAATGAAGCTGGAATATTCAGGACAGATATAAGAATGTGCTCCTTTTTGCAGCTCATGGTTAAATGATGGAGTTTGTTCTCACAGGAAGCAGTAATGGCCACCAACTTAGATGGCTTTAAAAGAGAACTAACAAATTCATGGAGGATAAGGCAGTCAATGTTCACTAGCCTTGATGGCTATGCTCTGCCTTCATAGTCGGAGGCAGCAATGCTTCTGAAAACCAGCTGCTGGGGACCGCAGGGTGGGGAGAGAGGGCTCTATGCTCAGGTCCTGTACGAGTCTTTCCCAGAAGCATCTGCTTGGCCACTGTGAGAACAGGATGCTGGACTAGATGGGCCCCTGGTCTCATCCAGCAGGGCTCCTCTGATGTAAGCACACACTCCAGACACTCCAACTGCAGACAGAAGACCACCAGAGGGCAACGTGAACAGTAGCACATGGATACGTCCATGACTGGCCCAAGATGTTTTGCTGCTCAAGGCAAAGAACAAGATGGTGACCTCCCAGTAAGAGCTGTTCGAGAGTGGAATTTGCTGCCAAGGAGTGTGGTGGAGTCTCCTTCTTTGGAGGTCTTTAAGCAGAGGCTTGACAACCATATGTCAGGAGTGCTCTGATGGGGTTTCCTGCTTGGCAGGGGGTTGGACTCGATGGCCCTTGTGGTCTCTTCCAACTCCATGCTATGATTCTATTCTATGATTCTATGATTCCCTTCATTTCATGTACAGAAGCTGATCAGCCTGGCAGATGAATTCAACACTGGTGATGGGACTTCCTCCTTTACTTCCCCCAAGAGGCAGTAAGGCAGGTCATGAGGCAAATACAGCACTGTCCACTCTGTGCTTAGCAACATCTAGGATATAGAATGCTGTTCTCAAGAGTTAGGTGGGTCATTTCTCTGTATGGTGTGTTAAATATTTCATAAAAAAATATTTAACAACTATATGCAATCAGAGTCCTGTCTCCGAATACTGCAAAGAGCTTTGTCAGTGTGTATATGCTAAAATCCTCACAATCTTAACAAGCACAAAATGATACACAAGAACCTCCATCCCTTGTTTACAAATGAAAAAATATATTTCCTTATTTTAAATGTTTTTCTCTGTCTTTTGTGGCTATGTATTTGTACATGGCTTCAATTCACTTTGGGAAACAATTTTGCCTAAAAAAAGCAATCTAAAAGCCTATTAAAATAAATACAACTGCCACCTGAGGCAACCACCTCACTTTGCCTAATGGGAGGGCTGGCCCTGGCTACACGCCCACTTTGGGCTAACTCTGGCCGGAATGCTCTCATCTCTTCTTGTTCCAGCTTCAGAACTGCACACTGCTGTTCCTCACACACAGCCTGCCAAGCATTCATCTCACACCCGCTACGCCTGCAGGTGAATTGGCCATTTGAGGGGACATCTAGAACCCTTAAAGAGCATAAAGATTCCTTTCTTTCAAATCTCAGGCTCCCATCCAGAGACACTTTCAGCAAATCATAGCAACAGACCCATTCAAGGTAATCCAACAGCACGGTGCACAACGGTATCTAAAATGCCTAATTGAATACTTTGCACCCCATGTGGTCTGTTACTTTGGAAGATGACAGCAATCCCAATTAGGCAAATGTGGCTATGTTTATGCTTGAAACGCTTTTCATAGCAACGAGCCGAGGTACCAAGTAGTGGTTGGAGTGCTGGATTTGAAAGGGGGAGGTTTGGGTTCACATCATTGCTCAGCCACTGCACCCATTGGATGAGGCTGGACTACTCACTATCTGTCACCCTGGTCTGATCTATGATCTAGTCTGCCAGCCCAACCTGTTGTGTGTAGACAGAATGGGAGGGGCAAATATGCTGCCCTGATCAACTTGAGGAAGGATAGGAAACAAACCATACAATGGAACCTGCTATCAGAAAGGTTTGATCCGTTCTATACATTATGCAGCACCCACAGCTAGCAGGCGCTGTCCACTGAGCTACAATCTCTAGCCTCTTTGGAGATTAGCCCTAAACAATTTGTGCAAATATTGGGGCTACTGGATACTCATCTTGAATGAAACTGTTGCTCCACAGCCAGCAGGGGGAGCACAAAACACTGCTTTGAGAACCACAGAAATGAGACGCTGTTGTGTTTCTTCAATCCCGTTAACCTGTTTAAAAACATTTGCGATGGCTTTCTTTAAAAATGCTTGAGGGCCTTCTTCAGAAATCATATGACTGCTACTATCATGAAAATGCCTAGTATTATTTCATGGAAGTATTAGCAGATTCAATGAAAGTAGTATACATGCCGGAATGCATGGCAGGGCGCAGATTTGAGAGAACCGTCATACCAGAGACTAGTTGCCTTTTGTGTGTGTGGATTTCCGTGACTGATCTACAGTGGTGTAATTTCTGAGGTGCTGCCCCTCAGGGGAACAGGGCTGGCTTCAAGGTTTGGGAGCCCTTGGCAGGGTGCCATCCTGGGCTCCATCTTACTTGGGCGTTAGGTGGCAACCATGTTGCAGCACCTACCATATCTATTGCCCCAGGATGCAACCCACTGAAAGTTCTGGTGCATTATGGGTAAAATAAAAACCCATGCTCTCTGTCACAAAAATGTGGTGTACTCCCTAGCAGTGTGCGCCCTGACATTTACCTGATTGTGCCTCACAGGGAAATACGTGCCACTCTCATGTCTCCAACCCAGAACTGATTTGGGTTGTGCTTCTGTCATCTATGCTGGGGCTACAGATATTGTGAGGCAAGTTCCTGGCACTCTGGGTCCAAGTGAGCCTCATTGCTCTCAAAGCCAATAGGGGCAAGCTTCTGTCTGACTCCCTCTGGGCACTGGGGCTTAAACCTAGTTATTCTGAGATGCAAGCAGTCTAGTTCATTGACAGAGCATCTGCTTTGCGTGCAGAAGGACATAGGTTCTGTCCCTGGGATCTCCCGGTCAGCCTGGGAGAGGCCCTAGTCTGAAATCCCAGAGAGCTGCTGTCAGTATAGACAATACTGCGATAGATAGACCCGTGGTCCGACTCTGTGTAAGGCAGCTTCCTGTGTTAAGCTTCTGTCATGCATTTTCTATCCTGGTCTTGAGGAACTCAAGCAAGGCCAGACTGCCTGCCTTCAAAAGTCACACAAAGCCAGCCCCCCCCCCCCATTTAAAAAGACACATCACCTCTGTTGAGCACTACAAAAATTGGCCAGTACACTTAAGAGATCTGGTGCTGAGTAGAGAAGCAGAGGGACTCCCAAGATGACTGCTAAATGCTCATCATCCCTATTTTACACTTTGGGGCATGTACGACACAACTCCGGCATCATTCAGCCACCAAGGTTCCTATCCTCAGAGGATGGAAATGTGTGGTTTTCATGAAAAGCACACTATAGCATATGCTAGTTTAACCTCTGCAGCTTTCCTCAAAAGTATTGGAGGGAAGCCTGGCTGTATTATTAATAAAATTGGTCTCAGCCATGTCCATTGCAAGGGGAGAAGGAGTAAAATCAATAAGATAAACGCTAACTCCGACAACCTTGAACTCCCATTGATGGCTAGGAGCATGGAGAGATCTGAGAATCGATATAGCTATCTCTAAAATTTAAAGATAATTGATTGAAAAACTGTAAAGAAAACAGAAAAGAATCCACTCTTGCTCCTGAAGTAAGAGTTAGTCTCACTCTGCTGCCTTGATTTAGGCTCTGGATGCTGACTCTTGCACATAGAAACTGCATTAGAAGCAGGGGAAACAGCTGTACTTGGGGACATTCCTGTAGCTCAGTGATTCCAAGCAGTGATCTGTGAGTCTGTGAACTCACATCAGCTTCAAGCATCACAAAGGCTGGGGGCGGGGGAAGATATATATCTATATATCTATATATCTATATATCTATATCTATATATCTATATATCTATATATCTATATATCTAATCTATATCTATATCTATATCTATATCTATATCTATATCTATATCTATATCTATATCTATATCTATATCTATATCTATATCTATATCTATATCTATATCTATATCTATATCTATATCATCTATATCTATATTTATAACCTTATTTATTAGAAAAATAGCATATGCTATATTATTATTATTGTTATTGTTATTATTATTATTATATGCATGGATCTTCATATGCCCATGTATCCATCCTACCCCCACCCCACAGACTATGAAGAATGATATTTGAAATGGAGAAAAGAATATATACTGTTCTTTGTACACTGCAAAGGCATACCCTCCAACATTTCACTGATGAAAATAGGGACATCCTATTCGGCTTTCTTTTGGTTTGAAAATGGACAGGCTATTGATGTGGGGAATAAGTTATGGTTACTAATAAGCTGTTGGCTATTCCAAGTATCTGTAGGAGGCTTTTGCTGATGGATGTCTCCCTTGAGTAAGCAACTCTGAAAGTATTTAGGACAAAAGAACAGGCTATAAATATGTGCAAACAAACAAACAAACAAACAAAATAACTCTTCAGTGCATATATTTAGAGACAAACACAATTAGAAAAGCACACCATATGTCTCTAGTGCTCTCGCTCCTCCAAAGGAACTTTATGCTGTAGAGGCTGCCATAGAGAAGGAAAAGTGCAAGACTTTACCCTGTGCCCTGATCCAGCAAAAGTTGTTTTTAAGACCCTTTGATTTCAAGGGGCAAATGGTTGAGTTAATCCAATGGTATCACTTGGTCAATTCATGTGAGTGATAATCTGGGAGGAGAGTATGAACGTAGGAAGATTACTGCTGGATCAAGCCAAAGGCCCATCTAGCCCAGCCCCCTGTTCCTGCTGTGGCCCACCAGATGCCTATGGGGACCCCACAATCCACTTAAGGTGGAGACAATTCAGGAATGTGGTGTTGCCCTCATTTTCCTGCATTATGTTGCATTTTTGTGGCTGGGACTACTGCAATGCGCTCTACATGAGACTACCTTTGAAGGTGACCCGGAAACTACAACTAATCCAGAATGCGGCACCTAGACTGGTGACTGGGAGCGGCTGCCGAGACCACACAACACCGGTCTTGAAAGACCTACACTGACTCCCAGTATGTTTCCGAGCACAATTCAAAGTGTTGGTGATGACCTTTAAACAGCCTCAGCCCAGTATACCTAAAGGAGCATCTCCACCCCCATCGTTCAGCCCAGATGCTGAGGTCCAGCGCCGAAGGCCTTCTGGTGGTTCCCTCACTGTGAAAAGTGAGGTTACAGGGAATCAGGCAGAGGGCCTTTTCGGTAGTAGCACCCACCCTGTGGAATGCCCTCCCATCAGATGTCAAGGAAATAAACAACTATCTAACTTTTAGAAGACATCTGAAGGCAGCCCTGTTTAGGGAAGTTTTTAATGTTTGATGTTTTATCATGTTTTTAATATTCTGTTGGGAGCTCCCCCCCCCAAAGCTCATATCTTGAAATATGTCAACCCTATTGAATGTCTGCCCAACTTCTTATTTCTAGTGAAAAATACTGCTTTCCAAAAACTATGAGGTCTCACCTTTCAGAAAAAAAACCAGTTCAGAATGACTGTAGCACTTTGGGGCAACTGGAGTGATAAATGCCTTCAGTTTCAGGTTTTCAAAATATCCTCTGTGGTATTGAAGAGTCACTTGGCATTTTGGGTCATGCCAAGGGCTGTATCTAATCTTAGCCATACTCTGAGTAGACCAGCTACTCTGAGAAGAACTTTGTTGGATAAAATGCCGTACCTTTTTGCTTTCTTACAATTCTGCTTCATATGCCTACCATGTCATCAGAATGATAGATGTTGACTTCACTTGTACAAAAGCTTTCTGACCTCAACTATCATTTTTACATTTACAGATTGTACAAAATATTTGGCTCAAGCATACTGAAAAGATTTAACAAGGGGTGCCCTGGAGAAAATGGGCATACATTTCAACATACTACAAATGCACAAAGGAAAATTTCAAGCAGCAGGAACAGCCACGTTGATCTTGCAGTCCCGCTAATCATGAAAGCCCTGTACAACTTTCAAGCCACCACTCTAGATAGCATTTTGCCCCCCCCCCTGAAAAGTTCTGTTCATTTTTGCCATTCTTCAGCTTTTCAATTCCAGGCCTCCTAATGATCACTGAGAAGTAGACAGACCTACACCCAAACATGTAGCTGCTTCTGTTCTTTATTCTTATTTTATTTATCTATTTCATCAGATTTCTACACTGCTTGATTGTAAAAAAAACCTCAGAGTGGTTTACCAAAGATAAGCCAGTAAAATCAAGAAAAAACACAGCAATACTTTAAAGAATACAAAAGTTAAAATACTAAAACAGATTCAAATTATCCCATTTCTAAGCATCTGGGTAGGCTTGCCTAGCTGGTGCCAAAAAGTGTATTGTGAAGCCACCTGCTTGGTCTCAATAGGCAGGGAATTCCAAAGTGTGGGCACTACAACAAGAAGCGATCAAATTCTTACAAATGCAAAACAGGTAGTATGTGGCACCTGCAGTGCACCCCAAAAAGAGCCAAGTGTGTTATAGGGATTTTGCCTGTGACTTCCATGGAAAGTAAAGTGTCTTTTGGGGATATTTCCATTGAACAGTATCATAAAACCTTTATTAATAGGGTAGATGGAGAGCAACATGCCTATTCACAGAACTTTTCCTAGGCTCAAGATTAACAACAAAATGTGTGTGTAGGACCTCAGGGGTGCCCAAACTTTTTTCAAAGAGGGCAAGATTTGATGAAGTGAACATACATGAGGGCATAAGTTTTTTTAGGATTGATGTTTACCCCCAAAATTTTCAGCTTTTTTTTTTTTTAGGATCTTAGGAAAGGGAAAATAACATACATTGAAATTGTTGAGCTTTTTAAACAATTTCCTCCCAAAATTGTTGAGCTTTTTAAAGGATTTCACCCCACGGCATATACTGCAATGGGGACTAGATTAAATCGACCTGTGGACCGGATTAGGCCCCCAAAACGGACTTTGGACATGCCTGCGGTAGGATTTTAGAGAACATATGATTAATACTGCACTTTGTAAGCAAGATGATGAGATGATGTAGAGTACTCTTTGCAGACTAAGTAAGTTTGTACTTGGTGCAAAAATATTACTAAAAAACTTTTTTTAAGCAAAGTGCAAAAATCCAGGTCTCTGCCTTGAGAACCTTACCATCTAAAGTTCAACGGTGTGGGCTTTGTTGCATTTAGACATAGTGGATTAACTATGCACTGGACCTTAAAGCATAAATAATCCAGACTACCCATTCCATCTGTTCCCTTGGCCAGATGCAGGATGGCATCAGACTGTCCAGGACGTGGTATATAACCTTGTGAATAAATCACTTTAGTTACTAGCACCTGTACGTAGTCTGAACTCATTAGTCAAACAGATAATACAAGGGAGACAAAAATGGGAGATAAGGGAAAGGAGAGGCAAGGATAACAAGCAACACAGAGAGAAGAGGAATAGGCAAGGCAAGGGCAACAAGAATGGGAGTGAGCAGGTGTACAAAGATACTTACAAGCTTAAGCCTGGATAGCTCATTTGGTTAGAACGTTGTACTGCTAATGCCAAGGTTGCAGGTTCAATCTGCATGATTGCAGATTGTGCCCCAATTGTATGGGGCAACTGCCCCAATTGTATGGGGCAACTGCATAGTCCTGCATTGTAGGGGGTTGAATTGAGAGCACCCTCAGGGTCCCTTCAAACTCTACAGTTCTACTATTCTACAATTCATTTTGGTTGAAAAGGAAAGGGTTTAGTTGAAGTAACAGTAGATTCAGGCTGGCATTTCATTAAAACTCACATGGGAAGTAAATCCCATTAAGTATAATGGCACTTCCTTCCAAGTAAAGCTAAAACGGGGAGAGGGAATTTATGGTCCTCCAGATGTTGTTGGATTACAACTCCCATCAATCCCAATCTTCTCCCCAATAGTTAAACTTGCAGGAGCCCTGTCCCCTTGAGAACTGGCCACCCCTGACCAGTCAGTCTCACAACATTAATAGTAAAAAACAAATGAACAAAAGCAATAAAGCAGTACCAAAATCATGATGATAGTATTCCATGATATCACACAAGAAGCTGCCAGGGGTGACACAACTCTGACTCCTGTATCCCTTTCTGGGCCTTCTGTTGCCAGGCAAAGTCACTCTGTGCACAGTTCACACCCAAAACGAGATGTACCAAATCAATACATGAACCAAAACGAAGTCATCCTTTGAAATTTGCATGTCTCCAAATTTTGCAGGGCAGTTCTCCAGCCAAGTAATGTGTGTAGAAATGCATGTACTAAGGTAAAGTGAACATAAAAACAC
This sequence comes from Podarcis bocagei, assembly GCF_964188305.1. Taxonomy (NCBI): domain Eukaryota; kingdom Metazoa; phylum Chordata; class Lepidosauria; order Squamata; family Lacertidae; genus Podarcis; species Podarcis bocagei. The sequence continues at coordinate 29,590,865 of NC_138135.1, forward strand.
ATACATAAGGCAAAATAACACACATATAGATGCATTTTATTAGAGAACATGGTTTTGCAAAAAATTGTCTATTACGCAAGTTGCACACAAAAATGTGTACATTAGGAGAAATTTGCAAAAAAATGCTGGTGAATTTTCAAGGCGCCTTTGAAAAAAATTCAAACTGATGTTGACTTGTGGAGAACTGAACTTATGATTTGAACTGAGGGAAACCAAAAGGTGACAATTACCCCATCCTTGCTCTTCTGCCTGTAGACCTGCGTGCTAAGCATTTCCTTGCTGAGGAATGCAGCCAACACAAGACTTATTTATCTTTATCTGATTTTTCTAATTTCCCTAAATCTACTTTTTAAAATAAGGGCTGACCTTTAAACATTCTTTTCCATCAGAATCCGGAGTAATTATCTTTCTAATTAAAGAGTTAGAGAGGGAACTTTGAAATAAGGTCCCTTTTGAATGACTAATAGAAGTATTGAGGAGATCTGTTCGCTTTGATCTCTTATCACATAGTGTTACAGGTACACCTCCCCTCCCCCCCTGGTTTTCTTCCTCCCAGCCTCTCTGTGTCTAATCAGACGTGTCACACCTCCATGGAGGTAAATTGGGTTTATTTGAGAAGGAAAATTAAATTAAGCCTGTTTAGGAATTAATTGACAGCCTGAGTTTAATCTATCACATTATTCCAATGGTGTCACACCAGGATAAAAAGATCTACTGACCCAATTTTAAACAAAACGAGGGAGGAAGAAGACAAGCGTCTCCCTAGCACTGGGCCAACAAAATAGGACACAGATATTGGGGAGAGTGCAGAGGGGGAGGGAGACAACAGGATGTGAGGTTAGTATTTAAAAAATGGTAAACCAACATTAGGAGTAAAAAGTCTTTTAAGAGAGTGCTACTTTCTTATTGTGTGAATGTCCCTAAGACCAATATGGCACAGTGGAGGATGGGGTGAATGCATCCTACATGTGAAATGTAGGAAGCTGCCGTATACTGAGGCAGATCAATGGTCTAGCCAGTGTCCATGCTGACTGGCCGCAGCTCTCCAGGGTCTCAGATTGGGAGTCTCTCCAAATCCTACTAGAGATTAAAGACCTTCTGCTTGCAAAGTAGATGTTCTATCACTGAGCGATGGCCCTTCCCCAGGGTTGTGCAGGTGAGGAGAGCCCAGAAGGAGAGAAGAGACACAGAAAGAAGGGGATAATTCAGTGGGGGCAGGCGGGGCTGAAATAGATGGAGCTTGGAAATGGATAGTTACTGGAATTCAGTAGAGATGGCCAAATTGGTCAATTACATTTTCCTCTCTGTCTCATGTTTTTCCAATGTTAAATTCAGCTCTCCACACTTCTGCATTAATTCGGCGGTTGTTTTCTTTTAAACTCCTGTATTACAAAATTCAGAGAAGTGTGAACTTCAAAGGATATATGTCTGCATGTTGTTTTTGAGAAGTGAGAATTAGGTAGGTTTGCACTAAAATGCACGCTAAGCAGAATTTCTCACCCTCCCTTGTTGATTTCAATGGGACTTAAAATAAATGTGTTTCAGACTGAAATGCCAGTTAAGTGCTAAGGTTATTTGTTTCACAGCATGGCTCCTACTTTGCCTCTATCTTTTCCAAAAGGGGGAACTGCGTACAACCCCACAGAAACAGGGTTGGTACCCTACCACTACCAACTGGTGAGGGGGTCAGGATTGCAACTCAAGACTCATAAGGAGTTGATGAAGAAACACCTACCTACCTTCAATGAGGTCACATCTTTAGTTGCTAAAGGAACTTGCTGGTGTACTCTGTACTCCCAAGTCGTATAACTAGTTAAAATTCAGTGTAGTTAAGGCTGGACCTCAGGGTTGAACTCCAGGATTCTGCAACCTGCTCACTACCCAAATGACACCCAGTAGTCAATGATAGGAACAGCTGCAAACCAGCTCTGTATCAATATGAAAGCCCGCATGGACATGCCAGAGCCCATTGTTGCTGGGGCTCATCACAGTACCATTATTTCCTTTTATGCATTGCTTGGGGCTGGCTGACCAGGCACACACTTGGTTGCAGATCCTCATAATATTTATTATCATTTTCTACAAGAAGATGGGTTTTATTCCCAAATAAATGTATCTAGTGCAGACTAGCAAAAGCAAACTCCATTTTATTAATTTAATTGTGATGGCACTATGATTTAAGTGAGTTTTAATACAAATCTGCACACACTTAAAATCTTTCATTATTATTTTTTAAATAACAACCAGGGCTGTTGGATTTTGCTATAACATGTCAGTGGTAAAGTAGGGAGCACAGAAGTTATAGAAGCATGGAATGGTGGTGGTGGGCGAGCGTGAGAAGAGAAATATGTGTTTCACAAGTGAAGTATTTCACATGGTTGTCTAAAGCCCTCCCTGCCCACCTTTAAGATCATTAAGCCCAGGGTCTAAACTAAGCCTAGCTGTACCACCAATCAAATTGTGAGTCTTTTGGGAACAAACAAGTGTGCTTTGGAGGAAAGAAGCTTCTGACCTAAAGCAGAGTCGGTAAATGAAACTGACAAAATATCAAAGGTGGGGAGGGGGCGCTTATGCCAAAAAGAGGACACAGATGTGCATTAAAAATTAATATGCTAACTTACATTCACTGGTGCAATTTTTTATTTATATTTTTACTATAAATGAAATAGGAATAAATTACATATCACCATAGTGGGGAAGACTGCAACCAAGTGACCTATGCTCAATTTGATGGACATCTTCATGGCCCCTGCTCTGTATCTTTAAACCAGACATGGACTGGACAGGCTTTCAAATGTACTAGGACAGTGGCTCCCAATTAGCTAAGTACTGTGGACCCCTTGTTTTTCAAAAGCCAAGCCATGAACCTCCTACTTTTTAAAATTTTGGTATCTTGATGGTAGTTTTTGTTGGCCACGGGCCATTCACTAACTGGCAACCACTGCACTAGGAGACATGGCCACCCTTCAGTGGTTATTATTTTTTCTAAGAAGAAATGTGGGTAAATGGATTGTAAAGAATTTGAAAAGATGCTGTAAGGAAACAGGAATCCAAATAGCAGCAGCCTTTTAAGTTAAGAATAAATAAACTTGATTTTATTGGAAACTATAATCACAGCCTCCTTTGCACTAAGCCTGTGATGTTTATAGTTTTGGTTCTTTCTGACTAGTCTGCTTTGAATATTTACCCAATGAACTGATGGCAGCTGTAATGCTAATAATACAACCACTATTATAAATAATAGCTGATTGGGACTAATAACAATAAACATATGCATTAGCTTAACATTATAATCAGTGAGACATTTTTACAGGCACGTTGTAAAAGAGTGTGCCTGCCCTCCTAGGGACATTCCAGGCCAGAGAGAAAACTATCATTAAAATCCACTTTACCTAATTCAGGGGCAGCTGTCACATTTGCGTGGCCTGTTAAAAGACCGAAGGAGGCGCTAGATGCTCGTAGTGAACTGAGATCCATTGCTCCTGCATCTATCAGCTGGGAGAGGAGATGTAGAAGAGGAAGTCTGATATGCATGGTGATAAGCGGAAAAGATGGGCAGTGGAGGTTGCAAAGCCTGAAATATGGCATTGCTGCTATCAGTTATCAGGCTGGTCCAGTGGGAGAGCATGGGCTCTGCATACAGAATCTCCCAGGTTCAATCCCCAGCATCTCCAGGTCTTCTTCTTCTTTGGTGATCACTTGTAGCTGAGTAAGTTTGTCTTCCATGAACATGGTTTTAACAGTGAGTCTGTAAGTGACTGTGGAGGCCAATTCTGGATCCACACACCCTTCCACAGTGGGGACAAAGGTTTCCCTGTGGGAGTTGATCATGGTGAGGGTTTGCCAAGTGTGCCCTCCTCTTAGCACGTTTCTCCCTTTCGTCCTGAGCTCAAGCATCTTCAAAGCCCATGACACCTTTGGTAAAGGCTGTTCTCCAATTGGAGCGCTCACAGGCCACTGTTTCTTAGTTGTCGGTGTTTATACTACATTTTTTTATATTTGCCTTGAGAGAGTCTTTAAACCTCCTTTGTTGACCACCAGCCTTATGCTTTCAATTTTTAAGTTCGGAATAGAGCAGCAGCTTTGGAAGACGATAATCAGGCATCCACACAACATGAGCAGTCCAAGGAAGTTGATACTGAAGAATCACTGCTTCCACACTGGTGGTCTTTGCTTCTTCCAGTACACAGCATTAGTTCACCTGTCTTCCCAAGTGATGTGTAAAAATTTCCAGAGACAATTTTTTCAGAGCCCTCCAGGTAGGGCTTGCGTAAGACTCATTGCCTGAAACTCTGCAGAGCTACTGCCTCTGGGTGTAGAAAATGCTGAGCTAGATGGACCAATGAGATGACATAGCATAAGGCCCTATGCTCCTAATGGAACAGTTCAGAGTCTTTTACTGCTGCAGGTGGAACTCTTGAAGCTGTGAGGTAGGAAATGTCTTACAGCAATGACTCTTTTGCTTAGGCTAGTGCACTATCTGCACCCATTCATAGAAAAAAAACAGGTCTGGTCAGGGAGATGGGTGTCTTAGTTACCTCTCTTTGGGACTACTAGAACACGCTTCGTATGGGGTTAGACTTGCAGAAACTTATGTCTTAACTGGAACCAGTCCACTGGGTCATGTAACCCCCCTGTGTTTCTAGCTGCACTAGCTGGTGATCCATTTCTGGGTTCATTTCAAAATTCTGGTTTTTACCTTTAGAGCCTAGAACAGAGGTTGTCGAGGGACTTCCAGGTTGGTGCCTCTGGTAATGGCGGAATTCCTCTGATCGGGAGGAATTTGCCCTGTGGGAATCTGGGTCTGGCTGCCACGGCGAAGGTGGAGACCCGTTAAAAATCACAGGCGGGAGAAGCCTGTGAGCGTGGGATTCGGCGGGCACCCTTTGCGCCTCCCCTACTCTCGGGGAAACCCGGTTTCAGGGGTCCGGAGCGACGTGGGGTGAGCGGCGCGGTGCTTCGAATCGTCTGCTTCTTCCACGGAGCGAAGCTGCATAGCTGTTGCCGGAGAGCACTGACTTTTTCCTGTGGACAATTTGACTTCAAAGTAATTACCCGTGAGTAGAGCTGAAGTGGGAGAATTGGATTTTAAACGTTTAATTTGGCATCGAAACGGGGAGGTTTAATACAGGAAGTCCGCCTCCCCCTTTTGTAAATAGACTGAAGCAATGAGGTTGCAAGCTGAAGTCTTGGAAAGCCTTTTGTAAAAGACTAAATTTCCATCGGCAAAGAACATTAAACCCCCCCTTGGAGACAGGAGAAGGGGGGGGGGAAGTGGTGGACTGAGTATGCCTGTAGGAGAGAGTGAAGAGAGCTAAAATACCGCCGCTCTGACCCTGGAAACGGGCTGCTAGCAGGATTGATGTCTTTTGGAATGTTCATTGACAGCGTTTAGAACATTCATTGACAGCTAGCCAAATAAGAGACTACACTGTTTCTACTGTCTCCGGCTGCTTTTAAAAAGGAGTAAAAGTAACTAAAAACTGAAACCAACTTTGGATTATCTGAACTGTGTTTAAAAGAGGACATTACTGACTAATACAAATAGAAACTGTTTCCCCCTAGTGGATGCCTTTGAAACTGGTTGCTTTACAAGAGCTGGGCTAGGGGAATTTCCAGCTGCAAGATAAAAAACTGTGAGACTCTGGGATTGACCTTGAATCTTTTAAATGTTATGGCAAATGGAAAGGAAAAAACAGACCAGTCAACTGTTGAAAAAACATTAAGGTCTGGGAGGACTTGGCAACAACCCAGAAGAGGTTCAACATCAGGCCTCCCTGCCTCTTCTGCTGCTGTTTCTGTTGAGAAACGCAAGAAAACTTAGATGCTATTATCTAAGGTAAGAAAACACTGAACTGATGTCCGTTTTTCACAAATAATTTGACTGGAAATAATAACTCTTGGAAATCCTTATCTCTAGACGCATGTCGAAAAAGAAACATAAAAGAATCAAATGATACAGACTTCCAACAGATTTATAGTCGTCAAAAAACCGAGGTATGGAACCAAATATCATGATATGTGTTAACATACTTTAGAATGTATATAATTTATTATATTTATGATCTATGGTTTGAAGCACCTTGATCTATCTTGACATATTTTTTGATATCACCAGCTGAAGAAAGCGTGTACTCCGAAACAGGGCCCTGTCCTGGTCACCACTACTGAGTCGTACATCTGATTCACACTCCGGATACTCCTTTTTGGCCCCAATTGATCCTTTATTCTTTATTCTTTATTCTGATTTTATATAATGTGGACTCTTTTTGATCGCTATTGAGACTTGTATAAAATAATTGTCGTGCACTGGTATTTCATATACCTTTGTACTATATCACTGTATATTTGAAACTACATTATTTCTGTACTTAAACGTTGTATCCAAACTTACCATTACTTTAAAACTATTGTTCTTACACGTTGTGTTTAAATTCACTACTAGCTTCAAACTGTTATTCTTAGCAGAATATACATGTTTTTCATTTCAACTCTTGAGTAGGAATTATTCCTTATATTGAAACTTTTGGCCAGAGTTCTTGATATATCCTTTTCAGTGCTGTTTCTGTACCAGCATACTCAAAACCAAGAGGAATGTCGACAGAAGAGGCCTTAGCGGTTGCATTAATTAAGATAAATGATTCACTGGAACAGCTTCACAAGAAAATAGATGTCATAAATGTGAAAATGGATGCTGCAACTATTAAGGTCGACTCAAATACAGAAAGTACAAATAATCCGGGACAAAAGGTGAATATTAATACAGAAACCATCCAGAAATTGATACAGGAATCTACTTTGATACGGCAAACTGCGGATGAAGCCAGGGAGAAAGCCGTTGCTGCTGAATGTAATGTAATACAACTGGAGAGGGAGAGAGTCCCAGCCCTACAGAGGCAACTTGATGAACATAAGTTGACGCTTGCTATGATAGAATTTAAAGAAAAACAGACGAATCTGAGGATCAGAGCCCTACCTGAATTGGAGAAGGAAAGCTTGACAGAGTTTCAGGAGGAGACAGGACTAACATTGGTTGAGAAATTGAGGTATCTGGGGGTTAGCGTGACTGCCAAAAATGTGAATCTATTTAAGGATAATTGTGAAGGACGTTGGATTGAAGTGAAGGGGGATTTGGAAATATGGACAAATTTGAAGTTGTCATTGTTGGGCCAAGTTGCTGTGGTGGGGTTGAGTGTTGCTGTGTTGCCGGGGATGTTGTTTTTGTTTCAAACATTGCAAGTTTTGGATGGGATGGATTGTTTCAGGAGGTGGCAGAGGGATTTGTTCCAGATTTGTTTGGCGGGGCAAGAAGCCTCGAGTAAAATTTAAGATATTGACTGATGCCAAAGAAGGAGGTGGATTTGCCCTGCCAGACCATAAACTTTGTTGTGAATCAGCTGCTTTTTGCTGACTGAGAGAATGGCTGCCTCTTGAAAACACTGAAGTGTTGGATAATGGCAGATGAAGGTGATGGACTATATGGAATTGGCGGAAATGACTGGCAGAATCCGAGACCAGGGAGAAGAGTCGGTGGAAGAAGACTGGAAAAAGTTTAAAGATTATTTACAGAAATACTGTAAAATTAATGAATGTTAGAAGAATGTTGGAATGAAGTTATATGGCTCTAGTAGAAATGTTATAAGGAATTAAGTATAAATAGATCAATAGAATACTAAAGGAAAAATAAGGCTAGAATGTGTTAAGATAATTTTAGGATAGAAAACAGAGGAAGATTGAAAGGAATTGCTGAAACAATTAACAGAAGTGGAATACAAAAAGGGAGGTGTGAGGAGGTCGTGGAAATAAGTGAATGAAAGATAAGATATTGAAAATGTTTGAGGTGTTTTAAACTGTTTTTGTTTGTTTTTGTTCTGTTTTGTTAGTTTAATGTGTTAGTGTTTGTAGTGTTTCTGTATTGTATTGTATTGTATTGTATTGTATTGTATTGTATTGTATTGTTCTTTTTCTTTTTGTAGTGTTTAAATGGTTGGAAAAGTAATAAATATTATTTAAAAAAAATAGAACAGAGGTTGTCAACATGGTGTCCTTGGGATGTTTTTGGAGTTCAGCTCCAATCAGTATGGCCAAGAGTAGGGTTGTGCACCAGATTCAGTCGAGGGAGGCCTGAGCCAAATTGGGTCTATTTGGAGGGATCCAGGTATTGGTTGAGTCAGGATGAGATATCCCTGGATCACCACAGATTGAACTGGGTAGCTCAGAGCAGTCCCGTGCTGTTGGGGGACAGGACATCAATCAAGAAGGAGAGGCAGGTATGGGGAGGAAGAAGGTGAAACTGAAAAACAGAGGGACCTACTGGGCAGCTGCATTCTGAGTTGTTTCCAGATTATGATTATGATTATTTATTAAATGTCTATAATGACCTTCATTCAAATATCACAAGGCAGTTTACAATATAAAAGCACAAAAATAAATACCTGATGACCAGTTGTTGTTGTTTTTTGCATTCACCCTGATTTGTTTGTAGGGAGTTAGACAAGGTTGCATCAAGTTTGTGTTATCCCACACGTTCTAATGCATTTTCCTTTTACTTTCCATATCTCAAACAGCCTCACATTTGGGTGGAAGTGGGTTTGTTGCAGATAAACATTGTTGCAAATAAACTTGCATTGCATATATCAACATCCTGCAAGTGCCCCAAGTAATTCAGAAGTCTACAGGGTTGAAATTCAGATGCACTTCTCATTTAGTTCCAGCTGTCAATGGTCTGGTGGATTACCTCCCATTGAGCGCTCTTGAACCCACTAGATTTCGTACCAACTGGAAAGCAACTGAACCATGGTTTCTTCTCTATTTTACTACAGTACCTCATACAAATGCTCTTGCTATAAATCAGGATTTGAATTCTAGCCTATTTATTTATTTTAAAAAACTGTATGCCACAATTTCATAAAGAAAATGAATACAATACAATAAAAAACACACAAAAATTACAAGCTCTCCAGCTCTTGCAGAAAATGTTATTTTCTTCATTGTGTGCATAAGCCTGGTAGCAAAGAAATGCTTTCAGCAAACATTTGAAAGATAGTGCAGAAGGCTATAGGAAGACCATTCCACAGGAGAGGACTGAAGAGGCTCAATGAAGTGTAGTTTATATGCTGATGACATTACACAATAAACATATGGAGTGAGATAAGAAATTCTGCTCTATTTCCACCCTAATAGTCATTAGGTACCTTGTGCCACAGTAGAAAAAGGAGATGCTTGCAGGCAAATAAATGTGCATATTCTTGGATATTTTTGCTCACCCCTTTCCATTTTTGGCTCATTTTTGCAGCTGATTCATTGTCTCAAAATCTTTGCTGCTGTTCTCATTTGTTGCCTAATACCCTGAAACGAGATACGCACATGCCTTATCTGCTTTGCAAGTTTGTCTCTGCCTGCTGCTCATCCGGCTAGAATTACTCACCTTTTTCAATAACACATTCCTGCAAACCCCATCTCCCCACTTGAGATGACACTGCTTCTATGCTCCAACCAGCCATATGCGAGTGCCTGTCAATCATCCTGGCATGGTTCGAGTGCAATGCCTGCTGGGGCTTCCAAGTGGCAAGAAAACCGACCACCAACAGAAAAGGGGAAATGGTAGCCCTGAGCTTCTGGAAAGCAGATTTAGAAGAGTAGTGGAGTCAGGATGTCAGGAAGAGGAAGACAGAGCTTGGGGCAGTAGTAACTAAATCCACCAGACCTGCACTGCCGGGTGTCAGTTGTCTCCTGATGTGCTGACCAGTAGCACTGTCCTGTCGCCTTTGCTTTTCTAAAACTGTTCTTGCCTCATCATCAGTCAACTAACCAAGTGCACAGCTTCTTGACAATCTCTGGATTGCATTTGCTTGAGGAAACACATCTGTCAAAGCAGCTTGCATGCACGTAGGAGCGAGATCAGGGCTGCTCAGCTGGGGAATGTGAAGCTTGCCCTTCCCAGCTGAGAGAGCCCCAACCCTGCCGGGCTGCACCTTTCCTCCCAGAAAGACAGAACCCACCCTCCAGGTAGAAGCCAGCCAGGAAGTGTAGGGACACTTTGATGCTGCTGGCGGGCCCAGTGCTCACCAGCAGCCCCTCTCCACAAGGCGCAGATAGGGTGGCTTTGCACCCCACACCTTGTGGACTTCACCTGGGAGGGTTATGCTGTGTCATTCCTTCTGGGGTGAATGACCCCCCACCAGAGGAAAGAGATAGCACACCCGCACGGGCTAAGGCAATCAAACACAGAGTCTAACAGGTTTTGTGTGCTTGGCTACTGCCACTTGGTCTGTCTTTGGGGAGTGGGGGGGCAAGCAGGCGAGGAAGCTCGCCTGCCCCCTATGCCAGCGAAGGCAGAAGGAATTTGGCCAAGGAGCCCCAAGTTCCTTGCGGCTCCAGCACACGCAGCAGGGTACTTGGGCCTGTCTTCGCTGGGGGCAGGAGCTCTCCCGCCCCCAGAGGAGCCTGGCCAATGGGCCTGGGGCCTCGCTCAGCTGGGGGCAGGAGTTTTTCCACCCTGCGGCTGAGCAGCAGGCTGGGGCCAGCTGCAATGGCCATAGCCCGCAAGGCTCTTGGGTGAATGTGCCTCAGCTCCCACAATGAGAACTGTGGTAGTTTCACCTGGGATCTCGCCAGCTGGGGCCAATGCAGTTTTTTCCAACATCACGGTATATCGCCAAACCGCGACGTCTGGCTGGTGATACACCTCGATGTTGAAAACCCAACCTTGCCCAGTCCTACTGGGCTAATAATGCACTTGATCTCAAACTGATGACTGTTTGCTGGCGGCCTTTGCTCAATACACCAGGGTGGGTGGCCTTGCAAATCTCACAGTGGCAGAGTCAGATCCCCAGTGTGGCCAAAGTGTAAGGTAGGTCAGGACTTCACCTTGGTGGAGGAAATTTATTTTTAGGAGTGACTAAATGAATACACACTCACACACATATCTACACACCTTTTATCAGAAGGGCCCAGGACTGGTTACAACAATTAAATATACAATTATAAAACCAAATAAAAAAGTTACAGTTCTAAAAGGATAAAAACAATTAAAAACATTTCTATATATAAGAACCAGTTTAAAATATTTCCCATACAGATACACACACATATATGTGTATATAAAATTCATATATTGCAAATGTGTGCAGAAAGAAGTCTGGTAAGATGGCTGGTTGAAAGGATAATGAGAATATAAGTGTTAACAAAACCATTCTGATTGCAGGCTTTATATGTCACCCAAATGGAGCTGTTAGCACATCTTACATCATACTGATATTGACTGGACTTAGAAGGAAGGAAGCAGGAAGGAAGCAAAGCTTGAAAGGAAGTGATCTACTTTACCAGCAAATAGTTACTAAAAGAAGGAACTCTGTAAGGGATAAACTACAGTTCCCAGGATTCTTTGAGAAAGCCATGTGTTTTAAATGTATGGTGTGTATGTAGTGATTGTGAATTGCAGTAAAAAATCTTGGTGTGTGCTTTTGCATGCAAGCCAAAATCCAAATAAAGCTGGATTTTGGGTCAGCAGATTGTGTGATCTGAAAGAGGAGAAAACCCCTTCATGAAGCAATAATGCCTGAAAATACATGAACCGGCCTCTTCTGTTTGTAAATTGGAAAACAAGGGCCCTCCGGAATCGGCTCTCTACCAAAAGTCACCTTAAACTGACCTTAGCAATACTTTGCAAGTGCTGAATGCATTTGCTCTTCAGGTGTACTTTTAAAAGGACCTGATGTTTAAGATGTTCTGGCGTTTAGTGTTTGATATATAGTTATATATTTCACTGTAGAGATGTGTGGAGCCCTTCCTCTGGGAATTTTCTTTACTAATCCTATTGAAGTCCTTTTAACTCCCTTTGAAATTCCTGCAGATGTTTTGCCTGAGCAGGATCTTACAAATTAATGCAAAATAGGAAATTGGGGGGGGGGGGATACAATCCTGAATATATTATCTCTGGCTGTCACTGAAGTTATCACAGGGAAGGGCGCAATCCAGACTCCCACATCTATGTACAGCTATAATCTCACAAAGTTCCATTTTGCTTCTGTTGTTGTAAGTAATTATCTGAGTTTAGTCTGGGTGCTTTCCTCTAAAAGACAAACCCAGTAGCCACCATCCATTCTGTGACATAAGCAACATAAAAAAGCCAGACACTGTTTATCTGAAACCTCTTCACTGATCGTGGATACCTATATTTGTTCCTGGTTTTAACAACAGAGAAACGTGTTTATGTGAGGCTGACGGTCACTTAAGAGGCAATCGTTTTGACAGAGAATCATAATCTGATGATCACGACGGATGGTTCCAAGCAGCAGAGAAACTGTTACAGTTAGGAAAAAGTGAATGAGAATCCACTTTGAACGTTTCATATGGAGGCTGATGAAGTTCTTTAAAGTTCTGCACATTTGTCTCATGAGCAGTATCTTTCTTGCTTGGATTCCCCTCCCCCCCTTGAAATTTGGTCCTGTGGAAATTACGTCTTATATTATGGGCTCTGTGTTTTTCATTTTCATTTTTTTTTTTACTGCTGGCATATTAATTGTGAGGGGATTATACTAGTTTTCATTCTGCTATTGTACTTTGTATTTGTTTTTAATCTTCATTAAGCAAGCTTCTGTGAAAGTGTCGTTACTCAGATAAGAGGTCTATAAGTAAACATCTCAAAAGAAGAAAATGAATGTTACCTATATTGAAAACTGATTAGTAGATCAGTCCCTCTCAGGCTTTATCAACTGATCAGGCCAGTTGCTCCCAGGGCTAATTCAGTACAAGAGGAATGCATGTATACGGTTCATGCCAGGGGTCCTCAAACTAATAATAATAATAATAATAATAATAATAATAATAATAATAATAATAATAATAATTTTATTATTTTCACACTGCCCATCTGGCTGGGTTCCCCCAGCCACTCTGGTCTGCTTACAGTACATATAAAAACATAGTAAAATATCAAACATTAAAAACTTCCTGATACAGGGCTGCCTTCAGATGTCTCCTAAAAGTTGTGCAATTCTTTATTTCCTTGACATCTGGTGGGAGGGCATTCCACAGGAATGCATCCATGGATACATTTGGATTTTTGAACAAGTACCAAGAAGATTATCCCCATGGTCACTTCTCTCTCCCAGATCAGTTTCCCTGCTCCTCCAAGAACCAGAAATAGAGAAAGTTTGTGCACTCCTGCACACTTCTCTTTCCCAAAGGATCTGTATAATACTTGGACCCAGGAGACTTCATCTGAGCCTTGTAAAGCACAAAGAGCTGAGAAAAAGGAAGTGGGAAAGAACCGCCTTTCAACTGCCTGCTTTGTCTCTATGGATAAGGGTAACCCCCCCTCACCATCTCATAACCAAAGGGGGAAATGGGGGTGCCATGTCAGAGGCTATGTGGGCACCAGCCAGTGGAAGACCTCAATAGCAATTCCCATTCACAGGCTTGATGGATTAGCTTGAATTGGAACATATAACGATTACTTGCTTGCTTTCTAGGTATCATTTTTTTGGGGGGGGGCATTGAGCGCTTAATGGTGTGATCCTACCAGGAATTAACTCCTGGATGCTCAATAGTGCAGCAGAACCGTTCCTGAGCTACCCCTTCACTGGATGTCACAACCACTCAGCCCACAATACAGGTCACCACCAGACAAACTAACAGTCAGGCTTCAGGGAATTGGCTTCTCTCTCCCGTGGCAGTGGATAAGAAGACGAAAGAAAGGAATGTCTTACCAGTTAGAAACTTTAATAATCACAGTGAGAGCACAAAGAACACATCTCCTAGAAATGGCGGTGCTCCCAATTAAGGATCACACCCCCTTCCATCCCTATTAATCTACGCCACTCCTACCTATGTCTTGTAATCTGAGTTTGTACCCTCGGTGCTTTCTGTTCTGAGACTTTCAGAGCTCTTCGTAGCCTTGGGGAGAGCGGAGGAATGATGTGCAGAGACTGTGAATCTGCTAACCCTCGCTGTTCCAGTGCTTCTTCTCCTAACTGTTCCCCATCCAGTATTTCCCAGCTTTTGCCTTCTGAACTATGTCCCTCTACAAACCACTGTTCCAAATCTAAACCGCCTACCTGCTCCTGGGAAGATTCAGGATCAGGGAGAGGGGTTGGCTCCCACCATTCTTCCTCAGTGCAGCCCTCTTCATCATGGTCCCTGACACTAACCAACTAACTAAAAAAAAGAAAGAATAGCAACCAGGACTTGAGTTTAGCTTACTCATATCATTTATTTATTTTTGCCAGGAATAGTATTCATAACATCATAGAATCATAGAACTGTAGATTTGGAAAACACTACCTTGATGCCAAGTAAATACTCCAGTGCCATGTCCAGTGATAAATCTTGAATATCAAATCCCAGAAGTAATGCCAAAATGAACTTCAGATCTCAGCCACCATGCAAAATTATGATAGGCTTACAACCAAGTTAATATGTTTTCCTTTTCAAATGTACGTTTTCAGAACTGAATCAGAAAAATGACACACTCTGCAGATTATTACCAGGTTGAGTGAAAACCAAAGCCATCACTGACAAGATTAAGACAGCAGCAAATATCCTGATTTCGATTCATAAATTCTATTACGGAGTTAGTGGTTAATGGACTGAGCTGTAAACAAGGAAATTCTATATTAAAACCTCAGGCATCTTTAAGTGAGTTGCTGTCTCTTAGTCTCAACCCTGCAGTGTTGGGATAACACTGAACTACCTTATAGGATTGTTGTAAGAATTACAGAGATAATGTACTGTGAAACTCTCTGAATATTATGAAGTGCTTTATAAATGCTAAACAGTATCATTAATCAGAAACTTCAAAAGCAAAATTTGTCTTGGATGCACACAACTGAGCCATCTTCTTTTTCTAATTCTAGGAAGTGTCCCCCCCACCCGCCCCATCATCATATGTATAAATAACTTCCCCTCTTTCAGAGTTGTAAACTTGAATGAGGGTAAACCGTCTGTAAAGATGGAAATCATTGAGGAATTTTGTAATCTGGTAGAAATGAAAGATCCTCTTAACCCTTATTAAAAAGCCATAATCTTAAACTTATTCGACATTTTAAGCCTGGAAATTAGCCATGGTATTTAAATGAGCTGGAATCAAAAAGATTGCAAAAACGACTGAAGTCTCTCCAGACAACTGAAGAGTAATCTCCCGAGATTAAGACAGTGACAGTGACCAAACCTGCAAGAGAGAGAAAGGCTCAAAGCTAGTTGCTAATTAGACCCTATTTATAATATTCATTTCCCCCAAAGCCTAACACAGAGAAAAATAAAATATAATAAGTATTTAAATCAGAGTAACATTATCCTTTCCACTCGGCCAGAACTGGAACACTGGAAGAAGTCTACTACTGCTACACTGTTAGCACCATTAAAAGATGTTAGAAATCACATTTCCCTACTTTATAAATTATAATATTTTGAGCCTTTAGCACATTGCAAGCATAATAGTGGTAATAATGAGGACTAGCTACTTCCCCCACTTCCCTGCTTGAGATATTTCCTGGAAAGAGCTCATGCGTTGTATTAGCTTCGTCAGTTTCCTCCTCACAGAGATACAGCTGGCACCTTCACTGTACAGCTTTCTGTGAATTTTGAAGATGCATTTCTTTATGCTGGCCTTTGGCACCCGAGATCAGCAGAGTAGCTAGCCGCTTGGGTGCATGGTGCAGGGGTGTGTCCTCAGGTGGGGGCGGGGTGAACCACCCATGGGGGCGGGGCAAGCCTCTCCGAAGCTTGGCGCCTCTCTGCCGCCTCCCCCTCAGCTGTAGGGTGGCTGAGGGAGAGGCAGTAGGCAGACACAAGTCCCACACTGCTGTTTCAGGCAGCACGGAACCTGCAGGCACCTAAGCCACGTCACTCCTAAAAAGTTTTGTGAGTCCATTTTGTTTTTTTAAAAAAACCTCATTTTGTCACCCCCCTCAGTGATGACACCTGGGGTGGGCCGCACCCCCCGCACCGCCCTTCCTCCGCCACTGCCCAAGATGTCCTGTGACTTTAATTTGTTTCAGCTGTTTTAAATACAGTGGTACCTCGGGTTAAGTACTTAATTCATTCCGGAGGTCCGTACTTAACCTGAAACTGTTCTTAACCTGAAGCACCACTTTAGCTAATGGGGCCTCCTGCTGCTGCCGCGCCACCGGAGCACAATTTCTGTTCTTATCCTGAAGCAAAATTCTTAACCTGAAGCACTATTTCTGGGTTAGCGGAGTCTGTAACCTGAAGCGTATGTAACCCGAGGTACCACTGTACTGAGTTTATTCTCTTTTTGTGAACAGAGAATTTGCTTCAGAATATTTTGCTCCACAGTTTTTTTTCAGATATTCTTTACATTGTAGAGAACTGCAGCTTCATTCATGGCTATTGCATGGCCCTTTTGATATTGGTTGCTGAACAAGCTGGTCTGGTGGAGACATGGTGTAGTATCTAACATTAATTCTCCTCAGAGTAGACCCACTGAAATTAATGGACATTACTAACTAATTGAAAGAGTGCAAGATATCTCAGTCTATTAAAGTAGATCCGAAAACCCCCAGAATTTAATGAGATCACAGCACATTGTGTCTACGCTTTGCAGGCATCAAGATGATCTCCTCTTAAAACCAACGCTAAATGCCGTATTAGATAATTTACATCTTTTAAGAACTTACTGGTTGTGGTTTCCTCGTTTCTGTTGGCAAAAAACTTGGATGTGTGTTGCCAAGACAACTCGCTTTGGAGACAAAAGGATTTGAAAACAGTTTCTGTATATTCTTTTAATCCTCTCTTTAAGACTCCTAGCATAGTTATTTCTTCCGCTCCTTATTAAGATGTGTAACCTAATGCATCTTTTAATGATAGACATGTAGGGAAGCTGCAAGTTATATTCCGTTTCCCATTATATGACTTTTGCGGTTGGCATCTGTGTGTCTCGAGAGACAATGGAGTGCGCCTCTGGGGGTGAAGCCAAACCATTGCATTAGCAGCACTGAAGTGACCTCCCTAGGGTGCAAGCCTGGGCAGTGTGTATTGAGCCTCTGGGAAGCTCACAATCAGTGTCTGGATGCAATAGTTCCTGGTGTTCAGAGGCATGGTGTCCCTGATCCTGAAAATAGCAATCAGTCATCATGACTTGTAGCCATTGATAGCCTTTCCCTCAATACAGTGGTACCTCAGGTTAAGTACTTAATTTGTTCCAGAGGTCTGTTCTTAACCTGAAACTGTTCTTAACCTGAAGCACCACTTTAGCTAATGGGGCCTCCTGCTGCCGCAATGCCACCGGAGCATGATTTCTGTTCTCATCCTGAAGCAAAGTTCTTAACCCAAGGTACTATTTCTGGGTTAACAGAGTCTGTAACCTGAAGCGTATGTAACCTGAAGCGTATGTAACCCGAGGTACCACTGTAATTTTTCTAATCCCCTTTTAAAGCCATCCAAGCTGGGGGCCATCACTACTTCTGGTGGTATCAAATTCCATAGTTTAAGAATGCACTCTGGCTGCGTGAAGAAGTCCATAACAAAAGAAGAAGAGTCCTGATGGATCAGGCCCACCAGATGCCTATAGGAAACTTGCTTCTTCTTGGATTCATCTACAGTTCAGATCACAGGGTTCAGACCCCAGGTTTGAGTATTACGCGAGAGGGAGGAAACTGTCTGTTCATGATTTTATAAACCACTCTCATCCTCCCTTTGCTAACTCTCACAACAAGCTATTCAGGTTGAGGAAGGGCAGCACATATGGAAACAGTATTTCAGGCAATGGCATCTGAGTGGTGCTTAGCTCTGTAAGCCGAAAGAGTTGCTGAGTGTCATGCAGCATTTTATTTATTTGTTGAGAGAGAGAGAGAGAGAGAGAGAGAGAGAGAGAGGCTGTGAAGCTATAAGATCCACAAGGTAATGGGTAAAGGGACCCCTGACCATTAGGTCCAGTCGTGACCGACTCTGGGGTTGCGGCGCTCATCTCGCTTTATTGGCCAAGGGAGCCGGCGTACAGCTTCCGGGTCATGTGGCCAGCATGACTAAGCTGCTTCTGGCGAACCAGAGCAGCGCACGGAAACGCTGTTTACCTTCCCGCCGGAGCGGTAACTATTTATCTACTTGCACTGTGATGTGCTTTCGAGCGACGGGACCGAGCAATGGGAGCTCACCCCGTTGTGGGGATTCGAACCGCCGACCTTCTGATTGGCAAGTCCTAGGCTCTGTGGTTTAACCCACAGCGCCATCTGTGTCCCTATAAGGTCCATAGTCCTATATAAACCTTGTTCATGCTATTAGTGGCATCTACCTGGTGCCTCCACTATTCTTTCTGCTTTAGCCCCTGCTTATTGCTCATAGAACAGGTGTCTTCATTCAATTCAAGGTAATGCTGCCAAGATGTTTTCTTTTCCCTGAGAAGTTACAGCTAATTCAAAATCCATCAGTGCGTACAAGGAGTTTAAATTGTTCCTTCCAATGTGTATTACCTTGCGCTTGTTCACAGTGAAATTTAATCTGCTATCACATTGCCTAATTATCTCATTTGGTTGGGTCTTCTAGAGATCCTAGCAAGCCTTACGCCTGTCTTGTCCTCATGGAATAGCAGCCTTTAGAATGTCAAGGCTGAAAGATACATTTCAAGAGACCATCTGTGGCCTCTTAAAGGAAATCTTAGCTGATATGAAGGTTAGCCTGCAAAGGACTGGCACTTCCCTTGTATTTGATACTGCTACACACACCCCAGTTGCAAAGGGGTGAGGTATTTCAGGGTTGTCAGAGTATACCTGAGGTTGGGCTTCCTTAGAAGGAAGGTCACTGGAAACTGTGGTCTCTATGTGATGCATGTGTCCCACCCTCCCAGTTTTTTTACCTATACACAGGCTGAGCAGAAGATGGAAAGACTCACAGATATCAGTCCAACATTAGGTTTCTAGAGGACTTCCAAATAACACTTGATTCTCACAGAATCAGGCTCCTCTGTCTTCCCAGATCCAAGTTACCAGTCTGACTATTCTTTTCTACTTGGAGACCCACACCTTGATGGCATCACCTCCAGACAGGGAAGCAGGCAAGGTCTTAGAACTAGTTGGAGGAAAGTATATTATAGTCGAAGAGTAGCAGAAACTTCTTGATAGTAAGAGCAGTTTGACAACGGAGCCAGTTATCTAGATGGGGTTGTTGGAGGTCTTAAACCTGAAGTCTGAGATACCGTGACATGTATTTTTTTCTTTTTATGTTGTAAACCTGTGAAATTTGGACGAAAGGTGGTATAGAAATAAGAATAAGAATAAGAATAATAGAAGGAACTGCTGAACTGGTCAGAACCGTTTCTTTGTCAAGTTGATGGCCAGTTAAGTACCCCCATCTCCATAACTAAAGGGCTGGCCATGTTGCTATAGTGACAACTGGAGATGCTTCCAGGAGGACAAGGATGGGTGTTTTCCCACTTCACCTGGATGGATGGCATGATATGCTAGGAAGGAGAACAGTAGGCCAGTGGGTTCTAGTCTTTGCTTGCATTTTAGTTGATGCTGAGAGCTGAAAGGAGACACAGAGAGGCTTGCCTCTGCAGGCAGAATCCAAAGCTATGTCTTGTGGTGGGGAGGCTTCCCTGGAAATTATAGAATCATAGAGTTGGAACGGACCACAAGGGCCATCGAGTCCAACCCCCTGCCAAGCAGGAAACACCATCAGAGCACTCCTGACATATGGTTGTCAAGCCTCTGCTTAAAGACCTCCAAAGAAGGAGACTCCACCACACTCCTTGGCAGCAAATTCCACTGTCGAACAGCTCTTACTGTCAGGAAGTTCTTCCTAATGTTTAGGTGGAATCTTCTTTCTTGTAGTTTGGATCCATTGCTCCATGTCCGCTGCTCTGGAGCAGCAGAAAACAACCTTTCTCCCTCCTCTGTATGACATCCTTTTATATATTTGAACATGGCTATCATATCACCCCTTAACCTCCTCTTCTCCAGGCTAAACATGCCCAGCTCCCTTAGCCGTTCCTCATAAGGCATCGTTTCCAGGCCTTTGACCATTTTGGTTGCCCTCCTCTGGACACGTTCCAGTTTGTCAGTGTCCTTCTTGAACTGTGGTGCCCAGAACTGGACACAGTACTCCAGGTGAGGTCTGACCAGAGCAGAATACAGTGGCACTATTACTTCCCTTGATCTAGATGCTATACTCCTATTGATGCAGCCCAGAATTGCATTGGCTTTTTTAGCTGCCGCGTCACACTGTTGGCTCATGTCAAGTTTGTGGTCAACCAAGACTCTTAGATCCTTTTCACATGTACTGCTCTCAAGCCAGGTGTCACCCATCTTGTATTTGTGCCTCTCATTTTTTTTGCCCAAGTGCAATACTTTACATTTCTCCCTGTTAAAGTTCACCTTGTTTATTTTTGCCCAGATCTCTAATCTGTCAAGGTCGTTTTGAAGTGTGATCCTGTCCTCTGGGGTGTTAGCCACCCATCCCAGTTTGGTGTCATCTGCAAATTTGATCAGGATGCTCTTGAGTCCATCATCCAAGTCGTTGATAAAGATGTTGAATAAGACCGGGCCCAAGACAGAACCCTGTGGCACCCCACTAGTCACTCTTCTCCAGGATGAAGAGGAACCATTGATGAGCACCCTTTGGGTTCAGTCAGTCAGCCAGTTACAAATCCACTGAGTGGTAGCATAGTCAAGACCGCATTTTACCAGATTCTTTACAAGAATATCATGGGGCACCTTGTCAAATGCCTTGCTGAAATCAAGGTAGGCTACATCCACTGTGTTCCCTTCATCTACCAGGCTTGTAATTCTGTCAAAAAACGAGATCAGGTTAGTCTGACATGACTTATTTTTCAGAAATCCATGCTGACTATTGGTGATCACAGCATTCCTTTCTAGGTGCTCACAGACTGTTTGCTTAATGATCTGCTCCAGAATCTTCCCTGGTATTGATGTCAGACTGACTGGGCGGTAATTATTTGGGTCCTCTCTTTTCCCCTTTTTGAAAATAGGGACAACATTTGCCCTCCTCCAGTCTGCCAGGACTTCACCTGTTCTCCAGGAATTCTCAAACATGACTGCCAGTGGTTCTGAGATCACATCTGCCAGTTCTTTTAATACTCTTGGATGCAGTTCATCTGGCCCTGGAGACTTGAATACATCTAAACTAGCCAAGTATTCTTGTACTATCTCCTTAGTTATTCTGGGCTGTGTTTCCTCTGCTGAATCATTTGCTCCAAATTCTTCAGGTCGGGCATTGTTTTCTTTATCGGAGAAGAATGAGGCAAAGAAGGCATTGAGGAGTTCAGCCCTTTCTGTGTCCCCTGTTTGCATTTCACCATCTTCTCCTCTGAGTGACCCCACTGTTTCTTTGTTCTTCCTTTTGCTACGGACATACCCATAAAAGCCTTTTTTGTTGCTTTTAACCTCTCTAGCAAGCCTGAGTTCATTCTGTGCTTTAGCTTTTCTGACTTTGTGTCTACATGGACTTTGGAGTGTTAATACTGTGAGCCCTTCCAGCCTATGCTCAGGTTCTGTATGTGTGTAAGGTACATATCCTAAGAACACCACAGTCACCATTGACCTTCATTCCATGGAAACCAACCCCTGGAGTCTCTCACTGCTTGAAGATTGGGGTGTGCACAATAATAATATGAAAATTTATTATTATGCCACTGATTCATTTGAGCATGTTTAGGACCACCACAGTCTTTCTAATAGTTTAGGCCTGTGATCAAATTGTTGCATTGCCTTCAGTCGTGTGCAAGCGAGTTCTACTGAGTTTAAACTCAGGCAGATTACGTTAATCAGCTGGAGTCTTTTAAAATTTATTTCTCTCTCTTCCTGTGTGAAGCGTCTTACTGTGTATAATCTAATGTGCAGCTATGTTTGAAAAGATTTCGATAGTCCTTCAAGGAAAACCACAAAATATAATAAATATGATAAAATAGTTTCTAATGGATTGTTCTAAGGAAAATTGCAACTAAATTATGAGTAGTTATTTCTTTGAAGTGCCTTTATAATAGGATGTCAAATCAGTCAAGGTCATATAGGTAAGAATAAAGGGTTTAGGTCACAATTACAAGGTAGGGGACTGTTGTTTGCAGAACAGCAACCCCGGAAAAGATTTGGGGATCATGAACTCTCATTTACTGCTCCAGCAAGGAAAGTTACCATCAGCACTGAACATACAAGCAGGAAAGAGGTGTCTGCCCAGCACATGCAGTTCTCTAAGTGTCCCTGTCATAACTTCAAAACCAAAGTGGAAAATCTTGCAATAATAGATCTGGAAGCAAACTAGATGCGACGACCAAAGCTCCATCTAGTCTAGCATTGTCTTTCCAATGGGCAGGATGGGAAAGGAATAACCCTCTCACACTGTTCACCCCAAGCATCAGATCTGTTCAACAATCATTGAAAAATGGAGCAAGCTCCACTTCAGGGTTCTAGCCAGCAGCCAGCCATGTCCTCTCCCAAGGTACCTTATTCTATTCCATTCCCCTTCCTCCAAATTCCTCTTCCACCCTCAACAGTTAGGCAGGCTTCCATACCCACTGTGCTCATTGCACTGTGATGGGTACCCATCCCCTTATGGCTTTTTCTCAAAAGACTTTTTTTGTCCTTTGGCAAAACTTGGGGTATCCCCAGGCTTGTCAACATCTCCCCCTTGGGCATAGATGGTTCCAATTTGTCTACATAATGATGAACACTTGGATAATGAGTTTGCTATTATTATACAGCTGGGAGTGGGGCTTTCTGGATCTTCTTGACTCCAACTGTCATCAGCACCAGCCAGAATTTGGCCAATGATGTAGTCCAGCAACATTTGGAAGGCCACAGGTCCCCCAACCCTGATATATAGAAAATAGACCTTTCCATTAGAGGGCCAATAAATGTTTGGGGAAAGCTCTGGAAGATGGAAGGACTGCCTTCACGGGACATATTTTTAGTCACTTTGAGCTAATTCACAAGACCGAAAGTCTTACTGGTGTGTAGAATGCAAGTATAATCTGGCTGTGCGGCGAAACAATAGCCATGCGGCCAAACCAATTTTTTAGCCCACAGCTATGGATGTGGGGAATGTTGCTACCTGATCATACCCACTGCTGCCCCCAGATGTTGCCTGTTGTAAGGATTTTTGGTATAATGTATGGGAAGTTCACTGCATGTATTAATGGTAAATAACAAGTATTACCATTTCTCCCGAATGTAACAGCACAGTTAAAAGAGAACTAAGCCTTGGAGAAATATGTAGTATTTACCAGAGCACTTCTATAAAAGCCACCTGCTGTTCTTTTTGTCTCTCTCTGCAATTTCTTGTGTCTTTAGCTGCTTATCTTGCTTTTTGTTCCTGGGATATAGTTCCTGCTCATATTTGTCATGACAATGGCAAAGCTCAGTAGGTTACATGCAACTAGCTAACTCCTATCAGTAGTTATTTTAGGTACTTTAAATATGGCTTTTTTCTCCCCTACAAGTTTTTATAAAGTGATGCCCCCACTCTTTGGTTGTGCGCAGTTGCAAAAATGAAATGATCACAGCCATTTCCATTTTTAGCTTTTGCTCCCTCTTGGAAAAACAGTTTCCTGCCCCAGGAGGCTCCCTGTCCTCTCAGTCATTTACACCTGTACAGAACAAATTCAAAACCACCTCTTCATTTCTTTTCCCAGCCTCTTGGAGCTATATTTAATATTGCAAAATGCCACCTGCAATAGCAGTAAATGGCAGAGAATATGGCTAGAGGACAGTACCGGTCAATTTACTGCCTCTCACCCAGTAGCTAAGTTTGTACAGAATAGATATCTGTAATTCTCATCCTTGTTGCATTTTCATTAAAGCTGAAAACTTTCATCAGCAGATCACCCACCAACCAGAAGTGACTCTTCAGGTGGGGCACCGCTGCAGCACTAACCTCACAGCGGTGGCATGCTCCCACGTACCAAGAGGGAGAGTGGCAGGGGGCAGCGGGAGGCATAAGGTAGCAGGGAGGTCAGTGCAGTGTGGGCACACCACTGGAGTCAATTCAGCACTCATCCATGCTCCTGCACCTTGCCAAATTCCCCATCACCTCGCTTCTCTCCCTCCCAATAAGTAGCAGCGATGCTGCTGCAGAGATCCCAGTGCTGTGTCTCCACTCCAACAGGTGAGCTGCTTCTGCCATCAACTGAAGCATTAGTTGGTTAATTGACAAGGGCTTGGAGAAAACTTGAAAGATTTGCTTCTCTTGTTTTAAAGGTTTGCTTCTCTTCAGGAAATCATGGCTTAGAAAAATCAGGATGTTTTCCACAGGCTTACCACTTCTGGGGTTCTTTCTGCATTCTCTTTCCTTCTTTTTCCAGAACCATTTAAAGCACATACAAAAAAGAGGAATAATCATAAGTGTCTCTCTGTGGAGGCTCTGTAACATTCTACATTGTGTTAACAATACTAAAAGGAAATTCATCAGGAAACAACCTGCTGTTTCCACTCAGGAGAGGAACACGAGAAAATGGGAATGGAGTTAAAGGAGTTAAGCTGTTTTGTCACTTCAAATACAACTTCCTTCTATGTAGTTTTTAACTGCAGTTTTCAAATCTTTCAATCAACTTTGCATGTTTTCAGGAAGAGCCTTGCACATTTCCCTGCTGATATCCTTGCATGTATGCATATAAGGGGTTTGCATCGGCTCTGTCTGTACCCCAAACCACAAGGCAAATAGTGGTGATTGGGGGAAGGTTCTCCTCACATTTCTGAGTTGGTTTGCATTGTTAACAAGACATCTTGAGGTGTACCAGGGCCTCCTTATGTTTTTGAGTTGCTCTGTGTCTTCAGGTGCCCAAAAAGTGCGTGACCATTTTTAATCCCTGAGAAATGAAACCAAGATGAGTGGGGAAATGCCCAGAGCTCAAGACAGGAGGGGACAGAGGTACAGCATATTTCACTTTCATTCAGAGGTGCAGGTCTACCATTTATTCATGGTGGATTATCTTTCCAGGGCTCTCCAAACAGAGTGATTTGCTTGTTTTGCATGTGGATCCCTGTCTTCCCCTATTGCAAGTCAGTGAAACTGTTCAGGAAACAGCTGATTGTTTCCTGAAAAACATGTGGGAGCGGGAGTCCACCAGACCCTCAGTTTCTTTCTGTGTCTACACGTTGCCCAGTCAAAACACACATTGGCAAACACAGAATATCAGAAAGGATCCATAAGCCTCTAGCCCTCGCCTGTAAAAATGGACCCTTCAAAGACTGCCTTGGATTTTCTATTTCTCTGGCAGAGAAGAGGTCCATGCAATATCACACAATGGTGTAGACTACACAAAACACACATATTAGGAAATCTGCCAATACAGAGCTGTTCACTTTCCTGCCTGATTTCTACAAATGCAAGTAGACCCAACCTTGGCATTTTTTTATGCGTCCATTCACCCTGCACCTTCTGCTGATCTCTTCGTACTTATTTTCCAGGTAGCTTTCACACTAGGCATCATGGTATAATTTTCGGCAATGCAAGACCTTTTGTAACACCTTGACTCTCTTGTTCAAATTGCCATTCCACTGCTCCTAACATGTCCTCCTGTTCCCTTCTCTTCTATTCTTCCAGATAATAATAATACAAAAAGGTGTGGGGGACACACAGCAGATTTCTGCCTTCTGGGTCAACTCTGTAGCTGGTATGTATTGTGCATTGGTTCTGCTAATAGCTAGGGTGGATATAAATCACACACACATATGTGTTTCAAAACTTGGAAACATAAAATGCCTACCATCAGTGCACACCACAGAATATTATAGGAGAGGGATAAGGAGACGACCTCTAGCTGTAGCAAACCCAAGCCCTTAAAATCAGGGGTAATTTGGTGGCAGCAAAAAGCCTAATTTATTTTATACCCTCCATTGAAAAGAGTAAAATTGCATTGCACAGCTGGCTGAGCCGTCAGGGACTTGAGGCTGCCACACATGCAATCCACACTGTATTAGAATAAAAATGAAAAGCTTCTTTTTCTCCCCAGGTTAAGAATATAGCTCCACAAAGAATGTGCCAAGGAGTGAGCTATATCCTCAGCTGCTGTCAGCAGCACACAGGCATTACTGACCCAGAGTAACTGGTGTGTGTGTTGGGGGGGGGATCTTCACAATAGAAAAAAGAAAGGATGACCAATGTGTGTCTTCTTCTGCACTGGAGGCAAATTTTCCAAGGCTGGGTGCTTAATCCGTAGAGTGTGGACTATGGAAAATGAGGTTTGTACACAGTCCAGGATGCACACTGAAGAGGCAATGGCCAAAAGTGATTCCTAAGACTTTCCTATAAGCATGTGGCTGGACTAAAATTAATAATGCCAGTGCTCCTGATCTTGACCAGGTTCAAACCACCACATGGAGAAAAGAGAGAGAGAGAGAGAGGATGTTTCTTCTGTCTTGAAGAAGAACTACACCTCAATAGCTTCTTTCTTTGGATTTCTTCTGTAGAAAGAAAGAAAAAGGATTCATAAATGTTCAAGCCGGCAAGAATAGGACTGAGGAACACTTCCTTTGCAGTGGGAAATGATCCAAGAAGATGATGGGGGACTCTTCTTGGTGACGGGGTCCTTCGGGGATTGACTCTGTCCCCCGAGTTATTCATGAAGCCACTAGAAGAGGTCATCCAAGGTTTTGGAATGTGCTGTCATTAATATGGGGATGACACAGCCTATTTCTATTTTTCATCAAATGCCAGTGAAGTTGTTGGGATGGTTGGTGGCAATGAGCTGCCAATGAGGGCCAATAATCCGAATATCAGTCCAGACCATACAGATGTGCTCCTGATCAGGAGGAAGAAAAAGAGTGGATAGATTCATTGTGCTTGTCCTGTTTTTGTGCTGCTTTTAAAGGGAAAATCCTTAAAAATCCACCTGGATACACAATAGTTTTAAGTAAAAATAGGAAAGCACTTACAAGGTGGTTTGCAGTGCTGCTTCTGTTTCAGAAAAAGCTCTTTTTTGCCTTTTAAAAAGTTCATAGTCAGGTTATCCAGCTGCCCACAGGCTGGAGAAACTGGTGTGGGGCAGGCAGGGCACCACTTGCTTTGAACGCTAGGAGTCTCCTGGGAGCAACAGGACTTGAAAAATGTGTTCCTTCACTCCCAGGGAGAATTGTCCCCTATGTAAAAACTGGGGGCAACCATGGGTTGCCTTTTTTTGTGTGTGTACAGATCCCCTGAGAGCAACAGAATGTCAAGAAAACCTTGCTGCTCCTAGGAATTTTGCAGTACTGAATTCAAAATGTTGCAGCAATGAACTGGATATGTGGCTGGGTGACCTGTTTTTGGATTTACACAGCAAGAAGACGCATTTACTAGAACCAGTGGCGTGCAGTGAAATTTTTCATAGGAGAACAGTTAGGGCCAGAGGCACCAGCTTCTAAGGGTGATGGGGGGCGGGGCGGACAATGTTATGCGCATGATGTCGCAACAGCCCGATGTTGTATGTGTGAGCGTTGTGCCTCCCTCCCTCCCTCAGCTGGGCAGAAGCTTCCCAGGCTTTGGGAAGGAAGCCCCAGTCCTTTTTCTCCTTCCCAAATCCTTGAAGAGCTTTGAATCCTGGAGGGCTCTTGAACACTGTCAGAGAATCCCGCCTCCCTCCTTAAGCCAGGCAAAAGCTTCCCACTCTTTGGGGAGGAGGCACCAGGATTTAATACTTTAATACTCTACTTTACTGAGAACATTTATGGGACCAGCCTAGTCCCCCATGTCCACTGACTGCATGCCACTCACTAGAACAATGTTGCCATCCTCTGACTGCCTCCTAAAGGGATCCTGCAGATTCTGAGCTGGATCCATGATCTGATCTGCATTATGACCCACCAGGTGAGTCCACATCAGATTCAGGTTCCATAGATTCCACACCCATCCCTACTCTGGAATAGGATTTAACCTGCTTTGGTTGGGGTTGTACTCTCCTTGAAAAATCAGGTTCCAAAAACTGTGCTCCAAGATACAGTTTTATGTCTGAAGGGTGTGGTGGCAGAAGTGGCCAGGATTGCCTTAGGTTGATGTGCCAGCTGCAGCTGTTCCTGGGGAAATGAAACCTGGCTATGGTAACACATAGCTTAGTGAGATCAAGACTTCTTTACTGCAGTGTCCTCTACATTTGGTTACTTTTGAGGAGTATTTAGAAGCTTCTGTTGGTCCAGAATGGAACAGGAAAGATGTTAGTGGGTGTGGGATTATGTTACAAGTATACTGCGGTGTCTGAACTAGTGGCTGATTTGCTTCTGGGCACAATTCTGAGTGTTGGTGATCACCTTTAAAATCCTGAAAGGCTTGGCCCAGGGAATACCTCATTCTCATTCTATTCACTCCCTAAAATCAGAAGTCCCATTCTATGTTCTACCCAAGATGGAGGCACAGTTGATAACAACAAGAGATAGGGCCTTTTCTGTGGTTGCACCAATATTGTAGAATAACTTGCCACATGAAGCATGGGTGGGGCACACTCTGGCTGTCTTTTATCGGTTGGCAGCAACATTTTTTATTGTTGTTTTTTTTTACTTCGGCAAGCCTTTGCTTGCTCAGGACGTGTTTATTTGTCATTGTTTTAAAATGTTGTGCACTTTATTTGCCTTTTATGTATTTTTATTGTTACTTTACTGCATTTTGCATTTTAGTATATTTGCACTGTAGTGTGATTGCAAACCTTTCAGATCTGCTCTGTCTGATGCATGGGAACTAGAAGGGCAGGACTGACATTCCCTCCCCCCCCAAAAAATGTAAATCGATAAATAAAGCTCTACCCTTAGGAAGTAACCAGCCTGAGTTCCACACGGGGCTGTGCAAATGCTTGTCCCTGTGCCATTCATCCTTCCGCCAGCTAGAAAAACCTGATTCCACCTTCTGCTGTTCTTGCAAGTATTTAGGGCTGGGCATTCAGAGTCACCAGACAGGGAGCGGGGGATCTCTGTGGAGAGCTTGTTATGCTGTTGGTCCTTCATGTTCCCTTAGTGGACCCCCACCCTGTATGGGAAATGCATCTGGAAGACAAAAATGTATTGAGAAGTTAGTGGTCTGACACTGTTACCCTTCCTGCTTCTGTTCCTTCCCCCTCCCTCTCTCTTCTTAAGTTTTTTGATGGTGTGAGAATAGTCTTTAATGTCCTGAGAACTTCGGGAGGAGGTGAACCTTAATCAGTTGTGGAGGATAATGTTGGGTACCTTCTTTGATGCTGGGCATGTTTTGAGAAAGTGAGGTCTTGGAAGGCGGTGGCTAATGGACGTAACCAGTCTTGGAAGCCACACAGGCTATCTATAAAATTGGACGGTTTGGGCAGAGTTTCTTTGAAGCTTGTGCATGGACTGATTGGCTGCAGGGCCGTGCAAACTGAGGCTACCTGGGGGAGTCTCTTTGCCTCTTCTTTAGGGCTTCCAAGTGGCAGATTGAAGTGCTTGCTTGCTTTGTATACGTTGCTTGCTGTCTTGGAACAGAATCTTTAATCTTCTCACTCGTGTATTTTGCATTACTTCTGAATCTCATTTTAAAAGAACCACCATGCCTTGGGCAAGACACACCCCCACCACAGAAACTTGGGCCAGAATTCCCACACTAGAGGCTTTCATTTGGAACAGACTACACAGCGTCATATGCTCATTATGAGACAGCCACATCAGACTTGGGGTTTTTTTTATTGGAATTAACTGACGACCTTACAGAGCCAAGATTGCTCTCCACCCATGCAATTCTATCAGCAGGATAAGTGTGAATCACATCCCAAATGAGAGAAGCAGTGCACCAAAGGATAACTATCCTGCATTAAAATACACTCTTAGCAGGTGAATCCATGAAAGATGCTGATATTATAAATGAACACTATTCTGGGCATCATCAGGTGCCACTAATCAGGCTGCTGGTATGATTAGAAATGCCTTAGCAATATATATGCTTTGAGATCTGTTCTGTCCAGTTTACCAGTCAATCCCGAAAAGCTGTTAACTAATATGCCTTTTACAACATGGCCTGGAAGGCTGTTCCTCATTTAAGACAACTAAGAAAGAGGGAAGAAAAAAAATTGTTTTTGCAGCTTAAGGCAGCACCTTATCCAGGCAGCTATGCAGGAACACTGATAGTGACAGCTCAGAGCTACCAGCTATGTGTGGCATCACTTGGGAATACATCAAAGGTCTGTCAATTCCAGAACTACAAGCTGTCACTCATTCTTTGGGAATGTGAAAAACGCCCATGAGAAATTTCTTTCTTTTTATTAAAAATATTATTATTGTTATTATTTTTACTCCCCTCAAAATTCCTCAGAAGTTCCATCCAGACATTTGCCTTGTAATTCATTGGAGAAATTTGGTGCCATGTGCAAAGAAACCTTGATGCTCCAATTTATGTATTTATTTATTTTAGTGAGCCTTTGCAAAACTTATTTTTGCTTTCCTAAAAATTCCTTAGATAGTTTGCCATAACAATGCAGCCCAAACTTTGCTTCAGATGCATCCCCCCCCCTCCAAAAAAAAGCATAGGAAAGAGATTGCAAAGCCCACTAATAAATATTTATAGGTAAATGGATTCTGGGAAGAACTGAAGCTGCCTTAGACCAACTCAGACCACTGATACACCTAGCTCCGTCAGCATTGCTAGTGATTGGCAGTGACTCTCCAGGGTTTCAGATAGGATCCTTTCCCAGTCTTTACTTCAACATTCAAGCTATTGAATCCAAGGCCCTTGGCATGCAAAATGTGTGCTTTGCTGTTGAGCTGTGGCCTTTCTCTTCTGAATTTATCCTCTTATGTGCATAAAGAACTGGAAAAGGACAGGAGACCATCTTCTAGAAAATGCTGGTACAGGCATTCAATATTGTCCAGCCTTTGGCATCTTGATGCCCTCCAGATTTTTTGGACTACAACTCTAGATGTTTTGGTGCTGGTGAGATCTGGAGTCTGAAGTATCTGGAGGGTACCAGGTTGACCTAATAAAATATATCCAGTGGCAGGATTCCCCAAACCCAGGAGAGCTGGCCTTCTGCACTCAATTGTCTTTGGTGTGTGAAGCCTTGCCATGAAGGCCGGCCGACACGGGATGTTTGTTATGTACACTGTGACCTTGGACAGGGGAGTATTAATGCACTGGTTTTCTCTTCTTGGGACTCCCTGGCCTCTGGCAAGCTGGGTAGAACTGGGTGGCTTCTTGGGCTGAAGGTGAGGGGCACATAAGCAAACCATCGTTCTCCTTTTTGATCCACAGGACATACTGAAATCAACAGGGGAGGGGAGGACAAGCTGCTGAAAATGCACACTATGCAAGTATCGGATAAGATAAAGTTGCAATCCTATATACACTTATCTGGGAATAAGTTCTATTGAACTCAATGGACCTTAGTTCTAAGTAGACATGCCTTGGAAGATGCCACTAGTACATAATTAAGCACCATAGAATCATAGAATCATAGAGTTGGAAGAGACCGCAAGGGCCATCGAGTCCAAGCCCCTGCCAAGCAGGAAACACCATCAGAGCAGCTTAATTTATTGGGATAAAAAAGGGAGAGTTCCTTCCATCTTTAGCTTCTGTAGCAAGTTTCTTCAGACGTTCTTCATGCATGTCAAATCCTGTGTTATTTTTGTAACTCTGTGTTCAGTTGACATAAGTACAACTTAAGAAGCAGTGATCCATGCAGATGCAAGATTCTACAAGATCCCA
Organism: Podarcis bocagei; assembly: GCF_964188305.1. Taxonomy (NCBI): domain Eukaryota; kingdom Metazoa; phylum Chordata; class Lepidosauria; order Squamata; family Lacertidae; genus Podarcis; species Podarcis bocagei. The sequence continues at coordinate 29,622,446 of NC_138135.1, forward strand.
ACAGTGACCTAACCACTACCTTGTTTCACTTGCAGGGACGCGGACTTATAAAAAATATTGGGGGGGCCCGGGAAAGCTCATGAATAATAAATAAGCTCATGAATATGCAAATAAAGTGGCTCTGGCCCTAAATAGGGCAAGCCACGCCCCCCCAGCCAGCCGATTGGCTGGCTGGGAGGTGTGGCCAGTTGGGATTCCCCTGTTCTCGTGGGATTTCCGGCAGTGCCTTGGCAGTGGCGGTGGTGCTGCGAAGCAGCGAGGCAGGAGCCCCCGCCCCCGGGGATTCCCTAATCTCGCGGGGGACGGCCGGGGCTCTCCGATTAGGGCGCGCGGCTGGCTGGCTGGCGAAGGAGCAGGTGGGGAGGAGGCGGGGGACGGCGGCGGCGCTCTGCTGGAAGGGCGCCCGAGATTATTGGGGGGGCTGAGCCCCCCCAAAAAATTTTTTGAGGGGGCTCGAGCCCCCTCAGGCCCCATGGAGTCGGCGCCTATGTTCACTTGTAAAGAAGTCTCCTGTTGATGAAACTCAACATTTGAGTTTTGTTTTTTTCTCCAACTTCCAGAAACAGTTGGTTGGCCAATATGTGTCTAGTTCTCCAGTGACTGAAAGTCTGATGTTGCTTTTATTGATCAGTTATAAGGCTTCCAAACTTCTAGGTTCTTGATGTGCTTCCAGGTTTTAAGAACTTATCATGACCCATCAAAATAGCTTTTATAATGAAAAGCTTAGACGTTATGTGTATTTGACCTTACACTGACATAGTTTCAAGTCACAGCATGGAGCCTTAGAAAAGTTGGCTGAAACAATATTGCTTTGATTTTTTTTGCAGTCTGGAGGTCAGGTGTTCAGTTCTGACTTATAAAAACTTGTTCAGTCTAGACCCAAACTTGAGTTAGGCACATAAATTCACTTTAACTCCAATGAAAACGTGCACTATCGAGAGCAACATATGGGATCATAATATGCTCACACAGCACAATCTTGGAAGTGTTTCTCTGTGAGTTTACCTACTCCTATGCTTAAGATTGAAGTTTTAAGCATATCCATACTTAGATAACATTGTTATCCATTTGTCTCTCTCATGGGGTGGAGGGCTGAGAAAAATGACCATAGTAGTGGTACCCACAGGATTCAAAAATTTCCATGGGCCAAAACTTAGAGAATGCTCCCCACCACAGAAGTTCTCCTCTTGTTGATTCCAGCAGCAAAGTCCCATGCATCCTCTACAGAACTTTCTCCCTAGTAAATGGGTTTAAGAAGGTAGCTTCCATAATTATCTGATCGTGATAAGAGACACCCTTTTTGTTACTATGTCCCATCTTCTGGGTCCACACCTCAACACTGACCAGTTCTAGGCTTGACTAACCTCTGATTACCTGGACTAAACTGTTGACGATCTAATTATTTAGTATACGGTATTTCATTTGGGGACATTTTGGCGCTGCTCTTTCAATGGAGTCATAATTATTTTGTCAGGGAACTGTCCCACAGATTATTCTCAGTGCTCATATATCACTTAGCAGAGACCATCATCTTCCATAATAACCCACATGGATCTTTTCTCCCACATTGGGCTGAAGCTGAAGGCTCAGCTGGAAAAGTTGAAAGGAGCCTCATGTGACATTTGCCTTTTGTTTTCAATGTCTGGCAGCCCCAGAGATGCCTTTGTGCAGATCTCTGCTCTCCCTTTAGGTGCCCTTTCCCCCCAAACCTCTGCTGTCCCCCAGGTGACACACAGGCCTCTTTAATTAGAGAGGGAAGCAGTAGCTAATGGTCCCTGGCTTCAGTGCATGCAGGGCTTGTTCTACAAAGCCTCCAGTGATTCTGCTAGTGCTAATGAGATTTTTCTGGAGGGCTGCAAAAGATCATTAAAAAGCAGTTTTTGCAAACCCAATATTAGTTTTCATATTGTGAAATGGAAATACATCCTTGCCACTCATTGTTAAACAATGCCAGGGTGATTGTCTGTCACTCTTAGCAAACGCCAAGTCCCAGGATCTTCTTCAAGAAATATCCTGCCCATGATTTACCACTGAGAACATAAACCTGATAGTATTGTTCTAAGCTGATGGATATGCATGATAATGATGCCCTGCTAAATTTCCATGAGGGTCATACCGTTTGGCTATTGGACTGACTCTTTAGCAAGACTGCTTTCAGCTGAATCTTTTCCTCACTTTTTGTATCCCCTTTCTTACTTTGGCTTTAAAGCTGATGAATAGGCAATTTGAAATTTGCATACACTGAAATGCAGTGACATATACAGTGGCAGGGCCCCCTCCCTCCATGCCCTCAGAGAAAGGTAGCAGTCTCAGGCTTCATTGAAAGGCAATTTTAAATGGCTTTTAGATGTGCATATAATGAAATTATTACAGGTATGTAAATGAGCAATACCTCTCCCCCACCGTAAGTGAAGTGTCAATCTTAGACTTGACAATGACTGAAAGTTCCAGAATTGAACTCCAATCATCAGTATGTTTACTAGAAGTCATATCAAGTTCGATGGGACATTTCCCCTAACAGTTGTGCTTAGAATTTTAGCCAAAAGGCCTATTTCCCCCCATGACCTTTTCAGCACATGGTAACCATTAGTAAAAGCTACCAGAACGCATCAGGTGCCATCCATCACCATTGCTGCATGCCATATAAGCCACACTGAGTTTATAATGGTGTGAGAAAAGATTGATTATTTGCCTTAGAGTGGCTCAAATGACCATCCGAATCATTTTTAAATCACTGGGTTGGATTCTTTAGGTAAATGCATAATTGGTTATATCTATGTGCATCCAAGTTCTGCAAAACTTTAACATCAGTTAAGTTCAATAAGATATATACTTGTATGCCTGTTTTGAGCATGTTTGCTGGTGAGTAATCAGAGCCCAGTGGGCGGCGCTGTGGGTTAAACCACAGAGCCTAGGACTTGCCGATCAGAAGGTCGGCAGTTCGAATCCCCGCGATGGGGTGAGCTCCCCTTGCTCGGTCCCTGCTCCTGCCAACCTAGCAGTTCGAAAGCATGTCAAAGTGCAAGTAGATAAATAGGTACCGCTCTGGCGGGAAAGGAAAACGGCGTTTCCGTGTGCTGCTCTGGTTCACCAGAAGCAGCTTAGTCATGCTGGCCACATGACCCAGAAGCTGTACGCCGGCTCCCTCGGCCAATAAAGTGAGATGAGCGCCGCAACCCCAGAGTCGGTCACAACCGGACCTAATGGTCAGGGGTCCCTTCACCTTTACCTTTAATCGGAGCCCAAACTCTAAGGTGGCTAGATGTTCTTCATTTCAGAAACATCCAGAATATCTTTTCAACTTCATCAATAATACTTTATTTCAAATGCTTTCATAAAATCACTTAAAAATTCTAAGCTGTGCTTATGGCACAGGCAGATGTCTGCACGGCACGGACACCCCATTGATATTTTGCTTCAGTTAACTTCACATCAGCTCACATGAGCTTGCAGGATCTTCACTGGTGCTTGTGATCTTCAACAGACGTCTCTTTGCAATATCTAACAAACACAATGGTGATGTTTTGGGTACAGCATGTGGAAATATGCTGCTAACCAGCAACCCTGGTGAAGTCAAGCTTCATATAAGACAGATTTCACACACTGCTGGAAGTCCACGTAATTAATCACTTTGTAATTCAGTGACCAAATTCACCTCATCGAGTTTCACATGTAAGAGTCTTTAAACAGAGCAGCTGGTTCATATGTAAATTCATATTTGAGGTCATTGGCAGTGCTTCCATTTCTTTCTGCTGTGAGAATAAGAAGCCAGAACAGCAGTGCACTCAGACTGTGGTAGATATGAAGGATTTTTGTAGATATATTAATATTATGCATCTTCATATACAATTATATTGCAGGTTCTAGTTCTTCTTCATCATAGCTAACACCCTGTGTGGACAGATCAGATGGGTCATGTATCAGACCCTTGAGATAGCATGCAATTGTGCATGGAGAAAGAAAGAGAAAGAGAACTAAGTTTCCAGAAAGTGTCATATATGAAGGGCTACACACTTATTCATTAGTATAGTGATCAGCAGCAAGCCGCCACTATTTTTGAGTGGGAATGAAACACATGCTGGCCAATGTAGATCTTATATAGTGGATTGGGAGGTCTTGCACAACAAACCCACTTCTCCAAAAGAGCAGGCTTTCTTCCATAAGGAAAGTGGTAAGGGAAGTGTGGGATTACATATACAGTGACATCTAGCCTCCCCTCAATCAAATCAGGATGAATGATACAAAAACAGTTCACCAGGAAGCACTCTTATTTTTACAAAACAAAACAAAAAACCACACCCAACCCCAACCTTTGAATGCACATATCTAATCCTAACAGGAGGGCTGGGGAACTCTTGCTCTCCAGATCTTGCTGAGCTTCCATAGCTACAGCCTATGCTGGCTTGGGCTGATGAGTTCAATGACATCTGAAGGTCCACAGGTTCCCCAACTCCACCTTATTGAATGTGAGGCCGTGAAACCAACACCACCTTCCTTATCAGGTGACCTCATGAGCGAATTCTGCTCCTGGTTCCCCATAGCCTCCATGTTCAAGATGTACTGAAGAAGGTCTGTCAGAGTCACCACCTGCCAAGTCTATGTGGCCTGGGTGGATGATGCAGGGAGGACCCAAGGAGTTCCCATTTCACAAGCCAAAAAGCTTAGACAGACGGATTTGAGGGAAACCAAGTGATATCTTGGCAAACACATGAATACCTCAAATTTAATCCATTTTTTAAAAACTGCACTGACCTGCTGCATGAATATCCATATGTCTGTGTCTCCTTCATGACTCCCCTCATGACTACATGTTTAATTAGGGACTAAACCCACAATTAAACAATTAGGGCCATGCAAGGCCTCCAGCTGACACACTGAACTGGACCTAGAACTGGATAGGGAAGCGCACAGCTCTAATGGACTAGAAAGCATCAAGTTCAATATTGGCACAGAAAAGGAAAGGCTGCTTTCAGTCAAGTGCAGAGCTAAATCTTTTTAGTGGTTTGTTTTAACTTGCATAGCAACCTCCCTGCACATATCGAGATGTCATTCTCCTCTTGTTGGCAAAATCTCATCGACACGTTTTGTGGATGAACTTGATTGACTTTTGCACAGATGAATAGCACACATCCAGTGACTCCGCCAATTGGCTGTCACATCACGGTATGATGCTCTTTCTCAGACTGTCCACATCTTTCTGTATCATCTTTTCTTTACTGTCACTGCATTATGAGTTAACCTCTTAAAAAAGAAGAGTGCAGTAATTTTGGATCTTTGGAATGTCTGCTGCTGCAGCCTTCACCGTCCACTGCTGATAACTGTTTAGGGAGCTCTGTCTCCTAGATTTCTGTGGACCCTGAAGTTGTATAACAATGGTAACAAGAACATGACCTCCCCATTATATTGTTGAAATAAAGACGTCTTGGGGGAGGTAACTGGGGATTTGTGTGTGGAAGGACTGTGAGCTCAGTATAGTTTTGGTACTCAGGGAAAATTCTCATGTTTGGAATTCTTTAATTCTAAATGGATGCCTTTGCACCAGACTCCAACTTGTGCACTTAATTGTTTTTAAAAACCCATGTAGAACCCACAAACTTGAAGTCTGCCCTCCCCTACCTTAGAATACAGCACAGTTATTTATATTTTACACCTGTGTTTGCGTAATTTCCATGCACTTCTGGAACACAAAATCTGTCTTTCTGGTTTTCCCCATTGCTTTCAAGGCAGTATTTTCCTACCAGATGAGATATTTTTGAGTGGTACTTAATAAAATTGCTCTCTGAGCATTTGCCTTGTACACAGCATTCCTAGAAGTGGCATTCGTTTCAACAGCAGCATACAGGAAAGTAGATTTATAAGCTTTCTTCTTGTAGGGCCCTCCTTTCAAGATGGCTCAGCGCTGATACCACAAAGAAGACATGGATCAGGGCAAGTGGTACTGACAAGTTGCTGAGACACACATTTTGTAAGCTATCCCCCCATTTTTATTTTTATTTTTGGATGGTGATTGAAGGATTATGGGCAAATAGAATTTTTTCCCCCTTGGAAAATCACTTCTTTTTGTGAAATTGCAGAGTATTTGAACATCGGTGGTGGAACAGAGCTACACTCCTGACGGCATCACCATTGCAGCTTAGCTGGGTGCGTCAGAATAGTGGCAATGTCAGCGCTGTGCAGATGCATTAGTGAAACCAAGTGGGCTCTTCCAGTGGTGTGTCATTGCCAATTCACACAATACAGGTCAGCTGACCACATCACATATGGCTACTGTAGATAAACTAATCACCTGTCTGGAGCACATGACATTGGTAGAGCAGGGATGGACAAATCACTCAGTTTTGGTTTCTCTGAGTTTCTCATTTCTCCAAACTTAAATTCAGTTTACCCCATTTTTGCATCAGTTTGCAGGGTTTTAAGCATTTCAGTGTACATCTCTCGTAATATATGCATTTTCTATACAATTCAAAATGGACAACGTCTCTCAAGGTTGATTTACTGATCAATTTGCCACAACACATAAATCTTGTATGCATGTAGCTGGCATGGCTCCCAGCTTTAAAGACAAAGCAATTGCTATGCTTAACGGAAAGAGGTGGGAAAACCCTCTTTTCTGTCTAGTGTTTTCTAGAACAGTTTTCCAGGACCAGTCCTTTAATTAACTAGTAGCAAGTCAAATGTAAAAGAAGAGAAATCCGTCATACTGGAGAGGAATGATCTATCCATAGCTATATATTTTAAACCAGAAGGATGCCTTTAGCATATTGCAAACAAGCTTCAGTTCGGCGCCAACATGCACATCTGCTTTCATCAAAATGTGGCAGGTGACAAGCTAAGAGGCACATCCACAAAAGAGGGAAAAGCTAAATAGAAATGTTAGTAGCTCCTTATGCATGCCTGTGTGTGTTCATTCAGCATTATCTATGATGCACTCCTATGGCTGTGTAGCCATCAATCTAGGCGTTCCTGCACAGAATGCGTCTCGCACAGCTTCCCTGTTTTTGCCAATCTGCGGCATTTTAATGGAAAGGTTTGAAGAGAGGATGAGGTGTTTCTCTTGTTTGAAACAAAACAGGGTGCCTGGTTTGAAATGGAAATGAGCCCAGCAGCTGGCAACTTCTTTGCGCTGTGCAAACTGCCGTAAAAAAGAGCTCGGCGGAAGGAACATGGTGCGGGGGAGACAGCAGGGGAGCAGGGCGAAAGGCTCTCATTTGGCGTCAAAGCGAAAGCTGCTTGCTTTTGGCCTCAGGATGCTTCCTCCAGGATGCAGAGATCCAGGAATGCTCCTCCCCTCTCCCAGTACACAGTTGTGGGTCACGTGCCATTGGCAGATGTTGCACCCCCAAGTGAATTGTTTTATGAGTTGAAACAGGGTGGAGGGACAGATACCCCAGGTGTGGCCCAAGTTACTTTGCTGTCTGAGGTGAAGGACAAGACGATCCTGTCCCCTCTGCCATTCCATGCATGGAAGCTAATCCGATGGGCAACTGAATATTATTTTAGTACTCATGGAACAGCATTCTCCAAGGCTGCACTCATACGATACATTTAAAGGCCCATGATGTCACTTTAAACAGTCATAGCAAAACAGTCAATGCCAAAGCATTCTGGGAACTGCAGTTTTTTAAGGGTGCTGAGTGTTGATAGGAGGCCCCTATTTCCTCTAAAGAGTTACCATTCCCTGGTAATTACCATTGTTAAACCACTCAGGGAATTGCATACCCTCTAACCAGTGGCGTAGCGTGGGTTGTCAGCACCCAGGGCAAGGCAAGTAATTTGCGCCCCCTAACCCATGGATTTGCGCCCCCTAACCCTAACCCCCAGATGTTGCGGCCGGCCCCCCCTGCACCCCCCACGCTACGCCACTGCCTCTAACATTTATCTGATGAAAATAGGGACACCCAATTCAATAGTAGTAGTAGTAGTAGTAGTAGTAGTAGTGATAATATTTATACCCCGCCCATCTGACTGGGTTGCCCCAGCCACTCTGAGCAGCTTCCAACATATATAAAAACATAATAAAACATTAAACATTAATAAACTTCCCTATACAGGGCTGCCTTCAGATGTCTTCTAAAGGTTGTATAGTTACTTATCTCCTTGGTTTTTGGGGGGGGGGCTGCATAACTTCATACCCTCCAACACTTCTCCAATGATAATATGGATGTCCTAAAGAAAAGTGGGACATTCCAGAATCAAATCAGAAATCTGGACAGCTTCTGCAAATCTGGGACTGTCCCTGGGAAATAGGAACACTTGGAGGGTCTGGAATTGTAGCATTATATTGTCAATTGGGGGTGCCTGAGACAAAGAATGAGTGGCCATGTCGTGAGTTCATAGTAGAGGCAAGATCTGAATTAGAGACTTCCTGCTTCGTAACTCAGTCTATTAGCCCTTGTGTGACAGCAGCTCATAGGTGAAAGATCTGTCGAAATTAGAGCACTAGAATGACCACCTTTGAGTAAAGACTGCCTGGCAACACATTTATTTGGGCAGCTGAACAATGTAATATCGCTTTCACTGCCACGGCCAACCCTTACATGAGAGGTGCCTAAGCAGGGCACAGGCAGCAACAGCAAACCATGCTTAGTGCCTTCTCCAGTTAACTGAAATTTCCGCTTTATTTCCCTGAGCCCCTTAAAGGACAAACCCAGTGCTTCATCAGGCAAAACCTCAGGTGGTGTGGCATTATTAGCCTGTCACTGTAAGTAATAGAGCCGTTTGATCACCTCCACATACCATACTTGGGATCATTTAACAACCCTAAAGAGTAAACCTCTTTACTCTGATTTAGAGTTCACATCCCTGGCATCAAATTTAACATCAAGATATCCTCAACTCTTGACCTATGCTGAAAATGTGCGTACTTCTGAATGTAAAAGCATACCTTTAGAGCCAAACTGAGGCTGCAGTCCTATGCATGCTTACCCAGGAGTAAGTGCCATTGAACTCAGTGGGGCTTGCTCCTGAGTAATGTCCATACAGCTGCTCTGTAAATTAGTTAAGTTTAACTCCCTTTGAAATCAATGTGAATGAAGTGCAAATACACAGCAATTCTATCCATATTTACCTGGGAGTAAGTATGGCAGAATTCAGTGGGCCTTATTTGTGAGTAGACACATATAGGATTGTGCTGCAACTGAGTCTGGATCCAACCCGTTGACTGCAGCTCACAGCTGTGTACACACTATACATTAAAAAACCCCACAAGGAATCCTGGGAATTGTAGTTTGTTAAGAGTGCTGAGAGCTTTAGCTCTGTGAGAGGTCAACTACATTCACTGGCGGAGGAAGAGGAGTGTGGGAGGAGCGCACCACTCCCAGCAGCGCGATCCCCAGTGTGCTATCGTGGCTGCCCCCCACCCACACTGGCCGCCCTGCCCCCAGAATGCGTGCCCCTCCCCCACCTGCTCTCCGCCCCACCCCCCTGGTGCTGGAGCATGCAGCTCTGCCAATGACTACATTTCCCAGGATGCTTGGGGGGTGGGATGTGATTTAAATGTATTGCATGTGCACAGCCTTATCTCATTGAAGTTAAAGAGAAATCTCCCACTGATTTCAATAGTTGCAGATCACAACTAATTGGAACAATGTGCATTTCTCTATATCCATATATTAAAGCTGAAGAATAGATTTAAGACTCTTTGGGATCTAGCTTTGTCGCAGAAATATAGTTATTAGATCTTGGAAAAGGATAGGCAAAACTGTAGGTTAATAAAGCTAGTAACATCCTTTGTTTTTCCGCACTTGAGTTGTTTTGAATGGGCCAGCGTCAAGGGTAAGAAAAATAAACACTATATTTCTTCCCTACATATTGAATTCTCTTGCACTTTCACCGATGCTCATTTCACCCTTAGACTTCTTCAGATAATTTACTTTCACACAGATTCTTTATTTACTGCGATGCAAAAAGAAAGAAAAGAAATGTGTAAACAGTAAATGCATCCAACATAGGGGCTGTTATCCTTGTAGGTTGTGTCTTCTCCTTGTAGTTATCATAGTGTAAGAAACAAAAGTATTAGACTTGGGAGAAATTTATTCCGGCCTTTGGTAGCTGAGCTGGCCTCTTCTATGGTGTTCATCTTTTAGTGGGGTAGGGACTGACATTTTAAGGATTGTGTATTGTACATGGTTTTATATGCTCTAGTTTTCATAACTGATTTTATTCTATCTCTATTTTATCTTGTTAAATTACTTTGAGACTCTTTTATGTGAGGCAACTAATAAATGTAATGATGCTGATGCTGATAATAATATTTATGATACCAAAATTTAAACACTGTTCTGTAATTCCAGTAAAATGACAGCAAAAAAATGATGGCCATGAATCCCTTTGATGACTGGAGCATCAGGCCCAGCAACATTGGCCTGAAAGGGATGGATGCCTGTGGGGAAATAAAAACTGACATTTAGATTGGAGTCTTGTTAAATGAGCACTTCACAATCAAGTTCTGTGTATTGTTTTACATGCTGCACCTCCCCTGGGGGATGAATGGAGCTATCTTTCCTTGTAATATACACCAAGTACCAGAAAGTGGATTAGACAGAGTGCAGAACTGCAAGGCCCTTCCTTTCTTCCGTTTTTAATTCTCTTGTTTAGTTTGCAGAATTGAAAACTATTTAAACCTTATCCAGAATGTTTAAGCTGTAGCTGTTTGATGAAGCATTTGAGGGCTTTGTAGAAAAGATTTGCATGTGAACTCAGTCGAAATAGAGCTCGCTTTTCAAGATGGAAAACACAAAGTAGCAATATTTACTTATCTCACACACACAAAAATAATTTCAGGATTCAAAGCTCCCAAGTCGAGATTCATTTATTTTCCTGGCCTGCACTCTTTTTCAAAGAGTTGCCTAAGAAACTTGGACTGCAAACTTATTTCCACTTACATGGGAGTAAGCTCCATGGAACACAATAGGACATGTACCTCTGAGCAGACATAATTGAGATTGTGTTGGGTTTAAGTATTCTAAAGCTATAGCAGATAGCATTGTGGGGCGGCAGCATGTACCTGATCTCCCAGCAGCTAAGTCTTTGCTGCTTACTGGGATGGTGAGTTAGTGGAAGTTGGCATAGGGCAAACACACTGGCAAAAGTGCTGGATTGGCTCCTTCAGTGCATTTGCCCCACACCAACCTCTCTGCCAGCTCATCTGCCTCCCTCGCAGTAAGCAGCAGCTACTCAGCTGTCAGGCGGTCATAGAATCATAGAATTGTAGAGTTGGAAGGGATACTGAGGATAATCTGGTCCAGCCTCCCACAACCTTGGCATTGTCAGCATAAAGCTCTAACCAAAGGAGCTGTCCAGGGTCCTGTAAGTGCCATGATAGTAAACCTATGTTGTTTGTTGGGAAACTTCACATACCCTCCATTTGCTCTTCTAAGAAGCATCTGGCTATCCACTGCTGGAAGCTAGACCCTGCAGTAGATGAAAGCTGGGTCAGATGCAGCAGAGGTCTTCCGATGTTCTTAAGCTGCTTGAAGCTCATTGAAGCAGCTCTTGAGAAAGATTGCCATAGGGTGACGATGTAGAGAAAGCTGTCATCTGCTTGTTAAAGAACTATCTGCTCTTTCTGAGGTTATTTCTCTCCATAGGTGCTGTGTACTGTGGCTTGACTGCTGAAAAACTATGCTAATTGCTCCACTGTCAGAAAAACATATGTGTTCGCTTTCCTTGAAATTAAACTGCCATGTAAACCGGTCTCTTGGGATCTGTGGTGAATCACTGCTGAGAGAAATGGAGGCACGGGGGAGAAAAGGAGATCACTAGATTCGGTCATTCCTTACCTGTCTGGATACAAGAAAGCTGATTAAGACTGCAATACACACCTACACAGGGAGTAATGAACTCAAGGCATTAGTGGATGTGCATGGGATTGCATTGCTCTAATGAGCACTTCTGGTGAAGAGACAATATGTTTGTATGAATGGACAGAAAAGCATGACTTGGGGTCATACTCAACAAAGAAGCATTGAAATTAAGGAACCTAGGGGCAGAACCACACAACAAAGCACATTCAATGCACATTTAATGGACATAACTTCCCCCCAAGAATCCTGGGAACTGTAGTTTGTTAAGAGTACTTGGAAGTGTACTTCTGAGAGTGGGAGCTAGAATTCTGAGGGTTCTCTGTGGGAAGTCATATACTTTAAATGTGCATTGAATGCTTTAAATGCATGGTGTGGATTTGTTCTTGTACATTAATTTCAGTGGGTCTAATCTGAGTATAATTAGCAATAGATATGACCCTTGAGTTTTAGTGGATTCTTTGCAGCTAAAACCGAAATGCATCTTAACTGTGGCAATCACTTGCTACCCACAAAAGTGGTAGTTTGCAGATCTTAGTGAATGCATGAAAGGAAGAGTTAAGACCTGCTCAGTGCATCCAGACACAGAGTATATAGATACACAGAGCCAAGCACATCATGCAGTTTCATTGCTCAGCCTATAAATGTGTCTGCCTTTCATTCTGATTCCAGCTGCTTTTGACCCTGGAAGTCATAGCTTTGAGCTAGGTGCCACCAGGTGAAGGCTACTTAGCTGGAATTGAAACAATAGGGGCCTTAGCTACTAAAAAGATAACACTTTTTTTGTTTGTTTTACCACAGCATGTATGTACCTAATCTCTGCACTCACAAAGGTCGGTAAAAGCATTTTTCAGTAGTCACTGCCACAAAACAAAGCCTAGAGACATTTGGAGGCTCATATTGTACTTGGTTTACTAAACCATGCCAGTGAGAGTAGATAAATAGGTACTGCTGTGGCAGGAAGGTAAACAGCATTTCCGTGCGCTCTGGTTTTTGTCACGGTGCTCCATTGCACCAGAAGTGGTTTAGTCATGCTGGCCACGTGACCCGGAAAGCTGTCTGTGGACAAACTGCGGCTCCCTCAACCTAAAAGCAATTTGAGCACTGCAATCCCATAGTTGCCTTTGACTGGAGTTATCCAGGGATTCTTTAGCTTTTACCTTTACCTCATATTGTACTTGGATTTCTCAACATTGAAGGGATTCTGAGGTTATATATATATTTGATCAGCTCATGGAATTTTGTTCAGCCATGCCCTTACTTTTATCCAATACTGCTTCTTTTGGGATTTCTATACCCTTTTTTTCACAGTACAGTTACCATTCATGCCTCCTGGCAAGACTGTGGAAGGAAACTCTAGCAAGGATCACCCTTGAGGACTTCTCAAAAGCTTCATTTTGTGAAAAGAATGACAGTCCTACCTCCTGATGGAGATGGAGTGACAATGGCACATTATATAAACCCCAATTAATTTTCTGTGGTACATTTATCTCACCTTTTCTTCCAGGAACTCAATGGGTATTGCTCACCCATTCCCCATTGTATTCTCACAACCCTGTGATACCTCACAGGTTGGGTTGAGAGAACAGAGTGAGTTTCATGGCTGTGTAGTGATTTGAATATGGATGTCCAGTTTCCTAATCTCACATTCTAACCAACATACATATGCAATAACATGCAGGCTTGTGAGTTGATGGCTGCAGACATTAATAAGAGCACAGTTGTGGATCAGTGACATAATGCTTATTTGGCTTGGTTTGTTTCTGTTATACGTTTCTTGTAGATATAAACAAATAAAGGGGAAATATAGAACCACTTATACTCTCCTTCTTCTCCTCCTCCCCCACAAAAAGCACCTGGACATATTGTCTGCAATTTGGCAGGCCTAATCTTCGCCAGAAGCGACTTAAGTCATGTTGGCCACATGACTGAGGAAAACTGTCTGTGGAAGCAGACAAACGCCGGCTCCCTCGGCCTGTAAAGCAAGATGAGCGCCGCAACCCCAGAGTCATTCGCGACTGGACTTAATTGTCAGGGGTCCCTTTACCCTTTAATCTGCTGTAGAAGGGCTCCGGTGCCTGCAAATTTCATCCACTTTGGCTAAAGGAGGGGGAATTATAACCATTTTTTGATTACCCAATATAGCAAATGGGGAAACACGGAAGCACAGGAAATTGCCTTATGCTGGTTCAGACTAGAGATCCATCTAGTTTAGTATTGTCTATAGTGATTGGCAGTGCAGAGGGTTTTGAACAGAGCAGCTCAGAACTCAAAACACAGACTGCTGTGAAGATAGCACAGAGCAACTCAGAGTGATATTGGATTTATTTTTTTAATGGCCACAATGATAATCTTGGGGCCTGCTCTGACCCTTAATAAACAGTCTTTTGAGCACATGCTTGCAGAGTGTTTTCCCCCATCAGGTATTAAGGGGCAGAGCTTCCAGGCAGTCTATAGGCCAGGAATACTCTTTAGGATGGAAGCTCTATGCTTTTTCACTTAGGTGCCCATATAATTTCGCATCAAGGCTGGAGAGATGAGGGACAAATCCTATAATGAGAGAAAGTGTTATCGGCTTTCTTTATATACAGTGCGACAAGATCTTTTGTTCCTTCACAAAAATTTTGTTCTTTCCCAAAATTCCTGTACTTGAACACAGCTTTTCCCAGTGTTATGCTTTAGAGGAACATGTTTCATAATTCTGTATATTTTAGCTGGCACAATGTACCATCTGGACATGAAATTAATTTGAGTCTCCTGAAAATTAGTACAGTGAAGCAAGCCTCAATTCTATCAGGGAGAAGAATATTTGCAATCAGGAAAGACTGAATTCTAGCGTAGAGAATGTTACTTATAATGCCATTAACTTTTCTCATCAGATCTGCAATGTTTAAAATTTATGGTTGTAAACAGCAAAGTGTTGAGCCACATTCACACCATATATTTGAAGCACTGTTATCACTTTAAACAGCCATGACTTCCCCCAAAGAATTCTGGAAGCTGCAGTTTCTGAAGGAAGCTGATGGTTGTTAGGAGCTTTTGTTCCTCTCTAAACCCCCTGAGTGGTTTAACAGTCAATTCTGCTTCACAGGGAACTCTGGGAATTGCAGCTCTGAGAGAGGAGTAGGTGTGCCCTATCTCCATAATATGGGGAGTCTACTGGTAGACCTCTTTGTATGTAGACTTTAGCTTTTGGAAGCAGGCTATCCCTACATTATATATTAGACATATCTTTATGTTGGACATACCTGGAGGTACCCTCCCAAAGTATGGCCAGGTCATTCTAAATGGCAAAGGTAGCCAACATAGTGGCCTCCAGAGGTTGTTGGACTTCAACTCCCATTAGTCTCAGGAATGGTGGGAGATGTAGTCTAACACCTGGAGGTCACCACGACGGCTAGCCCTGGTATACATTGACTAGAGTAGCTCTCCAGGAAACCAAGCAGAGATCTTTCCCACCAAGTGTTACCAAGCAGTTGCTACCCAGCAGGTAGCTGTGTCTGTAGGGCAAGAGACACTTAATCACAGGGTTGCAGGTTCAAGCCCCATGTTGGGCAAAACAGAATTCTGCATTGCAGGGGGTTGGATTAGATGACCCTCATGATCCCTTCCAACTATACAGTTTCAGGCTTCTAGACTGGAGGTCTATGATTCTAGACCTTATTCATGAAAAATATGTGCTCTAGAGCCAACAGTTCCATCCCACCTTTTCTCCAGAGCGTGGAAGTTGTCTTCTTTCTTTACAAAGTCAGACTAAAATCCAGAAGGTTTCAGATTACAGTGGGGAACTTGTCAGTTCTGAAATCGTGTATCAACATTTCAGATTTCATCTTGATAGCTACCTTCTTGGGAACAAAGGGATCATGAGAGCTCAGTTCTTTGCTGCTCAACTAGATATGCTGGTGAATTAAAAAAGAAAGAGGAAGAGAAGAGGAAAATGAAAAGACCTCTGCAGGGCTGTGTGTGTGTGTGTGTTGTTTCTCCATTAATACCTATTGTGGGAATGGATAGAAGGGGATTAAAAATGTCTGTGATGAGCCAACACTTTGTTTAAATCCACTCTTCGATCTAATCTCCTATTGACCGGGAAGCATCACACAGGGACGTCTTGGAGGAATTATCACAAATCCCTTTTAAACTCTTCAGTGCCTTCCCTTCCCCCTTCCCTTTGCATTTACACCCCTTGATGCTTTATTAGTAGCTGAGGACTTGGCCAGAGAGCATCACGGGTAATCAATTAAGATGCAAACTTTCACCATTTGAGATGTATTATCATGGTCCCACTGACACTTTCTTAAATGCAAACGAGATCTATCACATCTCAAATGAATTCAAAGAGAAGATTAAAGATTCCTACTGTCTCAGTGCAGGATTCAGTACAAATGAGAGAGAAGAGCAGGAGAGAAGAAATGAACAGAGGTAGGGAACCAATCTCATCTGCAACCACTCTAGCATGGTTCGGTGGTTGGAGCGATACCAATTCAGAGTTTTGACTTGCATGTCACATGGTGTTGGGGTGTTGTCCTCATGTGACATCTGCCCTAAGGATTCTATAGCGAGGATTGAGTCTTGTCTGCTTAAAAGCTGTATGTGTGCCTTTTATTTTAAAAATCATCTTGTATTACTAAAGCAAACCAAACTAAACCAAACTGAACATTTGGACTGTATCTGCATTACGTATGAAAATATTACAGCATTCAGCTTTTTGGGTTTCGGTGAAGAGTAAGGAAAGGCAAATCTATCAATTTTGCTTTCTCATTTTTCCAATCTTAAATTCAGTTCTCCACAGATCCCTATCCGTTTGCTTTTCTAAAATAAAAAAGTCACCATAAAAAACCCATCAGCGTTTTTGTGTATATTAAGCAAGATTGCGTAAAAAATGTGCATACTTTTAAATGCAATCTTGCTTAATGTACACAATTTCCAAAGCAATATACTCAATTTCCAAAGAATGTTTATTTTCACTATTTTTATGCACACTCTACCATTGTATATGCATTTTTGCACACATTACATATTTGCCTTGAGAAGTGCACAGCAAAATTCAGAGAAGTGAACATTTCAGAGAATGGCCATGTTTTGGTATGGTTCCAGAAAGTGTGAATTGGGTAGGTTTCCCTTTAAACGCAAACAGAATCTCATTTCTCCCCCATTACTAGTAGAGAATTTGGTTACTATAAGCACAACCACATGCTCGAATCCTTGCTTGAAAAGACAGGGCAACCCAGGGCCTCTAGATCAGGACTCCAGAGGTGTGCCACATCATGCATGGAGCTGTCGTGTGAGTAGGCTACCCCATTCACTTCAATATTGGGGGAGGTTGTACATGTGCAAAAGAGTCACGTGTCCCTTCCATTGAAATGAATGAGGAAGTGCTTGATTGCGTAGGAATTCCATATATGTATCAAGGCTCCCATGTTCTCAAAGTATTACAGCAGGCATAGGCAATCTTTAGCCCTCCAGATGTTTTGGACTACAATTCCCATCATCCCTGACAACTGGTCCTGTTAGCTAGGGATCATGGGAGTTGTAGGCCAAAACATCTGGAGGGCTGAAGGTTGCCTATGCCTGTGTTACAGGAACAGAGTGACTCTGATTCTAGCCATTCATTGCTATCCTATCTTAAATCCTAATGCGTTATGAACCGCCTGCTTCAAACTTGTGTATTTCTTTCTGGAGAAAGGATTCAATGGCTACTCTGGATTTATTTATGCTGTGCATGGAACTGGGTTTAAAGGTATAAGCAGTACGTATTCAGAGATGAATCCTCATTACACAACTGTCAAACAATTATCCGAAATTTATGGTTGCTCCTTTCCTTGTCCTTCATGTTAGAGGAAATTCTGTGTGTCAGAATCTCTCATTTTTCCCCAGTGTCTGATTGCCTTCGATGCCCTCAAGGCAACTTGGATAAAAGAGGTTAGTAGCATAGGCATAGAGTCACTAGTTAGAGAAACTGCCAGTAGATGGCACTCCATAATATGTAACTTATATTTTGCCATCAACAAGGAAGAAAGAGGAAGAAAATATCGTTCCCCTCAAATGGATTCCAGTATGCTTTTAAAAGGAAGAAACTGAAAGAATCCAAGATAAATATTCTTTAGCGTTTCCTTTTCCTGGGATTTCTTCGGCAATGGCTTTCATTTACATTTTAAGGATTAAAGTTTATTTTAAAATTTAAAATGAAGTGGGTAACAAGGTAAGTTGGTTTCCTGCTACATTGTTGTACTAGTGGACACATTCATAAGTGCCCAGGAACAGAACCCATGATTTCAAGGCTACCATCAGCACAATGTACTGAATAAACAAATGGGAAAATACTAGGTTTCCAAAGAAGTGGTTTTCAAAATTTTAGTCACTGTTCTGATCACTGGATGGAGTTTGGGGGGCAAGGCGTTGGAGCCTGGAATGTTTGGTGAGTTTGGTGGGCAAGGCGTTGGAAGCTGGAATGTCCTGGTGGATTTTGCTATGTTGGGAGCAGAGATGCAGAATCAATAGAAAAGAAATTAACTTTTACTCCAGCGGTGGGGAACCTATGGCCCTCCAGATGTTTGTGAACTCCAATTTCCATCAGTCCCAGTCACAATGGCTCAATGGAGGGGTGGGGAACTTGCAGCCCATGGGCAGAATTAGGCCCGTAAGACCTCCTAGTTTGGTCCATATAACCATTTTGTCCAAGCCAAATCCACCTGCCTATAAAGGTTCAGTCAAAGAGGTGTGTGAAGACACCACCTATCAGCTGTTCAGCGATGCCTGGAATGCCCTGCAAAATGAACCGTGCACAGAGCTTTGCAAGATCCGACAATCACCTGATTATCACCCTTGCAAAGTGCTCTGCAAAACTCTTCCGAAGTACTTTGCAAGGGGTTTCACAAGACCCGACCATCAGCTAATTATTGGTTTTTATGGAGCACTTTGTAAGGGATTCTGCAAGACCCAATCCTTAGCTGATGGTTGGTGCTTTGCAGGCTGTTCTTTCGCCTGCATAGTTTGATATCAAAGCATGACAGTAAAAAAGCATCATCTCATGTCATTGTGATGTCATCTGTGATGGACAACTGGGCATCCCTGCCCATCTGTCAAACTTGGACTGCAGCAGGTAGAGGAGCAGAGATAACAGTCTGGCCTGTTGGCAAGATCCTGTTCTTCACCCCTGGCCTGTCATCAGGGATTTTGGGAGTTGTAGTCCAACACTGGAGGGCCCCACATTCTCCACTCCAAATCTATTACAGTGGTACCTCGGGTTAAGTACTTAATTTGTTCTAGAGGTCCGTTCTTAACCTGAAACTGTTCTTAACCTGAAGCACCACTTTAGCTAATGGGGCCTCCTGCTGCCGCTGTGCCGCCGGAGCACGATTTCTGTTCTCATCCTGAAGCAAAGTTCTTAACACGAGATAATATTTCTGGGTTAGCGGAGTCTGTAACCTGAAGTGTCTGTAACCTGAAGTGTATGTAACCTGAGGTAACACTGTACCAGGTTCTGCTTCAAAGTATCTAGTTTCTTCAAGAAAATACCTGATACTGCCCAAGGCAGTACAAATTGCTGATTGGGCAGGTGAAATACTTGGCATTTGGCAACCCTACAAGTGCTCATCTAGGAAATGTCAATTTCTGAGCCTTTTTTGTAATCTGCAATCATATTCCCATGTCCCTGTGGCTTAAAAACCTGGGCTTCTGCTTTTAATAAAATCAAAGCTGGATTTTTCAAGTCAGTCATACCAACCTGAGCAACTTTAAGATCTGTGAAGCAATCTTAGATTGCTGTGCCAGCAACAGACTCCAGTCTTCTTAAACTCCTAATGGAGCTGAAGAATAAACCTGCTTCACTCATTCTACACTGAGTGGTGAAAAGTTCAAGGCAGTATTTACAGGGTCCATTTTCTGTGGGGGAGAGCACTGTGAAGATATAATGTGTCTTCATAACAACACACGCAGAGACACACAACCCTGCTTATTTACTTTATCAGCCTAGGCAAAAAATAAAAAATAAATATGAAAGAACTGTAGCTACAAGAGAAGGCAGAAGACAGAGCTTAAACTAATGGGTGGAAATCAAAGGGAAGCATATTTCAGGTAACAATTAGGAGAAACTTGCTGTTTGATACGGTAATACCTTGCCTTGGATAATGATGGGCTCACCTGCTGAAGGTATTTACACAGAGACTTGACAGCCATCTGACTAACCTGTACCCTTCATCGTAGATCATGCACTTAGCAGGAAATTGGATTAAATAACCTCCAAATAAACTTTTCCAGTTCTAAACATCTGAGTCTATAGTTTGAAGCAGGGAAAATACTAGTTCTAAAGCCACAGCAGGTCAAGCCCTAGGTTTAGCCAGAGCAAAATAAGCAGCTTATATTGCTTATGCCTCGTTTTTTTTAGAGAGTAAGAATGAGTTTATGTATGGAGATTATTCTGAGGCCACCTGCCTCTTGCCATCAGGTCCTGATCTGCTTTCTTTGGTACTCAACCTGTTCTGTTTTCAACCAGATCCATAACTGCACATAAACAAATCAACCAATTTACACTCCCCACTCCAAGTTTCATTGCAAATAATCGATGGTCCACATGGAATACAGTGGTACCTCAGGTTAAGTACTTAATTCATTCTGGAGGTCCATTCTTAGCCTGAAACTGTTCTTAACCTGAAGCACCACTTTAGCTAATGGGGCCTCCTGCTGCTGCTGCGCCGCCGGAGCACGATTTCTATTCTCATCCTGAAGCAAAGTTCTTAAGCCGAGGTACTATTTCTGGGTTAGCGGAGTCTGTAACCTGAAGCGTATGTAACCTGAAGCGTATGTAACCCGAGGTACCACTGTGTAAATATAGGCAGAGGTCTTTGCTGCTTTCTTTGTTGCATGGGCTCACACAAACCCTGCAAGAGCCAAGTAAAAATGCTTTCCACTAGCCATTCAGACATAGGCGCCGACTCCATGGGGCTTGAGGGGGCTCGAGCCCCCTCAAAAAATTTTTGGGGGGGGCTCAGCCCCCCCAATAATCTCGGGCGGGCGCCCTTTCAGCAGAGCGCCGCCGCCGTCCCCCGCCTCCTCCTCACCTGCTCCTTCGCCAGCCAGCCAGCCGCGCGCCCTAATCGGAGGCACTGCCGGAAATCCCGCGAGAACAGGGGAATCCCGACTGGCCACACCTCCCAGCCAGCCAATCGGCTGGCTGGGGGGGCGTGGCTTGCCCTATTTAGGGCCGGAGCCACTTTATTTGCATATTCATGAGCTTATTTATTATTCATGAGCTTTCCCGGGCCCCCCCAATATTTTTTCTAAGTCCGCGTCCCTGCATTCAGATGTTTTCCAGCAAATGCATGTTGTCTGTTTTTCCAGATCAGGTTATCAAACATTTCTGTTTGTTTTCTCTTGATAGCTATTTAATCAACCTGATCTACCCCACCAGTCCAAGAGAGAGAAAATGAGAGGGGAAAAGCAGTGCCTTCAGCATAATCCAAAAACCCATTACGTTACTATACACTTTTTTACCACCGTCCATCACATCATCAGTGAAATATTTTTTTAAAAGAAATATTAATAAATTTAGCTTCAGAGCAGCCCTATGAAATTAATTATTTTCATATATTCTTTTCTAAAAAGAAAAAAATATAACTCTTAAGGCACAGTAACTGGTGCAGAATCACACAAAGGATCTTAAAGTCAGAGGTAAGAAACTGCATGTTATGAAACCGTAATGATGGTTTACTCTCAGGGCCACCCGTCCGCTGATGAATGACAGTTATGCTCTATAGGAGCTCCACTGGCAGAACCCATCTCTGCTTGCATATATTAATTTCAGAAAAGGCACCGAAGGAAATGCAAAGAAACGTCTGAGTTCTAACGAATGCAAAATTCCTAATATGAACTGAACCAGTACTCCCTCTTCCATACATATTTGCAGTGGGTTAAGAAATAATTAATGCACAGAATATCTTGTTGGAAATTTGTTTTGCCTTTTGCATGTGTCTTACACAGATACATGATGGGAAACAGCTACACCATCTCAAGCTCTATGGCTTGTTGTGAGATAGGAAAGGCCTTGTTCCTTTTTCGGGGGACAAGGGCTTGAAACAAGGCTCCCATCCAGCAAGATATAACTATAGTGTAGTGGGTTTGAGTTACTCGTGCGTAAACTGTCCCCGTTAGGGAGCTTAATTGCCTGGGTTAAACCGTCCTGACTGCACAGCCCATCTCAGCGTGGCTGCCTCAGTCGCTAGCAGAATCTGTCTGTGGGCGTTTCTTAAACCTTTTCCAGCATAAAAGCTGTTTGACTCCCAGTCGTCTCCGCCTCTCACTGCGCGGGAGTCTTCTGCGCAGGGAGGGCGTGGGTAGTGGAGGACCAGTGCTCTCCTCACTGATGTCCAGGGAAGAATCCCAGAGCTCTCCCCCCGCTCCCCCCATATCCCCTCCTGGATCCTTGGTGTTACGCCGATTTCCTTCCCCCTCTACCAAGCTGTGTCTCCCCCTGGTGCTGGTACCTTCTCCTGCAGAATCGGGGAGCCTCTCCTTCTCCTTTCGCTCTGATGTCAGTTCCCTGACATATAGCTTGCATTATCGTCATGTCAATGAAATGTTTAAAGAAAACAAAAATAAAAATGGATTTGTACATAGCAATTCGAGATTTGAATTGGAATTGCTAAATAATAAATTTAAAATACTATCCAAAATGTATAGATTACTATTGGAATGACATTTAAAAGATGAAGTTAAATCAGTTATGATACATTGGGCTACAGACATAGGCCACAATATACCAATAGACGACTGGGGGAGATTATGGAAAGAGGGAATAAACTTTACTGCCTGCAGTGCACTAAAAGAAAATATAATGAAAATGATGTATAGATGGTATATAACACCAGTAAAACTAGCCAAAATGTATAAAACAAATAATAAATGTTGGAAATGTAAATAAAAAGAAGGCACGTTTTACCATATGTGGTGGGAATGTAAGAAAGTAAAAGACTTCCTGGAAATGATTTAGAATGAAATTTAAAAAATGTTGAAATATACTTTTCAAAAAAAACCAGAAGCTCTTTTACTTGGTATGGTATGTTCAGAAATCCATAACAATGATAAAAACATGTTTTTATATGTGACCACTGCAGCAAGAATATTATTAGCCCAACGTTGGAAACAAGATGAAATATCAACAAAAGAAGAGTGGCAAACAAAACTGATGGACTATGCTGAGCTGGTGAGACTAACAGAGAAAATCTGAAACCAGCAGGACCAGATTTTCCTAAAGGACTGGAAGAAATTTATGTTGTACGGTATTTAAAAGACAATTGTAATTATTTAACATTGCTTGTAGGGTTACAAGAAGTTTTGTAAGGAGGACTTTATAAATTATTGTGGAAAGGATTAAAACTAGATGATGTAAAAGTGGATTTAAAGCAATAAGTATAGTAATAAAATGCAAAAATAGAGAGGAATTTAGAAAACCATTAGAAGGGGATTGAGGGAAGTCTTAGGCTGTGATAGCCAAATATTTGTTATGATGTTATTAAGTTTTTCATGCAAAAAAACAATAAAAATTTATAGATATAGATATACATATAGATAGATATAACTATAGCTTCTTTTGACTGCTCCTCCCCCAATATAGTGTTCTAAAACATGTGGCAAAAAATATAATCTCTCTTGAATATGTAAGGTAAAGGTAAAGGGACCCCTGACCATTAGGTCCAGTCGTGACCGACTCTGGGGTTGCGGTGCTCATCTCACTTTATTGGCCGAGGGAACCGGCGTACAGCTTCTGGGTCATGTGGCCAGCATGACTAAGCCGCTTCTGGCAAACCAGAGCAGCGCACGGAAACGCCGTTTACCTTCCTGCCAGAACGATACTATTTATCTACTTGCACTTTGACGTGCTTTTGAACTGCTAGGTTGGCAGGAGCAGGAACCAAGCAACGGGAGCTCACCCCGTCGCGGGGATTTGAACCACCAACCTTCTGATCGGCAAGTCCTAGGCTCTGTGGTTTAACCCTTGAATATGTAGTTGGCTCTAATTCATGGCTCATAGACAAGTCCCATTGGGGGATGGGGAATCTGTGAGCATCTGGATGTTGTTAGTTTCCAACACTATATTATTACTTTTAAAACTTTGGACATAGTTGTTGATTCTGTTATGTATGAAAAAAATTAAAAAAGACCCACTGACCCTCACTGAGAAAATGATGAAGCCAGATCCCATTGGCTGTACATCGGCCATTTTTCTCACTGCACAAAGTCTGATTTCACATTATGAGTTCAGAAAGAAGAGGCAGGAGGCATAGGTGTTTATGTGGGGAATAGCACAGAAACAGCATTAGCCGTAGCACTAGGAAATGTGGCACCACTTAGGACTGAATATAATTAAGCATTCCATGTGCCCCCAGGAGAAGTACAGTGGTACCCCGCAAGACGAACGCCTCGCGAGACGAAAAACTCGCAAAACGAAAGGTTTTTTCGTTTTCGAGTTGCCTCGCAAGACGAATTTCCCTATGGGCTTGCTTCGCAAAACGAAGCTTGCCCCGGGGACAGCGGGTCTTCTCTTTTGAAGCAAGGGGCTGGGGGGAGATAGCGATCTCCCTGCAGCCCCTTGCTGCAAAAGACGTCCGGGGGAAGCGGGAAGCGAAGCGCTTCGCTTCCCGCTGCCCCCGAACCTCTTCTGAAGCAAGGGCTGGGGGGAGATAGCGATCTCCCTGCAGCCCCTTGCTGCAAAAGACGTCCGGGGGAAGCGGGGAAGCGAAGCGCTTCGCTTCCCGCTGCCCCCGAACCTCTTCTGAAGCAAGGGGCTGGGGGGAGATAGCGATCTCCCTGCAGCCCCTTGCTGCAAAAGACGTCCGGGGGCAGCGGGAAGCGAAGCGCTTCTTCCCCGCTTCCCCCGGACGTCTTTTGCAGCAAGGGGCTGCGGGGAGATCGCTTCTCCCGGTGCTCCGAAGCCGGGCGGGGGGCAGGGGACACCTCCCGCCGCCGCGGGCACACCTTTTGAAGGCAGGCGGGGGGGAGCAAAGACTTTCGCCCCCCGCCCGCCTTCAGAAGAGGTCCAGGACCTCTTCTGAAGGCTGGCGGGGGGCAAAAGTCTTTGTCCCCCCTGCCTGCCTTCCCAGGGGCTTTTAAATCGCCCCGGACAGCGGAGAAGTCCTCCGCTGTCCGGGGCGATTTTAAAATGCCGCCCTCCAGCATTTTAAGATCGCCCGGACAGCGGAGAAGTCCTCCGCTGTCCCGCGGTTTTTTAAAATGCTGGGGGTGGGAAGAAAAGCCCTTGTCCCCCCCCCAGCCTTCAGAAGAGGTCCGGGGACAGACTGTCCCCGGACCTGGTCTGAAGGCGGTTTCCCTAGGAACGCATTAATTGATTTTCAATGCATTCCTATGGGAAACCGTGCATCGCAAGACGAAAAAACCGCAAGACGAAGAGATTTGCGGAACGAATTAATTTCGTCTTGCGAGGCACCACTGTAGTAACATAACTGAAAATCAAAAGTGGTGAATATTTAGTGCAAAATTAGAGCAATAATAAGGCGTAATATGAAACAGTGGCCAACAACAGTTATAAAAGCCTATTCCAGCAAAATACAGCAGCACCAAATACCAAAACCTTCTTCAGCAACATTACAACAGCAGGTACAGTCAACAAAATATCTCCCATCAGTCTACCCAAAAGCCTGGGAGATATGGCTAAATATAACATCATCAGTATTTCAGAAGTCCCCATTGTTGTCGTTTAGTCGTGTCCGACTCTTCGTGACCCCATGGACCAAAGCACGCCAAGCACTTCTGTCTTCCACTGCCTCCCGCAGTTTGGTCAAACTCATGCTGGTAGCTTCAAGAACACTATCCAACCATCTCGTCCTCTGTCATTCCCTTCTTCTTGTGCCCTCCATCTTTCCCAGCACCAGGGTCTTTTCCAAGGAGTCTTCTCTTCTCATGAGGTGGCCAAAGTATTGGAGCCTCAGCTTCATGATCTGTCCTTCCAGTGAGCACTCAGGGCTGATTTCCTTCAGAATGGATAGGTTTGATCTTCTTGCAGTCCATGGGACTCTCAAGAGTCTCCTCCAGCACCATAATTCAAAAGCATCAATTCTTCAGCGATCAGCCTTCTTTATGGTCCAGCTTTCACTTTCATACATCGCTACTGGGAAAACCATAGCTTTTACTATACGGACCTTTGTTGGCAAGGTGATGTCTCTACTTTTTAAGATGCTGTCTAGGTTTGTCATTGCTTTTCTCCCAAGAAGCAGGCGTCTTTTAATTTCGTGGCTGCTGTCACCATCTGCAGTGATCATGGAGCCCAAGAAAGTAAAATCTCTCACTGCCTCCATTTCTTCCCCTTCTATTTCCCAGGAGGTGATGAGACCAGTGGCCATGATCTTCGCTTTTTTGATGTTGAGTTTCAGACCATATTTTGCGCTCTCCTCTTTCACCCTCAATAAAAGGTTCTTTAATTCCTCCTCACTTTCTGCCATCAAGGTTGTGTCATCTGCATATCTGAGGTTGTTGATATTTCTTCCAGCAGTCTTAATTCCGGCTAGGGCTTCATCCAGCCCAGCCTTTCGCATGATGAATTCTGCATATAAGTTAAATAAGCAGGGAGACAATATACAGCCTTGTCATACTCCTTTCCCAATTTGAACCAATCAGTTGTTCCATATCCAATTCTAACTGTAGCTTCCTGTCCCACATAGAGATTTCTCAGGAGACAGATGAGGTGATCAGGCACTCCCATTTCTTTAAGAACTTGCCATAGCTTGTGTGGTCGACACAGTCAAAGGCTTTTGCATAGTCAATGAAGCATAGTCAATGAAGTTCATAGTCAATGAACTCCCCATTACACAACTACATAGATGCATCTCTGTTTGTTTACATTTGCCTGTTAAACACATTTTTGCACATTTCTCCTACTAACTCACACTTTTATGGACTCCAAACAAAAGCTTACTCCCCTCTCTCAAATGCGGCTGCAATTTCCTTTAAGCTTTCCTAGTGCTCAAATCCAGCAATTTTTTGAGGTTTCACCTCTCCTTTTTTTAGTTTCATGTTCCTTTGGCACCAAGTCCCCCTTTTCTGGCTTGAGCAATATGGGTTCCATTCGGAATGCACATAGATCAGTTACCTAGGCCTTGCTAACAACATAAAACAGTTTCCAGCAAGCAAAACTCAGCATTTATCTTGCTTTATTCTGATGCTGGATTATCTGAATAACACAAATGGTGCATTGAAAATTGCTCAGAGTAGAATTTATCTGCCAGCGCTGTATCTGGGCTGTCGTCTAGTAACCCACTGCCTTTGGCAGCACAGCGTCTTGCATTGGTGATTTTCTTGTCAGGTGGAACTGTCTGAGATTGATTATAAGGCTGGTCAGGTTCCTCCCTTTCCCCAACCTTGAAAATGCTTGTCTGCCTGTGGAAGCCCCATTCCGTGTGTTGGACGGCTCTGGATTGACGGGCTTGGCAGAAGGTGTAATTTGTAACTCCGAGGGAGGCTGACAGGGATAACTAAGCAGTCTGAGGTTTCAACTTTTAGAATGATGTTAAAGGCAAATTTGTTCTTTCTTTTCAACTGGTATAACTATGTGTTTGGGACATGCAGAACCAGGTGCAAGTGCCAGCTAGCTGAATGGGAAGAAGCAGAAATAGATAAAGCAGAACATTGATCTAAATGACTAGGTGGCAAGCCAGTGAAGAGGTAAATGGTGATGTTGGAGGGGGGAAATAGTAGAAATTATTACTGTTAACCAATGATGTAGCCTATTCAGGCCTGTTTTCATGATCATTTACCTCTAGAGTATGGGACTGTCAATGTGTGGTCCTCCAAATGCTTTTGCTGGACTACAACTACCTACGGGACCACCTCTCCTGGTATGTCCCACAGAGGAACTTACGGTCTTCAAATAAAAACATCTTGAAGGTCCCAGGCCACAGAGAGGTTAGGCTGGCCTCAACTCCTCAACTAGAGTCAGGGCTTTTTCGGCTGTGGCTCCGATCTGGTGGAACGCTCTGTCACAAGAGACTAGGGCCCTGCAGGGCTTGACATCTTTCCGCAGGGCCTGCAAGACAGAGCTGTTCCACTAGGCCTTTGGTCAGGGCACAGCCTGACTCCCTCCTTTGGCAATCTACACAGAATCTCTAGCCCAATGGTTGCCATCAATTTGATCTGAATTAATTTTATAATGAATGATTTTAGAATGTTGTACTATTTTATTTATTTTTTATTGTTGTTAGCCGCCCTGAGCCCGGCTTCGGCTGGGGAGGGCGGGATATAAATAAAATTTATTATTATTATTATTATTACAACTTCCATCATTCCTGACCATTAGCCGTGCTGTCTGGAGATGATTGGCTTTGTAGTGGAAGAGCCACCACAGAACAAAGGGTGTTGGACTATCAGCCCCAGCAAGCATGGATCATGGTAGTTCAACAACACCTGAAAGACCATTGGAAGGTCTAGGGTAGGGGCGGGAATGTGTGGGCTTACAGATGGTATTGGACTACAGCTCCCACCAGCTAGTGTGCCCAATGATATGATCTGAGCTGTAATCCAATGTTTACGGGCCTTTTTTCAGGGGGAACTCACAAGAACTAAGCTCCAGCACCTCTCAGGTGGGCACCATTGCCATTCTAAGAGAATAAGGGAGGCATTCATGGTGAGTTCCGAAACCTCTTTTTTCTAGAAAAATGGCACTGTGCCTGGAGGGTACCTTGCTGACTGCCCTTGCCTTCCCATTGTGACAGCCTTCAACTGGATTCTAGCAGGTGAACAGGCTGTGACCTACACTTGCTAAATTAATGACTAACTACTTCCTGTTATACACACAAACTCTTGCCTACATAGAAATCACATAGTGCAGAGTTGACTTCTGTATGGCTTCATTGTTAAGCTTATTATTTATCATAATTTTGTAGACAGAAAAACAATGTTTGAAGTAATCCAGAGATTCAGGGATTTTTCTACACCTGTGCTGAGGATGACCAAGGTGTTGGTGCTGAGCGTTGGGCCACCTGTGTCTCTGGAAATGTCTAGCTGTATAATTATGCTCGATTCCAAATACAACTGCAAAAGTTCTCCATGTTATTTGATGCGATCCCATCCAAAAGAAGTAGTTTATCTGAAGCAGTCCTTCCTCTGCTAAAGGAGCATTCTGTTCAATACAGAAGAGCTTTTGAAGGATAAAGAGGACTCAAGGTGAAGAGAGGATCAGCTTTGTAGGGACTATGGTGCATCTGGAAGGCAAGGTACAAAGACTCCTCCTCAAAGGCCATTTGGTGCCCCCTGAGGCTCTTCTGACCTCAAACATATAAGCAGTCATTGCGCATGACTCTAAGCTCCATGGGGACTCCAGTGGGGTCATAAGCCCCACAGGCCAACTGAGTTGGGGAATGCTTTGTGCATTCACTGGTGGCTCTTAATTTTCAGGACAGCAGACCGAGCTGCAGTGGAGGTGTCAATGCACACCTAACCACAAAAGATAACCAGCTTGCTCCTACAATTCCATAGCTCCATATGTGCACCATGCACACTGGAGCTCCAATATTTTGTCATCTAAAGCCTTTTAAAATTAAAAGCCCATCTTTTACAATGGCGAGAGCTATAAGAAACTGGAACCTTTAAAAAAAGAAAGCTGGGATTCTTGAGTATCTGATGGAGAAACCCGAGCCTCTGGTGGAAGCTAAATCCCTACACTTTTTCTGTGCAATCACAGCTGTGTAACTCTGTGGCAAGCCATCTAATGGCCTTTTTTCACTTTTAAGCAATATCTGTACTACGATTCAGTCAGTAAGCACTTTTTCGATGGGTTATGGTGTTTTCTTCATAGTGCTGACCACTGTTAAGTAAGTAGATTCCAAGCCCCCAGGTTGTATAGAAACTGCTTTTGAGCGCACAATGCCCGCTGTGTTTTCTCCTTGTAGTGTCCAGAAACCTTTTTGAAGTTTACTTTCCTTTTAAAGTGCTGCCAAGTCTGCCGCAGCTAAGTGGGACACCAGCCAGGGCAATGCTAATGAGGCAAATTGACATTTAGCAAAGGATTTGTTGTTGCTGTCAGCCTGCTGTATCCATACAATGGAAACAACGCATGAGTCATCATTACCCATAACTGCATTGTATCACATTTCAGATCAATATTCAAAACATTAAAAGGCCAATAATGTTACAACAAATGAGCCGGAGAGAGAACTGAAATGCCACGGTTAGCCTGCTCCCCCCCCCCGCCCCGCCCTCCTGTCCCCTCCTCTCCTTCAGTAAGTGGCTGCTTATTCAAATGCTAAATTGTTTTGCATGCTTCAGGAAAAAATGGGCCTGATCAGGAGATGTGTTTTTATTTTTTTATTTTAGCACTGACGCCCACCCTTCATCACAAATTCACAGGGTGGGCTGTAGGCTTTACAGCGTAATCCAAGACACACAGTTAAGTAACACCGGAAATATATAGCACAACCCAACTTGTTAAAATCAACATTTCATTCATTCTTTGGGCTGGTAGCTCATTGAGAGTGGGAGGTCAGAAGGCAGGGAGACCGACAGCAGGCGGACCCAGAGTCAATGGCGGGCAAAGGCAAGTCATTCATTTTCTGACTCCATTCTCTTCCCTGCTGAGTTCTGAAAGCCTCAGTGCTGAGGAGGGAGCAGAGAAGCAGTGAATCATAGAATCATAGAGTTGTAATAGACCACAAGGGCCATCGAGTCCAACCCCCCACCAAGCAGGAAACACCATCAGAGCACTCCTGACATATGGTTGTCAAGCCTCTGCTTAAAGACCTCCAAAGAAGGAGACTCCACCACACTCCTTGGCAGCAAATTCCACTGTCGAACAGCTCTTACTGTCAGGAAGTTCTTCCTAATGTTTAGGTGGAATCTTCTTTCTTGTAGTTTGGATCCATTGCTCCGTGTCCGCTTCTCTGGAGCAGCAGAAAACAACCTTTCTCCCTCCTCTATATGACATCCTTTTATATATTTGAACATGGCTATCATATCACCCCTTAACCTCCTCTTCTCCAGGCTAAACATGCCCAGCTCCCTTAACCATTCCTCATAAGGCATCGTTTCCAGGCCTTTGACCATTTTGGTTGCCCTCCTCTGGACACGTTCCAGTTTGTCAGTGTCCTTCTTGAACTGTGGTGCCCAGAACTGGACACAGTACTCCAGGTGAGGTCTGACCAGAGCAGAATACAGTGGCACTATTACTTCCCTTGATCTAGATGCTATACTCCTATTGATGCAGCCCAGAATTGCATTGGCTTTTTTAGCTGCCGCATCACACGCTCATGTCAAGTTTGTGGTCAACCAAGACTCCTAGATCCTTTTCACATGTACTGCTCTCAAGCCAGGTGTTACCCATCTTGTATTTGTGCCTCTCATTTTTTTTTTTGCCCAAGTGCAATACTTTACATTTCTCCCTGTTAAAGTTCATCTTGTTTGTTTTGGCCCAGTTCTCTAATCTGTCACATTGGACTGATTGTAAGCAGGAAGACAGGCAGGTGGAGGCTGACTGGGGGGCAGATTGAGGCAGGTGGGGCAGTGCCCCTGTCACCAAAATTGACTGGTCTCCACTGCATCCATTTCAAAATACCTCACCTACTTGAATGTTAAGCAGCCCATGTTCTTCTATAATGTAGGGTTTCTTTAATAATAATAATAATAATAATAATAATAATAATAATAATAATGATAGATAAGATCCCAGTTTATTTCCCAAGTACTTCTTCTGCATTTGGGGAACCCGGTAAATTATATTTCAGTTTTAATGGTAGACTCCAGCCCTAAGATTACAGAATGAAGAAGAAGAGGAGGAGGAAGAAGAGGAGGAGGAGGAGTTTGGATTTGATATCACTACCCGAAGGAGTCTCAAAGCGGCTAACATTCTCCTTTCCCTTCCTCCCCCCACAACAAACACTCTGTGAGGTGAAAATAAAAAAAAAATCCTTCCAGTAGCACCTTAAAGACCAACTAAGTTAGTTCTTGGTATGAGCTTTCGTGTGCATGCACACTTCTTCAGATACACTGAAACAGAAGTTGCCAGATCCTTCTATATAGTGAGAAGGTGGGGAGGGGTATTACTCAGAAGGGTGGTGGGAATGGGAGATTGGCAGATAGCTGAGGCTTTTCCTGGAAGACCTATTGCAGTCGTTAAGAGTCGTCAACAGGCTCATCTCAGCTATCTGCCAATCTCCCATTCCCACCACCCTTCTGAGTAATACCCCTCCCCACCTTCTCACTATATAGAAGGATCTGGCAACTTCTGTTTCAGTGTATCTGAAGAAGTGTGCATGCACACAAAAGCTCATACCAAGAACTAACTTAGTTGGTCTTTAAGGTGCTACTGGAAGGAATTTTTTTATTTTGACTATGGCAGACCAACACGGCTACCTACCTGTATCTGTGAGGTGAGTGAGGCTGAGAGACTTCAAAGAAGTGTGACTAGCCCAAGTCACCCAGCAGCTGCATGTGGAGGAGCGGAGACGTGAACCCAGTTCACCAGATTACGAGTCTACCACTCTTAACCACTCTACCACCCTGGAAAAGATAGTGATGTGTTTTTTTGCTGTAGCCATCAAAACTAGGCCTCAATTATTAAAGGGAAGATGAGTTCAGAGAGTCGAAATTGTCTTTTTGAAAAACTATTTCTGATTTTTGTTGCACTATTATTTTAAAAAGGACAATCTGTGTGTTTTGATATATTTTAACTGTTGAAAACTGAGTTGTGAATCCAGTGGGGTAACTAAGTTCTGATCCACACACAATTCCATTTTATATAGTAATTCACAAAGATTCTTACTTGGGAGGAGGGCTCAAGGAAATAAAGTCTATGCAAGAAACATAGGGTTGCCTTTGCTCCCGCTGGTCAGCAGGTGAGGACAATGTAAGTTGCATTTATCTCTAGTAGAAAATGCTGAACATTTGATGCACTGTGGAAGTTTTGCAAGGCCACATGCATAGTCATCCAAAAAGTCTCCACCAGAGCCTGTCCTTTGACCAACAGCACTCTCTACCATTAAGTGGAAGTCCTGTCTATTTGTGGGGTCGAGAGGCACCTCGTCTTTGCTTTTTGTGTTCTGTTTCTTTCTCAATATTCCTTTGATGCTGATAAAAGCTGCCACTTTCCATGGCCAATCGAATAAACTTTCATCTACCGTGTGCCAGTTCCATTCACTCCATTCCTCCTTTGATCTAAAGTAGCATCTCTTTCTGTTTTGCTCTCCTCTATTGTATGTGTTTTAAAAATGTTTTGATAATAACAAATCTCAAGGACAGGAAGATGTGTGTGTTTGTGTGTATTTAAAAATGGGGGGTGTTTCACATCTCTGTATTGTCACATAATACTAATAACTGAGCTGGCTGGTGCACCATCATTAAAATCTCATTTCTCTCTTGATGAATAATAGGGTCAACAGGATGGTTGCTTTTAATGAACAGAGAGAAAGGGCAGGCATAAAAATATTTACATATGACTGATTAGAAAAATGTTGGCACTGCTAAGCATTTAATGGAGCATTGTCAGGCATTTCAAATCACTGGATTATCTTATGGGAACAGAGGGCAGGACCCAAACAATGGATTCAAATTTCAAGAAAGGATGTTCCTGAATAAACACTAAGAAGAACTTTCTGGGGGTAAGAGCTGTTTAGCAGTGAAATGGACTACCTTGGAAGGTGATGGACTCTCCTTCATGGGAGGTTTTTAAACAGAAGTTGAATGACCATCTGTCAGGAAGTTGAATTAGATGTTAAAGTTAAAAGTTTAATGTGCATATAATGTAATGTTTGTAAGTAGTGAAGTTTGTTGTTGTTTTTTGCAAAGGTTTGCATTTGCAAAGCAAAGAAGTTAGCCTCAATCAAGAGGTTTCACTCTAGGTGAAAGCGGAAGGCTGGTGTTTTTCCATTTCACACCGCTAAGCTATCTGATGACTCATCACCAGAAACTGAGCTGCATATCTCTCACAATGGGAGAGGAAACTCGAGAAGTCAGTGATGGCTAGTAATTGCAGCAACAGATGAAACTAAATTCTGCAATGATGAATAAGCTTAGAATCCCACTCTGGGACCAGAGAAAGTTTTCTGAACTGCATAAGGCACTTACTTAAAGGACTGAACCACATTGCCTGCTACTTGAGTGCAATGTGTTACTTTGTTTCTTTGTAACTTTTATCTTTTGTAACTTGTATTTAATTCTGTTCTTCAGTAAAGCTTTGAAACTCATTTTTGAAGTGGGAAGCTCATTTATTTCTACACAAGGCCCAGATTATGGATTCTACCGAAGAACTCTTACCCTGGAATCCTTTTCAGCTCTACAATCCTATGGTCATATGATCCTATGAGTAACCTGAGAACTATTCCATACTGTTGCAGGTGCCCCTTGAACCTCTGAATACGAAATACTCTGGACAAACAATAAGCAGAAGGCTATTGCCTTCATGCCCTGCCTTTGAGGAGCTTCCAGTTGGCTATTGTTTGAAACTGAATGCTGGACCAGCCAAGTCTGATCTAGAAAGGCACTCTCTGCCCCCGCCCCTTGCTCCATTTGTATGCTCTCATGCACTCTTAGACTGGCTTTGGGCAAGTCATTAACTCATAACCTCATTTCCCCTGTATTAATAAAAAAAACCCAGCCCACAGGGTTATAATGAAGATGAATGCAATAATTATTACATCTAAAGAGAGAGGTAAAAAAAGAGATTAATATTCATGGCCAGGATCATTCATTGGCAAGATGACACCCTAAAGCATCCCCTTAGGGTCTGAAATCTATACCTCCTTTATCCCCTTAGAAAGGCATGGGATGCAGGGGGGTGTAAGCCTCTCTAGATGATTACAAATGGCTTTGGCTTTTCAAAACAACGCTGGATGTTTCCCTTACACCAAGGATTGATTTTGACTTGAGGACTATATTCATCCATAGCTCATCCTCTGGGAGCCACAAGCCAGCAGTGGGCATGGCCACTTCACATTCCCGAGCACACAAACAGAGGACACTCACACAGTCCCTCTTCCAAAGCTGATCTGTGAAGCTCAGTTTATCTCCCTCTGTGCTCATTAGATGGGGGGGGGGAGATAATGTGCCTCCTCATCAGGGCAATGGGTTTTGCAGATCTTCTCCCTATCTCAGCATTGCATCTACTTTTATTTCCCACCCTGTTTTTTTACTCCCACAACCAAAATTTGTGGGGCCTGGAAGAGTGAGGGAGATACATTTCCTTAGGGGGCTGATCAGAGTCTCTAAACCAAATTCCAGTACCAAGTTAGTATATGGCCATTTCCGTAATGCACAAACCCTGAAGCCTTAATTAAAGCCATTCCCTCCCAGGTTACAATAAATGGAGTTAGTTGGTTATAATGGTACAAGAAATATTTGTGCAGAAACAAAGGTATTTATTTGTTGGCACTTCCAGAAATGTTTTCTTTGCCTCTTTGAGGAGGGTGTAAAAAATAGTCTTTTAAAAAAAGGAACTTGAAATGTATCAACATTTTCGTCCTTTTATTCTTAAGCAGCTTGAGGTTCTCTGGGAAATTTGCAGAGCAGGACAGTGAGTGGGGCAGGCTGGGGAGATAGGGCCAAATGCAAATTTTACAAAGCCCCAAGGGGTGGGGGAGAAAAGAAAAGATGTTAATGCAATTACTGCTGATAAAATTCTGTGTGTGGGAGAGAAATTAGCACATAATCTCTGTATCCTTCATTACAAGCATGCTAATTACACAACAAAGTTATCCCTTTCTAATGAAAGGAGGGGGGGGATTAAGAAGAGCTGTGCTATTTAATTCAGAAAATGCATACTAAGGGAGGGTGGGCAAAAATGTGATCTGATGTCAATGTAAATCAGGAAGAAAGCCTCAGTAGTTAGGCTAATTCAGCCCAAGTTTACATTGCTGCAGAGGTGGGGAAACTTTTTGGCTCCCATGGGCCAATTTTGAAAGGTGGGCGGGAAAACCCACCTGTCACATGGCATGATTATGACACCACATGGTCACGTCAAAATAACTTACATAGAATTCCCAAGTGGCCAATAGTCAGCTTGCTGTCTGGTACTCGCAAACCACATTGCAAGGTGACTTGCCAGCCCTGCACTTGGCATGTGGAAAGCACTGAGCATAGTGTGGGATATCTAACCTCACATAACCAACATGCTTAACTCTAATTAATGCACGAAGGGGTTAAGACCATAGAGTAAGTTGTCCTGCTAGGCTTAGCTACATCAGTCCCCATCACCTTGGGGAAAAGGGTTACCAAACTGCTCCAAGCTTAAACTGTGTGGTCTAAGCAAACCATCATTGTGTTTTTATAGAAATCATTTAGAAACGTTTACCATTTTGGAATCTAAATTATACTATCTGCTCTTCTTGCTGCTGTATGGAAAAGCACATAAATCTGACCTTTGAAGAGTTTGTAAGTAAACCTTTTTAACTTAATACATATGTGGTCTCTTCCTATGCTAAGGGAAGTGGGGAACTTTGAAAGCAATGTAGAAGGAGATATTTTAAAGTTTTAACAGTCTATTTTCCACACTTTGCTTTGCTGTATATTCTGTGATTTTAAATATCTGTGGGGGCTCTCTCAACAAAGAGTACTTGCTCCAAACCTGGATCTTAGACATCCTGGAAATTCTCCTTCTTTCATTATACCATATATATTATTATTTTCCTTCTACCAAACCAAACAAAAACCAACACATAGGGCTGTCAAAGCGCTTCTTTCTCCCCTCAACATCACTTGATGCAGAAGGGAGAAAGCAGCACTTTGACAACCCTATGATCTGTGCTTCCCAAAGTGGTATATAACTGAAAGATGAAGTTCTGGGAAAATGCACAGTGCCTTCAAATGTAGTAGCGTAATCTAAGGGGATATTAACTAGTAATGGCATTTTCTGAAAAATCTTGAGCTTATCTGCACAGATTTTTTTCTATTCCCTTCTCACTCCTTGTTCTCAAAAAGTTGTGAAGTTTCATTTTTTTTACCAGTTCCTCTAAAAATATGAAACATTTTCACATAATAGGCATTAATAGACACATTATTTTACATATATTATAATATGCATTTTTAATGTGTTTAAACTCCAGATCTCCTAAAATAACCAGCACATAAAGAAATGCATACAACCATACATAGAACTGTGTAAAAATACATACAGTATGTATTAAGAGTTTTTAAATTATGCTGCAGAAATATAGTGCCATGTGAGGATAGACTTCTTATATGCATTATATGCATAATGCATGTATCTTTATCCTATAATTCATGGGATTCATGAATATTTGGCATCCATCTGTCTTGGGAGACAATGGAGGAGTGTGCCTTCGAGGGTGAGGTCAAGCTGTTGTATGGTTGCAGAGCCTGCTGTGGCTGTAGAGACAGATTCAGGGGAGACATGTTTTCTTGCAGCTGGGGCAGATGAAGCCATCCAGTTGTGCTGTCTCTGATGCACCATGGTATTTCTTCTCTCTGCACTCCTCCCAGCAGTCATTTCTCCTCTGGTCACAGCTATGGATACACAACTTGACTGCCTGTCACCAGCGGCAAAGCAAGCTGATTGGGCACCTGGAGCGGCGTGCGTGCCCAGCACCCAGGGGCGGGACCAGCCACCCACAGGGGCAGGGCCAGCCACTCACGGGGCAGGACGAGCCAGCATAGGAAGCTCTGTGGGCCTCCGAGGAGTCTGCTTGCCTCCTCCCACTCAGCCGCCCTATAGCTGAGGAAAAGGCAGTGGGCAGACCATTTGGGGCAGCATGCAGCCTGCAGGCACTCAAGCCACCGTGTCACTCCCAGGAGAGACATGTGGCTCAGGTGTGCTGCAGTCCCTGCAGTGAGTGCCACCTGGCATTTTGTCATCCCCTCAGTGGTGACACCTGGGGTGGACCGCCTCCACCACACCCTCTTCCTGTCACAGCTTGACTACAGTGTGGTCGTCTGTAAGGGATTCCCGCATGGCAGGGGTGCTGTTGTCAGTCTTCATATCACATATGCAGACATCTTTGTAATGCAAAGTTGGGCTGCCAGTTAGCCTGGTGCCAGAAGCCCCCCCCCCAATCATATAATGCACAAGCAACTCAGAAATAAGTGGGTGCTTGATGCAAGAGGCGGTCTGAGCTGGGCAAAGCTTGATAGGGTTGGAAATGTCAAATTCCATGTGTAAATTGGTTTAGAATGAATCCCTCCTCCATTCCTAACCAATTCATCATGATGGTGGTGGGGTTGGGGAGATGAAAGGGCTGAGAGTTCCTATCTTCATTCACACTGGCCTCTTCACTGCATACAATCTAGGGGCCATAAGTTGTATTGGACATGCTTCTCTGATGTCAGAGAGGAAGATCCGATGAAAAATGTTATTCCCCACTGTCAGTGAAGCCTCTGATGTCCTGGCTGAATCAATATGGGAGCTCTAATGTCAGTAAGAGCAAGGCCAGATCTAGACACATCAAAGTAACATTTCAGTTTAAAGTGTTGTAAATTTAAACAGGGAAAACAGGTAGAGAAAAAACAGGACTCCACATCACCATCTGGTGGCACAATGTTATACAGTGGTACCTCGGGTTACATACGCTTCAGGTTACATAGAAGAGTTTGGATTTGATATCGTGCTTTATCACTACCCGAAGGAGTCTCAAAGTGGCTAACACTCTCCTTTCCCTTCCTCCCCCCAAAACAAACACTCTGTGAGGTGAGTGGGGCTGAGAGACTTCAGAGAAGTGCGACTAGCCCAAGGTCACCCAGCAGCTACATGTGGAGGAGCGGAGACGCGAACCCGGTTCACCAGATTACGAGTCTACCACTCTTAACCAGTACATCACACATACGCTTCAGGTTACAGACTCCGCTAATTCAGAAATAGTACCTTGGGTTAAGAACTTTACTTCAGGATGAGAACAGAAATTGTGCGGGGGCAGCGGGAGGCTCCATTAGCTAAAGTGGTGTTTCAGGTTAAGAACAGTTTCAGGTTAAGAACGGACCTCCGGAATGAATTAAGTATGTAACCAGAGGTACCACTGTATTGCATATACAATGCATATAAATCACTTTTTCTTTACCAGTCTAGCTGATTCCCAAAAGGAGGGTGTTTCAGTGGCACTGGGGGAGGGGGGCATGGCATGTCTGTGTGGAGTAGGATGGGGAGGACCAAGCTTTGGCAGGGCTGTAGCTCAGTAGTAGAGCATCTGACTTACATGCTGAAAATCCCAGGTTCAATTCCCAGCATCTCCAACTGGGGTAAGGCGAGACCCCAGCCTGAAACTTTGGGAGCCACTGTCAGTCAGGAGTGCCAGCTTGGCCCCGCAACCGTGCATGCCCAGGGCCATGGGTGCCATGCAGCATGCATGGCCCTGGCACTGAAATTTGTGGGTGCCTGGCCCTTTCACTGGGAATTTTGTGAGTGCTTGGGCACCCAGGGCCCCAGGGAGTTGGCACTTACCCTGTCAGTCACTGTAGGTGTTCCTGAGCTAGATGGTCTAATGGCTTGACTCAGCATGAGGCAGCTTCTTAACGGTTGAGATCTGAAGGATCTAAAGTCACTCCAGTCCCCTGGCAGGAGGGAGAAATGTAGATGTGCTTCTGAGCATGTCTAATTCCACGAGAACAACAGCCTCAAAAAAAATTAAAACCAGGAAATGGATGGTGGAATACAAGAGCATTCTTTCACCCTGACTTCTGCCCTGCCAACTTGAGTCTGGCAGAGCTTCGGCTATTGCCTATGGTCCCCCTGCCCTTTGCTGAGAATCGCAGCCTTAATATACAACCAGGAGAGAAAGTTTCCTGGCTTGTTCCATTCTTTCCTTTCTTGCACCAGAGTCTAAGAAGGCTTTGTTGGCTCGTCATGCTGTACAGCTGTGGGTACCCTTCTGTCAATTAGAAACCAGAGGTAATTACTATCCAGACGAGCATGCTTCAATGTTTTGCTAGTGATGTATAGAAAGCTCGCCAGTGGATCTTTTGGTCTGATAATAATAATAATAATAATAATAATAATAAATTTTATTTATATCCCGCCCTCCCCAGCTGAGCCGGGCTCAGGGCGGCTAACAACAATCAAATAAACAATCAAATAATGACACATTCTAAAAAAATTTCATTATAAAAATTAGTTAAAATCACATTGGTGGCAACCGATTGAACAAAATTCTGTGCAGGTTGCCAGAGGAGGGGGTCAGGCTGCGCCCTGACTAAAGGCCTGGCGGAACAACTCTGTCTTGCAGGCCCTGCGGAAAGATGTCAAGTCCCGCAGGGCCCTGGTCTCTTGTGTCAGAGCATTCCACCAGGTTGGAGCTGCAGCCGAGAAGGCCCTGGCTCTAGTTGAGGCCAGCCTAACCTCTCTGAGGCCTGGGACCTTGAGGGTGTTATTATTTGTAGACCGTAGGTTTCTCTGTGGGGCATACCAGGAGAGGCGGTCCCGTAGGTACGAGGGTCCTAGGCCGTATAGGGCTTTAAAGGTTAAAACCAGCACCTTAAACCTGATCCTGTACTCCACCGGGAGCCAGTGCAGCTGGTATAGCACCGGATGAATGTGATCCCGCAGCGAAGACCCCGTAAGGAGTCTCGCTGCGGCATTCTGCACCCGCTGGAGTTTCTGGGTCAGTCTCAAGGGCAGCCCCACGTAGAGCGAGTTACAATAATCCAGTCTGGAGGTGACCGTCGCATGGATCACAGTGGCTAGGTCAGGGCGAGAGAGATAAGGGGCCAACTGCTTAGCTTGGCGGAGATGGAAAAATGCCGCCTTTGTTATAGCTGTAATCTGCGCCTCCATAGAGAGGGAGGTATCGAAGATTACACCCAAACTCTTAACAGACGGTGCTGGCACTAATTGCACCCCCGCAAGAGATGGGAGTTGCCCCCTCGATCCCATATCGTCCCGCCCCAGCCAGAGGACCTCTGTCTTCGAAGGATTTAACTTCAACCGGCTCCCACGTAACCATCCAGCCACAGCCTCCAGACATCTGGTCAGTGTGTCTGGGGCCGAGTTAGGATGGCCATCCATCAAGAGATAGAGTTGGGTGTCATCAGCATACTGATGGCAACCCAGCCCAAAACTCCGGACAAGCTGGGCGAGGGGGCGCATAAAGATGTTAAAAAGCATCGGGGAGAGAATCGCACCCTGAGGCACTCCACACACCAAGGAGTGACGCGATGACAATTCCCCCCCAAGCGCCACCCTCTGTCCCCGATCAGAGAGAAACGAGCGCAGCCATTGAAGGACTGTGCCCTGGATCCCCACGTCGGCAAGGCGGTGGTCCAGGAGTTCGTGATCGACCATGTCAAAGGCTGCTGACAGATCTAGAAGAATCAGCAGCCCCGACCCGCCTCGATCCAGCTGCCTGCGGAGATCATCTGTTAGGGCGACCAGAGCCGTCTCGGTCCCATGACCAGCACGGAAGCCGGACTGGAATGGATCCAAAGCAGATGTTTCATCCAGAAACCTACCAAGCTGTTCAGCAACCGCTCTCTCAATCACCTTACCCAGGAATGGAAGATTCGAGACCGGGCGGTAATTGGATAGATCTAAGGGATCTAACGATGTTTTCTTTAAGAGCGGACGCACCACCGCCTCCTTCAGGTCCCCTGGGAATATCCCGGTGCCAAGGGACAAATTGATGATATCCCCCAGGGGGGCCCGCACCTCGTCTGGACACGCTCTAATCAGCCATGACGGGCACGGGTCAAGAGGACAGGTGGTGGGCTTTCCAGCTTGGAGGAATCTGTCCACATCGGCTGGAGATATCCGGTCAAAGTGGTCCAATACTGGACCCGAGGACAGTCGAGGGGCCTCCAGTTCCTTTATTGTATCCAAATTGGCAGGGAGGTCATGGCGGAGCAACAGGACCTTCTCCGCAAAAAAGCTCGCAAATGCCTCACAGCTGTGTGTCAGATTGTTATTTAAATTTGGCTGTCCTTCAACGGACGTTAGAGACCGAATTATGCTAAATAATTGCGCCGGGCGAGAGCTAGCGGATGCAATGGAGGCCGAGAAGTAAGACTTCTTAGCGGCCTTCACTGCCATCTCATAGGTTTTCATAAAAACCCTATAAGATGTTCTTGAGGCTCCGTCACGGGCACCCCGCCATACTCGCTCTAGCCGTCTGAGGTCCCGCTTCATTTTCCGAAGCTCCTCGGTAAACCAGGGGGCCCGGTTTCTGCGGGGTCGCAGAGGGCGCTTAGGTGCGATCTCATCGATGGCTGCCAGGAGCTGGGTATTCCAGCCCTCAACAAGCTCAGTCAATGAGTCGCCAGGGGGAGCAAGGTCCCGCAAGGCCTGACGGAATCTATCAGGGTCCATCAGCCTCCGCGGGCGAGCCCAAATTGGCTCGCCACCTAAGCGGGGTGGGGGTGGAAAATCAATCCTGGCTTTCAGTGCGTAGTGATCAGACCATGGCACCTTCATCGAGGGAGACATGATCACATCTATACCGGCGCCAAAGATCAAATCCAGCGTGTGGCCTGCTTGATGTGTGGGGCCCGAAACAAACTGGGAGAGCCCTAGTGTCGCCATGGAAGACACCAGGTCCAGAGCCTGTGAGGAGGGAGTGGCATCAGCATGGATGTTGAAGTCCCCCAGTACCAATAGGTTGGGGAACTCCAAGGCCCAGCCGGCCACCGCCTCCAACAGGCCTGACAGGGTGGCTGCTGGTGCGCTAGGTGGCCGGTACACCAGCCAGACAGCCAAGCTCACCTCGGAGCCCCACACTAGGCCAACACATTCAATGCCGGGGATCGATGGCGATGGCAGAGCCCTGAAAGAACAATCTTCTCGGATTAATAATGCCACCCCTCCCCCCCGGCCCACAGTCCGCGACTGGTGGAGGACGGAGAAACCTGGGGGCGCCATCTCTCGTAAGGTAACAGTTTCCCCTTCGCGCACCCAGGTCTCCGTCACACAAGCCAGGTCAACCCCCTGCGAGGTGAAGAAGTCTCGCAGGGTGGCGGTTTTTTTGCCTATAGACCTGGCATTGCACAACACCAGTGACGGAGGTGAGTAATCCTTGCTCACCCTACCTTCGTCCCTCGGGATGGGGCGCAGATTGGAAGGGGTACGAGCATATCCATATCTCGATCCCCTTCGCCTATGACATCTGCCCCCACCGCCATACCTCCCTCG
This sequence comes from Podarcis bocagei, assembly GCF_964188305.1. Taxonomy (NCBI): domain Eukaryota; kingdom Metazoa; phylum Chordata; class Lepidosauria; order Squamata; family Lacertidae; genus Podarcis; species Podarcis bocagei. The sequence continues at coordinate 29,665,295 of NC_138135.1, forward strand.
CCCCACTACGGTAGCAATCCCAAGCCTCAAACCAACCTCCATTTACAGAATAGAAACAAGTCAAATCAAAACAATTGTACCAACACAACAAATCCCCACCCCACTCAATAGCCAACCCCAAACCAAACTAAAACAGAACAAAATAGAAATACATCAATAAAAACCACCGTTCACGGTGGGACAACAAAGTAAAAAATAAAAACCCCTATAAAACATTTTAAAATATATAAAAACATATTAAGCATTTGCCGCGGCAACATCAGTGTCCTTAAAACAGTAGCGGTGGCGAGTGTGGGCCCCGCCCCCCAGGCCTGGAGGAGTGTGCCCACAGGAGGGAGCGGCCTTCCTCAACCCCCACGGTGGAGCCGCAGCAATGGTGTCCCAGTGCCTCATGAGGCCTCTTAAGCTGTGGCAGTGGTGAGTCAGTCTGGCCCCGCCCCCTGGGCCTGGTGGAATCAGCCTGAGGAGGGAGCGGCCTTCCCAACTCACAGTGCAACAGCAGCAGTGGTGTTCCGGTGCCTCGTGCGGCCTCTTAAGCTGTGGCAGTGGTGAGTCAGTCTGGCCCCGCCCCCTGGGCCTGGTGGGATCAGCCTGAGGAGGGAGCGGCCTTCCCAACTCACAGTGCAACAGCAGCAGTGGTGTTCCGGTGCCTCGTGCGGCCTCTTAAGCTGTGGCAGTGGTGAGTCAGTCTGGCCCCGCCCCCTGGGCCTGGTGGAATCAGCCTGAGGAGGGAGCGGCCTTCCCAACTCACAGTGCAGCAGCAGCAGTGGTGTTCCGGTGCCTCGTGCGGCCTCTTAAGCTGTGGCAGTGGTGAGTCAGTCTGGCCCCGCCCCCTGGGCCTGGTGGGATCAGCCTGAGGAGGGAGCGGCCTTCCCAACTCACAGTACAGCAGCAGCAGTGGTGTTCCGGTGCCTCGTGCGGCCTCTTAAGCTGTGGCAGTGGTGAGTCAGTCTGGCCCCGCCCCCTGGGCCTGGTGGAATCAGCCTGAGGAGGGAGCGGCCTTCCCAACTCACAGTGCAGCAGCAGCAGTGGTGTTCCGGTGCCTCGTGCGGCCTCTTAAGCTGTGGCTTAGGTCTCTAATTAGGCTGCTGCAACAAAAGACAGGTCTCCTTCCAGCTGACCTGGTTACCAAGGCATGGAAATTAGAGCTGCAAATGGCTAAGAAATAGCGTCCTCCCATCTCCTTGATGAATTCGTAAGGCAGCAGCAGCAGCATGGCGGCTCTGCCATCTGACACAGCAGCCCTCTGGCTGCTTCTCCAATAGGGAAAGGTCCTATTTTGCTAATCACATGTCCTCGTTGTTTGCCCAAACATCTCAGGAATAAAGACATGAGCATATATGGAGATCATCAAGGGCCACAGTTTTATTGCAACACCCATGGTTCTGTAATAAGAGCCTTCCTGAAAATAATGAACTCCATCCCAACAAAGTGGACTTCCTATGGTTTAAGGCAAGAGGTGGGAAATCACTCTCCTGCTGTCTACTTTTAAATGAAGAAGCTTGCTTTGCTTTCAAGTACCAAGGCCAGCCTGTTAAGTGATCTGCACTTTTCTTTGTCTGCCCACCCAAAGATGTGCCAAATCCCTTCCCCACTCACTCCAGCCAGACAGCCTTAAATGGGACAAAGCTCCCAAGTGCCAGGGTCACTCCATCCCATATCCCCTCTAACCGAATAGCAGGGAGATGTAGCTGGGGAAAGGATCCATCCCAATCAAGCCACCCCAGGATCGTCACTGTGTCACATGCAGACAAATGCTTATTTGGCAGAAAGACAGTGATGGCTGGTGCCCATCAAGAAGGGAAGGGCAGAAAGCAGGGAAGTGGAGCCAGAGCCAATTACAGGTGGAGACAACTTATTCTGGTTCTGTCCCCATCTTCGTCCCTGTTGAATTCAACAAAGGCAACACTGAGGCTAAGAAGGGGGAAACTGACAGGTGGTGCCACCCCCTGGACTGGATTTATGTAGGTGGGGGCTGGCTGAAGACAGACTGAGACTGGTGGGAAAGTTCCCCAGTTGCACTAATGAACCAGCCTTCCCTGCAGAGAGGTCTGTAACATATCACTTTCCCTTCTCTGAAGGCACTAAACTTAGATTATGCCTTCATAAACCACATTGAGATTGTGTGGTATGAAAGAAACAAATAAACCTGCACTGTGAACCTTCCACTGGTGACCAACATGTGAAATCAAATTCACCAAAATGCAGTTATCCAACCCTCCAACCCTGTGGTGTGGAATAGCCAAAAAAGATGCTCCCTTTGTTCAGCTATGGAAATGGCCCTACAAATTCTGATTCATATCCTATTGATAACTGGCTAACCCTACACTACTGGATATATGGAGATGGGTGGACTTGTCAATGCCACTAAACACTTTAGGGGAAGGATGGCACAATCTTTTTGAGGGAAGCCGCCTGTTCCCTCCTGATTGGCCAAGAGTTCCTGCTACACAGCCAGAGTGTGAGTCTCCTGCCTGGGACAAATGCTCATGTCTTATATGTCTATGGCTTTTCTCCATGCAAGATACCTACCAAGGACCGTTTCTGACCCTGCCTTGGCCTTTAGAGGATGCCTTGTTAAATTTTGTGGTATGATTTGCTAGAGTTGTTCAGTCATCCATTCATGTTTATTACAGTCAACAGAGCAGAGATAAAAACAAATTATACAACCAATGAGTTTTGTTAAGTTTGTTAGTGTCACTGACTAGAATTGTCGTTCTTCCTGTTTCAGCTCCATTCCTCAGGATCTCTAGAAGGTAAAACATGGAGGAAGGAGTGGTTGACTCTTAACTTGAAGGAAGGACTGTGGTACCTGTGGACCTCCAGAAGTTTCTGGACTACAGTTCTCATCACACTTACTCAACAGCTGTGCCGGCTGAGACTGATGGAAGTTGGAGTCCAACAACATCTGGAGAATCACAGGTTATGAGCGTACTGTACCCTGTTCTACAGCGTGCTCATAATTACAAAGCACCAGGTTTTGCACGGCTTGCCATTTCAAAGTCTGCAGCTGTTAAAGTATATTTTGACCAGCCTTCACTAACCTGGTGCCCTCCAAAATTGTTTGGGGCTACAACACACATCAGCCCCAGGCAGCACCAAATGAACACCAGGATACTACTGTAGTATGTCATTGGAGTAGTGGTGGCTCAGTGCTGCTGATCAGCATTTGAGGGTAACAAAACCTGCCTCTTTTTTCATCTGTGAAATTCTTATTTCAGAAACTAATCACAGGATTTCGTATAAATTTCTTACACATTTTCCATTAGTTTGGCATGCATTCAGTCATAGCCTGTTTGCACACATTTTTCCTCAAGTACATATTTTGTATGCATTTGCCCCCAAATACACATTTGTGTATGCACTTTTCATGCAAAGTACACACTTCGTGTCCATTTTTTAAAAACTTTGTAATCAGATTGATAGTTGTGTTCCAGTCTGCTTATACATCCAGGGCCAGCAAATTAAGTTGCTCCATTTTAAAATGCAGATCCCATTGAATTTATCCTCCATACCCCTATTCACATCACATCACATTACATTTAGCATAAAAATGCATCAATAAATTGTCACAGATGTTCTATACAAGGGCATCCCTGACAACGCACAGCTGGGAAGGGGGAGTGGCACTGAAACTGAAGTCTAAATGCTTGCATGTCCCAGGCATTGCAAGTCATAGCCAAACTGGCTACAAGCCACATGGCCTGTCAAATGGAGGAGAGTCATGCAGAGCAGCTCAGTGTGTCACCTGGAAACTGCATATGCCCTCACCCTTCTAACATGTGGGCAGGTTTTTGGCTGACACAATGTTGTCTGATCACAGCTTGCATTCTAGCTGTTAAGTCAAGAGGCTGCATCATATGTAACCGCAGGCAATAGAACAAAGCGGGTCTGCTTTTGCAGAAGCAATCTGCATTCACTTTTTATCACCCCCTTTCTCAGGCATTGGTTGTTTGGAAACTACAGAGGACATCGGCACGAGAGGTTCCGATTAATCTTGGAGCAGTTTAATTCTTGAGAGAGGCGGTTTCCCCGTTGTTGTGCGCTTGTGTCCTCCAGTGAAATTATTAAGAGTAATGTGCAGCTCAAGGACAGCACACCCTCATCCACTCCCTTCATGTTAGTGAGATGGGCAAAAGAGATTAGGAGGAAATGGAACAGGCCTAATTGCTGGATGGTTCTGGCTAGCGCTGTGCCAAAAATTCATCTCACATTTCCCTCCAGCCATTCTTCATCAGTGTAAGAAATTACAATGGAAAATTATCACATGGGAGAGAAAATGTCAGTGAAAATCTTATGGTTGGGGTGCAGGGTTTTTACTATGCTTACCTTACGTTGGAGGAAGCTGAAGCACCTTTTCCTGCCCTCCACACCTGATGCCATGATGTAGAAAGAGATATTGCATGACTTGCATGAATCAGATGACCCTATCCAGACCCCGATGGCAAAACTCTGCTGAAAATATGCTTTTGGTTTTATTTACTTATTAAAAGATGTTTATAATGCCTGCCACAACAGTCTTCAGGCACTATTGAAAACTAAAAATACAATACATCAATATAAACACAACCCAGTAAAATAAATGCAGCTGCAAATGGGTAAGAATAAAATGGGTACAGCAATAAGTTTTAAAGAGGCACAGAAATGTGAACTGTGAAAGTGCCTGCCTCGGCTTGGTGGGAAGGGAATGCCACAACGGAAAGGAAATAGCAGTATTTATGTATTTATTTAATATATTTATATACCACCTTTCAAAAGGAAAACTCTTCCCAATGAGGCTTGCAACTATATCAACATACAAAACAGTAAAATATAATTTAACACCTATTTATCATTACTTGTTAATTAATGAGCTTCTTAATTATTCACCCACCCCAGCATTATCAATACTATCAAGCCCAGCCCAATATATAAAAAGGCAGCATAACACAACCATCCAAACCAAACCACAAGTATCAGAACCACAACTAGGCCACAATTAGTTTGTGATGTGCACTTTCATAGCCAGCAAACTTGCTTTATTAGCTACATGAAGTGGACTGCAAAAGCTCCCCACCCCCTTCTGCGGCTCTTCCCTATGGGATTAGAGACATTCCAATTTATGTCAAGCTGAAAAATATTATCTCGGTGCCCTCTTGCTGTCTCTTGGCTATATTCCTAACTGCAAATGCATTTCTAGCTCTTCTGCTTTCACACTGCAAATTAATACATCGCTTTGCTATGTTGCTGAGCCTGCAGCCAGATGGACGGAAATAACCACACTTAGAGAGGCGGCAATTACTCTTCTTTCTCCGAGGTCCTTGTACTAGGGCTGTTGACTTGGAGAGGCTGTCGCCCAAGAAGTAAGGGCTATTCACCTTTTCCTTTTCTGCTGGATCATGCAGCAGATATAAAGAAAAAACACTCCAAAAATGACAAACTGGCTGCATTCCAGATGTGCAGAAGTTGTTAGCTAAGGAGGTGGGGCCAAGGCAGGTCCAGATGTGAATGGAATTCTGTAGCTTCAGGAAGAGGACACACAGTCAAGCAAGAAGTACTGGCACACAGGTCCATTGTGACGATGAAGTCTCTCTCGCCTCCTTTCTGATAATGAGCACATTGTTTTGACTGATGTACAGGTTAGCCAAGATGGAGCCATGGAAGGCTTTTTGCTAAGGGTGGTGGTGGTGAAACATATCTTTGTCCTTTGCAGTAATAGCAAAGAAGAAACAATGTGCAGAACACCTAGTTTCTATGGACACAATCTAGCTCACATTGAGCATTTTTATTGGCCCATTGATTTCAGGGAGCTTAAGCAAACTTTTAAAAGCAGGGCACCATTGGCACAGTGCCCTTATTGTCCTATAAAAGAGTAATTTCCCCATGCATTGTATTACAGACAAAACAATACATCTTACCTTATTCCAAATATCTGCTATCAAGTGCAGATACAGTGGTACCTCAGGTTACATATGCTTCAGGTTACATATGCTTCAGGTTACAGACTCCGCTAACCCAGAAATAGTGCTTCAGATTAAGAACTTTGCTTCAGGATGAGAACAGGAATCGTGCTCCGGTGGCGCGGCAGCAGCAGGAGGCCCCATTAGCTAAAGTGGTGCTTCAGGTTAAGAACAATTTCAGGTCAAGTACGGACCTCCGGAACGAATGAAGTACTTAACCTGAGGTACCACTGTATAAGCATAGCTGGGTTAAAAGTGGCCTCAGGGTGAGGGTGCATGTGAAACAAAGAAAGGTGCCTTATCTGAGAAGGCAACTGGTCCATCTAGCTCAGTATTGATTACAGTAGCTTCATCAGGTGTTGGCGTTCATCAGGTGCTGACTGGGGCTGATGTGAGCAGGCTAGTGAAGGCTGATTTACATTGCCTGACAGTGTCTCTCCATGATTTCAGACAGGAGTCTTTCCTAGCTGTACCTGGAAGTGCCAGGGATTAGATCTGGGGCATTCCTCAGATGCTCTCCTTCTGACCTATGGCTCTTCCCCAAAGGGAAGCAGTGGGTGCAAGAGGGGTCCTCCATGCACCCACTCCCACCCATTGCTTTTTTGCTTGCAATCACTCCCAGCCTCATTTCATAAGCTCTTGGATATGTAGCTAAATTTGAAGGTGTAGCCATCCTGTTTAGTTCTGCCCTAAGAAAGCTAGATAGCATTTGCAATAGCCTCCCTAGATATTGAATGACCTGTTTCAAATGTGATGCTTTAGTATGGCTTACATGAGTAGTGGTGAGTCTTGGGTTCACACCATCAATGCTCTCTCAGGAGGAGGAGATTGGAAGAATCTGCTTCCGCTTTTAAATTTACTATAATTCCCTGTCACATTCAAATGTGAGGTAATTCTGGGTTAGTTCAAAGCAACCTTTAAACATAACCTGGTGCCTCGACACATGCTATACTTTTAACTCCCACCATCCTTGACCATTGTTTACCGGGGCTGATGGAAGGACTCTAACAATATCCAGAAGGAAATGGGAAATGCCAGTTCACTCTACGGTTTGCTAACATGCTAGGATTATTGTAAACCATAGTTCAATACTGGCTTGTTTTGCCGAACCATAGTTCAAACCAAATCCTTCGATTTCGGATGAAAAAAAATCACTTAGAATCATAGAATTGCAGAGTTGGAAGGGACCATGGGGGTCATCTAGCCCAACCCGCTTGCAATGTGGGAATCTTTTGCCCACAGCCCTGAGATTAAGAGTCTCATGCTCTACCAACTGAGCTAGTTCACAAAGCAGAACAGAAACCTTCACTTTTCCTGCCATGGGATTTTGAAGTCTACCCCTTCTTTGCTGAGCTGTTGTTACTGGGCACAGGTCTGCTTTGTTCTGGCCTCTTGATTCCTGTCTCCATCAGGGAGAGCATAGCCAGCTGTATCCATGTGCACACAGAGCATACCTTAACCCCAATGGCTGAGCTCTCTCCACATCACTGTAGGCCTGACAGGAGTCAGCCTATATTGTTTCCAGCCCTTCTCTTCCCAGCAGGGCTCTCTGAGTGAGACTTTTGCCCGAGGAACTGGGGAATTTATGGGAGCCTAGGTATTACATTCAGAGACAGATCAAATTTCTCCTTTGAAAACGCTTGTCCCAGAAGGGATTTTCTCCTCAGGATATTAAATAATTGTGTTTCAAGGAGACCTCCTCCTCCTCTTTTCCTTTCATTTGATGTTATGTAGGACAGCGGCTATAATAGTATGGCATGGGCAGTGACCCTTGCTTGCTCCATTCACCAAACCCCCTACTCTTTCCATGGTAATGGCTTAGATATACCCTTTTCCATCTCATGCAGTTATCCCCCATGGAAAAGTGTATATAACAGCAAAATCCCCACTGCCACTTTCCCAACCTTGTTTCTGAAGCTGCTTCTCCCTTCTACTCTGCAACACCCCTTTGTTTCCCCCTTCACCCCCATTTCCATGCCTCTTCCTCCCTCTTTCCCACATCCCCCCTCATTTCTCCAAATGCCCCCTTAACTCCCAGCCACTTTCACTAGCTCCCTCCCTAGTTCCTCTCCCTCTACAGTTTTCTCCTCAGCCCCCCATGGTTACTTACTAAATTCATACAACTCTCACCCACCCACAACTCCCTCCCTCTCCCCCATTTCACCCCATCTTCCTCTGTTACTTCCAGCCAATTCCACCTGCCGCCTCCTCCTCCAATCCTCCTCTCGCCCTTCTTCTGTCCCCAGATAACTTAAACTGCCACATGGCCACACACACACTCCTTCCCTTACACCAGAGAATTTAAGCAGATGTACAAATAGACAAAGGAGCACACAAACACTTCTGCCCCTTCAGTCTTCCCTTAACCACTCACACCTCCCCCAGGCTTTCCCTTAACATCCCTCCAAGTCATGGCAGCCTCCTTAGATTCAACAACAGCTTGAACCTGGCTTTTATTCTCCTCCCCAAAATAGGTTAGCATTCCATGGCCATCGAGCATGTTCAGTCCTTTCTGGGCTGTTTTGGGAACTCTTCTTTGATTTCTTCCCTCTGAGGGGGGTTGTTGTTGTTGTTGTTTTGGTACTTCTGCCAACCTTTGGAGTCCTCTCAGCCTGATCACCCTTTGCTTTTCTGCATGGCTAGAGCTGTTTTGGCTAAAAAACACCGAGTTTGCTGTTAGCATATAAGATGCTCCCTTTTGCATATTGAGGTATAGCTGGAATAGTTAAGAGTCACTAACACCTCCCTGTGCACCCTGAAAACTGGTGCAAGGAACTGTTAGTGGTCATACTTCATTACGCAGGGTTGCTCCCCCCCGCCCCCGCCCCCAGCTTTCACTGGCATTATGCTGCAGCTTCGGCATCTCACACATGAAATGAGAGAAATGAGAGATAGTTACAGCCCTCATTACTCTGCTGACACTGACCAAAATGATTTATTGTGTGTGTAGCATTGAGCACCCAATCCTGTCAGAAAGAGGGGGGGGGGGCAGGAGAAGTGTGTAGCCTCCCAGCAAACAAACCCAGGCAATGATGGACTATTAATATCTCTTTGGCCAGATGTATTGTTTAGTGGCAAAAGGTCTGAGAAATTAATTAAAAAACCTGGGCGGGGGGCGGACGATTCCTTTGCAAAGCAGATTGCCGGGATATTGAGTCAGAGGAAGGATGCATGGCAGAAGAAGGAGAAACAGCAAGCGAGAGGAGTGGGATGGAGAGAGCTGTCAGTTTGCAGTGAAAGCACACCCATGCAGAGCCGTCTGTGGCTGCCTCTGATTTTAATAACACCAGCTGTACGGAAAGCCAGATTGCTGCTTTGTCTTCAATCTCTCAAACAAACTAGTGATGATAAACGGCTGAGATGTGAATCAGTATAATCTACATTTGATGCGCAGGATGTGGGCTGGTGCTGTGATGGAAAAGGGCAAGAGGAGACCAGGGGCACCTGCCACAGAAGCTAGGAAGACAGTCATTCCACACCAACAGCCCATCAACACCACCATCCTCAAGTGGTGACCTTTCACAAGGAGGCTGTTCGCTGCCTTATACTGAGGGAGAAAATCAACCCATCTAGCTTAGCCAGTATGGCAGGGGTGAGGAAGCTTTTCTGGCCAATGGGCCAGGTTTTTATCTCCTCAGTCCCCTTGGGGAATTTGACAGGTGGGTAATGCTTTGAAGTCTTGGATGTCAGGACTTCAAAGCCAGAGCAGTGAGGTTTGAAAGCCCTCTTGCTGATTGCAAACTACATTGGGCTCACACCCCTGTTTGAGCACCTGAAGGTGCTGTCTGAAATTCCTTTCTAAAAGGGAGAAGCCCTGGGTGCTTTCGAAGAGCAGCTTTTTTCACTCCCTATCCCAATGGGACAGCCCTCCCCCCTGTTTCTTGAGCCCTGTACAGAAGTGATGCTTCCAAAAGGCAGATATTCCTCCCTTTCTGGTGACCTGATGGGGATGTGAGGGGGCAAAGGTGCAGGCAGGCCACTTCAGTGGGGCGTATGTGGCCGCATCAGGAGGCATGGCTGCAGCAACAGGAAAGCAGGAAAAGGCAGTAAGTCCAGTGCCTGGCAGTGGTGCGCTGCATGCGCAGCTGGTTCACAGTGGTGGCAATGCCTTCAGGAGCCTGCCACCCTGAGGCAACCACCTCACCATGCCTCATTCATGCCCTGATTAAACATTGCTCCTTGCTGTATCACAGTACTGTGTTGAAGATTCAACTGTTTGTCCAGTTGGCCTCTGTACATAGAAGTTGGGCATTTTGGCCTTTGCTTCAGACAGCAAAAGGTCTTGCTCTGGACCTGGTGGTGCCAGCAACTGATCTGAGCTCCTTCCTGAGACCGCATGGTCAAAATTCCTTTCTTTTAGCTAGCAACAAACTCTGCAGTGTTATTAGACTGGGCGTAAGCAGCCATCAGTTTAATCAGAGATGGGGGAGCTGTGGCCATCCAGATATTGGTGGGCTACAACTCCCATCAGCCCCAGCTAGCATAGTTTATGGTCAGGGGGATGGGAGTCGCAGTCCCCTGCTCCCCACATCCCCGAGATGAATGAAGAAAAGCTCAAGCCTATAAGGGAACTCGTTGGAAAAGGTGATATTTGTACTGTGATACAGCAAGGAGCAATGTTTAATACCACAATCTGGTAAGACCTTTCAGCGCATGTCCCCAAGATATACTTAATCCACCTGCTCTTGCCTTTCATCCAAGTTACAAGGAGCAACTTGACAGATAAAATCATGTAGAGAATGAGAGTGAACAGCTGTTGCTTGCTCCTATTTTTTGGGCTGGAAGGGAAGTTATAAAGGTCTGTTCACCTTCAAGACCTATTATATTTGCACCTGCTAAGGATGAAATCTAATATACTGTTCAGAAAGTCCTACAGAGCAGACTCCGCTGCCTCCCCAAGTCCCTAAGTAATTTCTCCTATTGCCCACTTATGCATATGATCATAAAATTATTGACTTGAGATCTTTTACACTTTGCTCAGTCAGGTAAGGCAGAGCTCTACAACATTAAGTATTCAGCTTCAATATGTAGCCACTTGAAGATTGCTCAGATATTTGAAGGGTAGTGCAATCTGCAGGCTGAACAATGGTATAGTTTGGTGACAGTCTTGACTCTGTACCCCCTACTTAAATGGTGATATGTATTGCTTCACTTCAAAATCTGAAGTATAGTTTTGATGCATATCAGACAAATATCATTAACTACATAACCCGTTTCACTGTCTTGACTTATTTATTTTAAGAGCTTTTCCTTTTATGAATTAGCTCCCATTTTGGGGTGTGTGTGTAAACATGTACTGGTGTAAATGTCTATTCCTTTAAATTGTCATCACTTGCCCTTGCTCTCAATTGCCCTCATTTGTCTCCAGTGATATAAGCATGTAGAAAAATCCAGTTGTTACTGACATTTAGTAGCAAGGACGGCGAAAACCAATGAATCGCGTCAAAAATCGCGTGATGACTGGCCATAGTCATCACCTGTGCATCCAGAACAAACTGCAAGCTTGATCGACCGACACTGAACTTATGCTTTCAGTAATATGATGGCTCCCATATCAGAAGATCTATTCACTCCCATTCACCTGCTTGCAGCCTTCAAAAATCAGACCTAAACTGCTACACCGGGGTCAGATGTCAACAAACAAAAGCTGGATGATTTCATCCTCAGTGGTGCTATCAGGACTTTGAGGCAGACGTCCAAAGCCTCACTCAGCAGAATGAACAGGAGGGTTCCCAACTGCATATGCCAGTCTGGTAAGGAGGCCGCAACACTTTGCTTTCATTTTCCATTTGGGATGATGTGAATAATACAGCAACCTCCTTTTGACAGGAGTAAGGATTAATTAATAGTAGCAATGTGCTTTGAAGATAAGATCTAAGTGTTATTATTAAAAAAAAATTACCTGCAATTTGCACTGTAGCTTAGAAGACAGGAGTAATTTACCATGTAATGATGTGATATGTACCATGGGCCAAATTAAGCCCTTGAATGCATGTGCACTGCCCCCATGGACATTAATGAAAGTTGCTATTGAAATAGAGGGGGGCGGGCAGGTGGCATGCTTATGTAAGCATCCTTCTATTGCCTGGTAAATTGCGTAGAATTAACAAGCAGTTAAGAGATGAGTGTCTTGCAATCTGTTTGATACACAAGCCCTTGCACATAAAATACATACTCCAAACAATGAAGTGGATTTATAGAGTAATTCTTTTGGAAGCAATTTAAAATCCAAATGAGAACATCAAAGTTATGAATACCTTTGGAAGAGAGGTTCCTTGTAATTCTACGGCATCTGTAATTCTTCTACATTCTCCCTCCTTCCGTAGCCAGATGACAACTCGACAGTGTAGTCTAAAGCTGAAGGGGGAATAATATTTCAAATCCATAATTTGAATATCAATGGTTCTGGTGTAAATCCAATCATTTTATTTGTCTATGTACTTATGGGCTGCCTTTTAGCAGTATTCAACTCACTTTTGCTCAAACTGAATGGAAATTAATGGACCTCACTTAGTAATGTTCATTAATTTCAGTGGATCTACTCTTGAGTAAAATTTAGTTGAATATATTAAAAACAAGAAGATTCAAACCATTATAAAACAGCAGCATCAAAACTAAAACACAGGTTAGTGTAACAGCAGCTTCAGACATAAGACAGAGCAAAATATTTTAAAGATGTCTCAGCAATTGAAAGCAGCAGTGTTAAAAGAGCTCAGGAGAAGGCAGCCTGATACAAATGTGTTTTCGAAAGACTTCAACAGCTGTGGCCACATAAAAGATCTACGAGGGCTTACATAATGGGGACTCGGTAGGGAGGCTTCACAACTTGGGGGCCACCACAGAAAAGAATATGGCTTGGTTGTGGCATTTGGCTTCTATTTCATATTGCCACTTAAGCTATATTACATCTGCCATTTGCAAAGTGTTTTATATTATCTCGTTCCAGGGCTCACTACATTAACTGGATGTTAAGGCCCATTAGCTTTACCGGGATGCCCTTCAGTTAGAGTGTGCACAGGATTGTGCTAAACTCACTGGTTTGTATCTACTAAGTAAAACTCTGGAGCAGGTTCTTTGAAATTAATGAACCCATTAACTTCAATCGGTCTATTCTACATAGGGCCAGCATTGGATACAGCACAGCACACTGTGTAAAGCAGGGATGGGAAGCAACATGGCCAATGATCAGGGAAGATGGGAGCTGGAATCCCAGAACATCTGGAGGGCCACCAGTTCTGCATACTTGGTGCAAAATCACTTTACAGACATGGGGTTGAAGTCAAATGTTCCTATCCTCTAGTGGAAGAGGTTCTGTGTTGCCTTCCATGAGTGGAAGAGGGCTTTTGGGTCCAACCCAACTGCTCACATACAGAAAACCCATGACTTCATTCCCCACATAAAATTTAAATCATATATGGGGGGGGGGACACTGAAGGAGAGAGAGAGATTAAAAAGATAAATATTAAAATAGAAAATTGATGGTGGCGGGTGGGAGGAAGTCTATAAAGACGGACTTGACATGAATCTATAGCCAGTGTGGGCTTTGAAGGCAGCCCTGCCAGGCAGATGTGGTCCCTTTCATGCTATATTAACTTAAAAAAGGAGAGAATCGGAATGGTTGACAACAGTATCTTATTTGCAAAACTATATTTTTCCCCTACTACCCCAACTAACCCTTGAGTCAATTTATCTCCTGCTGTTTATCCCATTCATTATCCTAACTAGACAGTAAATGCGTACATCACCGCCAGCAGTTGTTGCACCATGAAAAAGCAAGCTTAAGCTTCAAGGGACTCGGATTTAGTGCTGGGAAGCCAGGAGGCCCATAAACCTAAGTGGCTACGGCAGGGGAAATGGAGAGAGGAAAGCGGCCAGTTTAGTCGATGACATCCTTAGTTTATAGGTGAGAAAGCAGCCACCTTTACTTATGCCTGACTGCTTATTTGCTGCTCAGCACTGAATGAGGCTGGTTGAAGAGAGTTTCTAGATAGCTAACACACACACACACACACACACACACACACACACACACACAGGCTGTAGGGGAAAGGAAGTTGCCACGCATCTGCCCAATGTTAACCTAGAGCGGAGCAGAAATGACTTCCTCGCTATCGTAAACCAACAAGCATCGCTTTGCAAGTCTCTGTTTTATCTCTATTCGAGAGCCTCTGGTCACGTTTTATTTCAGTGGTTTATGAAACTGTAGGCTGAACAGCTTCAAAGGTAGGAAGAAATGTATCTCCCTGAATAGAGCAGTCTGGGGATGCAGCCAGAGAGAACCACCACCAAATAAGGAAGCCTTTCTCGCCTAGTCCCCAGGAGTGCGGAGATGAGGCACCAGCGTGAAGCAACATTCTGCAGCTGTAAAAATTACAACTTACAAAATGAAGTAAAACAGGTTAAAAGGATCTGAACCCACCAGCGTGGGTCCCTATTAATCTGAGGCACTGGAGTATTTTACTTTATCACTCAATGTTTGGAGGGGTACAGGCTTTCTTCTCTTGTGAGGGAGTGGAATAGCTGTCTCCCTACTCCTAGCTCTTATAGTCATGCACTTTAATATACCAAAGGAGTCCTGTCAGCATGATGGCTCTGACCCAACTTTTGAGCTTTGAGCAGGCCTCAAACAGAGTCCTTGGCCCAACCTGGAGCCCTGCAGGTCTGAGGATGCTCCCATCACCTGGCCATGATTCTTGAAAATGTGTTTTTTTCTTCTGTGCACCAACGCCTGTGAAAGACTTAGCTTTGCTTGGTTTCCCTCACACAACCACCTAGGGAGACGCTCACGCTTTGGACTGACTCTACCCACCTGTCCACCCAGGCTGCTGACTGGATCCTTCCAAACAGGAAGGAGTATAAGCTTCCAGTTCCAGTTAAGTCTTGCCCAGTTGCGTCCCTCGGCACACAGGCAATTCACAAAAGTCAAGAGGGGGACAGGGTTGGAGGCTCAATCCAGCTCCCCCTTTTTGTGTTCAGACTTAAAAAAAGAGGCATGTCTTTTTAAAAAAGAAGAACTCCTGCAAGAAAATGCAGGCTGCCTTAGCCTGCGCATTCATGTGGGGGCAGCGGGGTGGGTGGGTGGGAGAGAGAGAGACTGTGTGTGCAGCCCCTGGAAGCTTGGCCATGAAGGAATGTGTCTCTTAAATTGAAAAAAGGTGTGTGTGTGTGTGTGTGTGTGTGTGTGTGTGTGTGTCCGTTCTGAGTCTTATGTCTAGATATGCAATATATAAAGATAAGATGCATATGGATTTTTAAACTTTCCGGCACTTCAACCATTTTGAATGCATTGAATTTTATTAGCCCTCTGATTCCACACAGAAGTTTCCTTTCCTTCAGCCTTCTGCTAAATCTGTCTATTCAAAGGCTTCATTATGTCTCAATCTTCGTATTGTTGAAATATTCATTCAGAGAGATGTTGCTAGCCAGTTGGTATTCACAGAGGTGTGTCTGCAGGGATTTGAAGCGATCTGTCTCTTGTAAGAAGCAGTTCTGAATCTGACCTGGCTAGAATTCAATGGTCATCCACAGAAATGTCTTTCAGCTGGTATTTAAAGCTGATGCCCTGATCCTAGCAAAGTCCTCTGGCTGTACAAGTTTCAAAGTTCACACCAAACTTCCCTGCTTTCCCTGAGCTTCTCTGTGCACTTCATAATAATGATTTTATTATTGATACCCTGCCCATCTGCCTGGG
Organism: Podarcis bocagei; assembly: GCF_964188305.1. Classification (NCBI taxonomy): domain Eukaryota; kingdom Metazoa; phylum Chordata; class Lepidosauria; order Squamata; family Lacertidae; genus Podarcis; species Podarcis bocagei. Next base: position 29,680,925 of record NC_138135.1, read on the forward strand.
TTGCTCCAGCCACTCTGTGCTGCTTCCAACACAAATAAAAACATAATCTCAAACATTAAAAACTTCCCAATACAGGGCAGTCGATGCTGAAGAGGGCAGTCTATGCATACAAAATATGTATGAACAGAGTTGTCTTCTCCATTGAAATGAATGGAGATTCATGTGTCCATCAACAGAAGATAAAAGCTCTGGACTGGAGCATAACCCTCCTCCTGCCTTGCTCTTCCTCTCTAGGTAGACTAGGTAAAGGTAAAGGGACCCCTGACCATTAGGTCCAGTCGTGGCTGACTCTGGGGTTGCGGTACTCATCTCACTTTATTGGCCGAGGGAGCCGGCGTACAGCTTCCAGGTCATGTGGCCAGCATGACTAAGCCGCTTTGGGTGAACCAGAGCAGCACATGGAAACGGCGTTTACCTTCCCGCTGGAGCGGTACCTATTTATCTACTTGCACTTTGACGTGCTTTCGAACTGCTATGTTGGCAGGAGCAGGGACCGAGTAATGGGAGCTCACCCCGTTGCGGGGATTCGAACTGCTGACCTTCTGATCGGCAAGTCCTAGGCTCTGTGGTTTAACCCACAGCACCACCCGGGTCCCTAGGTAGACTAGTTAGTAAAGTAAATCTTCTTTACTACCTTGTCTTCCACATTCCACTCTTATCTTGACTTGTTAACTAACACACCCTCCATACTGTATTAGTCTTTATCTCTTCACCTGTCTGTGCAATAGGAACTGAGTATGGTTCAGGCACCACAGGGTATGAATAGCCTGTGTAACTTGCAACTGCTAACTATGTTGTTACTTTTGAAGCATCTACCTGATTTCAATCACTGTCAGGGCTTATCCACACTTCCTCCGGTCCCGCTGCTTTCCCCTGGGGAAATGGCTGTGTAGTGCTCCATCAATCAGAGCAAATGGCAATTGAGGTTTTCTTCTGACTGACGTTTGCTCCAGCCCCAAAAAGTGTGGGTCAAGCAGAAAAGCACTTGACTAGACACAGGACAAATGGAAGTGTGGGCAAGCCGTCAGTCATGTTGCGTAATAAATATTCCTAATCATCATAGCTGTGTGATTCTTGCTAAATTACCCTAAGTACGCAAGGCAATTATTGACATTTTTTAGCTAATCGGGTCCATTGCAGTCTACCACTATAAAATAGAACAGTTCCTAAAATCTAAAGCAGCATAAAAACACAATGCAAAACCAGAATAAATCATCAGCAGAGGATGACAACAGTTTTTTAAAAATGCATTTCTAAAGAGCTGGGGAGCATTACTAGAGATAATTCTAAAATCACTAGAACTGAGGGTTGTCCAATGAAGCTGAATGGTGGGAGATTCAGAAATAGGTATGGGGGTACCTGTCCATTTTGGTTTCTCTCCATGTCTCATTTTCACCAATGTTAAGTTCAGTTCTCCACTTGTCCATATTAGATTGTGATTTATTTATTTATTTTAAAAAAAGTTATTATGAAAATCCATTAGTATTTCAATGCAAATTTATGCACTTTTAAAAAATGCAACTTTACATAATATAATGCATTATTGCATGTTATTTAACCCACTGCACTTTTGTATACAAGACATGGCTAGGAAACTGCACTGCAATATTAGGAGAAGTACAATTTTTGAAAGATGGCTGTGTTTTGGTCTGTGTATTGTTTCGGATGGTGAGAATTGAGTGGCCTTGCTTTTAAAAGCAAAATGAATTGGATTTCTCCCTACCCCTATTCAGGACAGGCAAAGAAAAAGCAGTTCTTCACAAAAAGCATGGTCAAAACTGTGAAATTCGCTACCAGTGATACAGTGATAGGCACCACCTTGGATGGCCTTAAAAGGAGATCAGGCAAATTCATGGAGGATAAAGTTATAAATGGCTACTAGGCCTGGTGGTTATCTCCAAGAGCAAAAGCTGTCTGCTTCTGAATACCAGTTGCTGGGGAAGAGCAGCAGGAGAGTCATTGCATCCTGCTTGGAGGCTTCCCATGAGTATTTGTTTGGCTGCTGTGAGAAACTGGGTATTGGATCAGGTAGGCTTTGGGTGTGATCCAGGAAGATACTACTTGTGTTCTTAATTAATATTCCTTGTTTGCAGTGTAGTTTCCTGGCAATGAAGAGGAATACCTGTCATGAGATTGATGTTTCCACTGGAAATAGTAAAGAGAAGCCCAGCAAAACATACATTACTAGGTACAATTTTTCACCACGCATTTGATACTATAACATCTTTCAAATCATGCATGTCCCCAGAGTGCTACAGGGAGTTGGACATGTTCTGATCCCCCTGTTCTTTATACAAAGCTAGCATTTTTCAGTAATTAATGCAAAAGATTACGCAGACACTTGAAAATGTCTGCTATTGTTACAGGGATTGTATAGAGGAGTCTGTAGCTAAGTTGTAATAATATAACATTTAAATTAGTAGCATGGTGACAGCAGTGGAGGTGGGGGAAATTAAGACCAAGTCGAAACATAGCGGAGCCTGAGGGGCATTTTTCTCCCCAAGTTTTGCAATTTTGAGGCACTCTAGAATGATGTATGCCTATTACTAAGGATGGGGAACAAATTTGTTTGGTCTGCTTTTCACAGCAGACCATCACAACCTGATGGTCTCAAACCTGCTTGCAGATTAGAATTCAGCTCCTTGTCATATTGTATACTTCTCTGGATTGTAAATGCATTTTTGGTGCACAAAAACAAGTATTTTATGTAAAAGGTGCATGCAAAATACATATTGGGCTGGTGATCGCATTGAAAAGTGTGTATATCTTCACACATACAAAGACACCTATAGACATACATATATAAATGTAAGGCTGCCATCGTGCTGTAGGTTGTGTCGTCACTAACAAGCACCCATGCCAAGTCTAACATGATGAACAACAGGCAGCCAGCCCAGACAAGCTATTTAGCAGAGGTACTTCACAGAACAACTTAGAGAAAATGTAGTGAATGCATACATATCGCTGGATCCATTTTTCTCTTCCTTGCTTTTTACATTCTTCCTGATTATTATAATTTCTTTTCACATTCAGAAAATGTCACCTGTCTGCATTTGAAAGGTAAACATCTTAGCCTGCATTTACAGCTTGAGATATAGCAGCATCCTGTCTTTGAAAACCTTTTTGAATGATTTGATTTTTTTGATTTTTTAAGAAAAAGAGAGTGGGAGGAACATAATATGCATTTTGCTCATTACAGTGTCCAGAATGTTCAGGGTGAAGGGGGAGATAAAAGCTCAACATGAATATAAAATGACAAGCAGTGAAATCAACTTTTTAATTACAACTGGTATTCTTGGCCATGGCAGTAGCCATCTTGTGGCGACATGATTTGCCATCTTGGCACTGCTGGAGCCCTACATCACAGACTGCAGGCGGGTTTCCGTGCTGCACTGAGTGTCGGCTTGCCAGCTGAATAGTAAGAAACCCAAATGCCAGGAAAGCATGGCTTGCCAAGATTTCTCATTGTGAGGTTGTTGTAAACATCACTTAAATTGCATCATGCCCAGAAAGATGCAGAGAGCCATTTGTAGACACTGTGTATGAAGAGAATTCTGTGTACCCAAGTGTTTACAGCTAGAGGCCAAAAAATTATCTAATAGCCCATTGATCAAAATATTCATATCATTACAGTGGCCTAGAATGACATGAGCTCTACACTGTGACTAATGGATGATCAAGGGATGTTCCCTCTGGGTGTGCTGCTCAAATGACCCAAGCTGCCTTCTACTGAGTTATTGGTTCATCTAGTTCAGTATACTTTGTTCTGATGGGCAGCGACTCTCCATGATTTGAGCACACATCCCTTCATGCCCATGGCTAAATTGCTTGAAACCATTCCTATAGCTATTGGGCATGAAGGAACCCAAATCTGAAGATACAGATTTGCAGCAGTCATGTTTAGTTCTGACCTAAGAAAGCCCGATAGCATTTTTGAAACCTTTCCTAGATTTCCCAGTGCAATGGCCTGTTTCATACATAACTGATCATGACATGCAGGAGGAAAAGCAGTGAATCTTGGGCTCACATTCTGCCTTCTTCTCCTCTGACAAGAGGTAGAGACTGGAGGCATGGGCTTCCACTTTTACATATACTGGAATTCTGAGTTTGGGTTATCTTAAATCAGCCTTCCCTAACCTGGTTGCCATCATTTCTGAAGCGAATTCATTTGTTAGGGGTTTAGGAAGCTGCCTTATAATACTGAGTCAGACCAAACTCATACTGTCTACGCTGCAACCTTACCTGGAGATACCAGGAATTGAACTTGGAACCTTCTGCATGGAAAAAGGATGCTCTACAACTGAGCTACAGTGCTTCTTCAGATTCCACAGCTGAGCCAGTGCCAGAAAGTGTGAAAGACCGCAGGCGGTCTTTTTAGTGCTTTCCTTATCTAGTTTTGTGTGTATTTTTATTTATTTCTTATCTTTGTTTATCCTTTTTACTTTATAAAACTTAGGAGGGGGGAGACTAGGGGAAAAGCTGCCCCTGTGCTCCATTAAACTGGAAGTTAAAGGACTCAGGAGGCAAATTAGCAATAACGCATTAAAAGAGAAATGATGATAACATCTAGTTAAGGCTGCAAAATTGCTCCTTTGGCTCAGTTAGTAAGAGGCTGGATGGGGGAGTTCATGAGTTTGTAAAGGATTTGTATTTAACATAAGAGCAAGCACTAGCCGCGGCATAAATAACCTCAGAGAAAATGTGCATACCTGTAAATAAGATGTGGAATCTATATGTTAACCTGGAGTGGCATGCTGACTGCTTGTGGTTACATGTCATGCTATCAGTCATGTCAGCTGCTTACCATGGGAAGCCTTACTACATGGCAAAGGCTCCAGAATTCACTGCATGACGGAAAGCAACCATATTATATATATGCCAATCTAGATGACCAACCAACTCATGTATTGTGTATGCTAATGGACTGTTAGTGCTTTTTGACCTGATTGGGCTCCTGTAGTTATTTTCCAGTTCTAGCAGCTGGATGGAGCATTTCCTTCAGTCTAGTTGCATTGCAATAAAGTAACAATGTGTTTAAAGACCTAGCTATGTACTGTTTTCTCCTTCAGCCACAGCACAACACCATGTGTGTTGCTGACTTACCATGTAATAAGCCGGTCATCTCTATTCCCTGCATGTGTTTGGCAAAGGTATATATTATCTGGAGTGGCATGGGAGCAACCACAGAAGCAGCAGCAGGACACGTGGAAGTGTGGATGAGTCTTTTCTGGTATGAATATATATGGTATATAACTATATGAAATAAATGAGTAAATATTATGTGAGCAGAAAGGACAAACTAATAAACGTCACATGGAGCAAGTTGCAAGGCAGTAAAGTATATGTAGCAAACACACATGAACATTTATCTCATTTAGGAGTAATTGGCCATGTGTGGGTACATGTGTGTGAGGTCTGGTTTCCACTGTACATGATGCTGAATCGGGTTTCCACTGTACATGATGCAAAAATGGGCAGCATTTATCAAACCCCAAAGAACTCTTAAAAGAAGAGCAAGAAATCCACTGCAGTAATAAAGCAGTACAATAAAACATACCAGGAGCAGCAAATAAAACCCACATGATCTAGGGTCTCTAATTATGCCCACAGAAATAAGCTGAAGCTAATGTCATGAGAAATCTCATGGGCAATGAACAGTATTGCAGCTGTTAATATTGCTGTATTAATTCACAGTCATGTAGGTTTCCCCAAGGCTTAATTTTGATGCCCATGCATGTCTACTCAGAAATAAGCCCCATTTTGTTCAGGGGGGTTTACTTCTAGCTTAGTGCATATAGGATTGCACCCTGGATCCTATCATGTGAGGGACCGTGCCTCAGTGGGTGAATTATGAAACTCTGTCACTAATTCCCTTACCAACAGACTGCTCCTTTCTAGAATGAACAAGGCCTACTGGTGCCATCAGTAGGACAGACAAGGGCAAAAGTGGGTGCCGTAACTGATATGAATCTTGTACATTAATCTACATTCCAGTCATGCAAAAGTCAAAGGTTCACACTAGGGCTGTGCATGGCCCCAATCACCCCCTGATCTGCACTGTGCCCCCCCTCCCAGGTCAGGTCATTTCACTGTTCCACCCTGGGATCTGTCCCTGAAACAATTCAGGGGGCAAATCTTTTCTTTCTTTCTTAAGGATACTAAAATCATTTTAAAAGGTCAGGGGGAAGCATGGTGCTGGCCAGTGGTCTTTCACAAGTGCCAGTGTGCTCTTTCAGGGCCAGTTGGGGTGTTGTCTGGGGAGATGGGGCATGACCTGAGAAAGTCCTGAGGGCAGGATAAGAGAGGCTTAGATGGTCAAAATTGGTGTCAGGCCTGTAGGTTACCCCACCCTTGACCTTAGAGGGCTACAATGTGGTGTAATGGTTAAGAGCGGTAGACTCATGATCTGGTGAACCGGGGTCGCGTCTCCGCTCCTCCACATGCAGCTGCTAGGTGACCTTGGGTTAGTCACACTCCTTTGAAGTCTCTCAGCCCCACTCACCTCACAGAGTGTTTGTTGTGGGGGAGGAAGGGAAAGGAGAATGTTAGCCACTTTGAGACTCCTTCAGGTAGTGATAAAGCAGGATATCAAATCCAAACTCTTCTACAATCAGCTCCCAGCCCTGATGTTCCTCAACCTCGATCCCTGGTATATAGCAAAGCTTGAGGAAACGTGAGTGGATTGTTTTGAATGAAAATAGGAAGCTTTGTCATATCTACTATTTGTCCATTTAATTCAATATCATCTGCTCTGACTGGAAGTAACTTTTCAAGGTTGCAATTAGAGCTCCTTCCCATCACTGGGAGCTACTGGGAGCTTCTGTTTGTAAGGCATGTGCACTGGACCTAAGCTACTGCATACACATCAGTTTCACCATGTCCATGTATGGTGGAAAGTCCTAATTTGCCACAAATTCCAAGCATATATACAACACTTCTGGGGTCATCACCCACCAGTACCACATTTCAATCACCCACATCTACTCCTGGTTCTTTCCACCAATCTAGGTCTGAATTCTTGATCCATACATTAACCCCAAATCTCTTGGGCAGGTGCAAGGCAGGCCTCCACAGAACCTTGCATGGAACCACTGCTTGTCTATCCCCTTCCTAAACTCAGGGCTGGATTAAGACCTTTAGAGGCCCTTACCACTTAAAAGATTTTGGTTCCACCATTTTTAACCCACCTGGCAACACTGCACTGAGCGCCACTGCACTCACTTTCAGTGGATTATTGAGCAGGACAGCCGATATGACCAAGAGAAGAGTGATCACATGACCCCCTGTGGACCAAGTGGTAGTTTACCAGTTAGCAGATTCTAATTTTGGTGTATTCCCAAGATTAATGGCTATCATTACTCTCTATTATTACTATTGTATTACTTGTTTTGTCTCTCTCTATGTGTGTTTCATTTATTGTGGGAGTCTTTTTTGTGTAACCTGGGTTAACTGCATCATATGGTCCATGGTAAATATGGCAATGGAAAATTTCTGTGGTGCTCTGCTTCCCTCAATGCTTTAAGCATGTGCTTATTTTGTTTAATGGTTAATCCAGCCCTGCCCACTCCCCTTCTCTCTCTGTGACTGACTGACTCACACAACTCAATCAATTGCAGAAGTCCTGCTTTTGATGTATTTTTAACATTAGAGGGTAAGGGTGAGATGCTAGCTAAGTCTACTGAACTACTGCCATTAAGCAGAACACCCCCCCACACACACACACACCAAAAAAAGGGTTTACCTGTCCTCTGGAATTTTGCTCCATATAAAATTTGTTCACCATCATAAAAATGAAATTAGTTGATTGCGTTTCCCCCTTGCCCTGGGCCTGCATAATTTCTAATGCATATCTCAACTATAATTTCCATTCTGAGGCCAATAAGGCAATTGGTAATATGTAAATAGTGTGCTACAAACCAAACCATTTTGCTTAGCAATAACAGCTCTGGAATGTGTTCATGATAAATCTGCCCTTTGCAATATAGCTTTCAAATCCATCATAAATTTTCTTCTAACAATCTGTTTTGGATTAGTTAACAAGCAATACAACTGCCACTCTCTCCAGCTTTACTGAAATAATTCCCTTAATATGGGACATGGAATAGGAAATCATTTTGGATCAAACTGTACTTCCTTGATTCTTTCTCCTTAGATACCCATTTGTTGTCCTACCAAATCACTGCTGCTTACTTTCAGTATGCAGTTCTCCTGACTCTACTGCTTAGAAGCACAACATTCATCCACTTTTCCACACTCAAATTACTGTAGGTTCCCAGGCATCAACCCCTGTTACTACCCCCAAATAAGTTTAGATTGTAGGGTTTTCCTGAGGGGCCAAATACATAGGTTGCATTTGGCCCTCTGGTCCTCCATTCTCCACCCATAGTTGGTGTTTTAGCAGGTGGCATCATTACTCCTGCTTTGAAAGGCACCCCAGAATTGCACACAACCCTTGTCCCCCTCTCAACCATGCCATTGTGTTTCAGAAAAAATTGGAAAATAGCTTGGCTCATTGCCAAACCAAATTCAATTGGGCCACCACAATCAATGAGACTTGTGAGTTGCGATCTCACTGCTCGATGCCTCTGAATCCCATCAGGCGGCTTCCCTCTGTTGCAAGGAGTGGACCATATAAAGAAAACTGGCTCTGCCTTCTTGCCTAGCCACTGGGGAATGCCAGCCCATGAGATACTGTTTCATGCCAGAGAGAGGAAACCACCAGCTCCATTCCCATGGGGAATTTATCCCTCTCTGTCTCCTGTTACGTCTCCGTGTCGTGTAATGACTTTTGATTATTTATGCCCCACCCATCTGGCTGGGTTCCCCAGCCACTCTGGGCGGCTTCCAACAGAATAGTAAAAACATGATAAAACATCAAACATTAAAAACTTCCCTAAACCCGGCTGCCTTCAGATATCTTCTAAAAGTCAGTTTATTTCCTTGACATCTGATGGGAGGGCGTTCCACAGGGCGGGCACCACTACCAAGAAGGCCCTCTTTCTGGTTCCCTGCAACCTCACTTCTCTCAGTGACGGAACCATCAGAAGGCCCTCGGAGCTGGACCTCAGTGTCCAGGCTGAATGATGGGGGTGGAGATGCTCTTTTGGGTATACTGGGCAGAGCCATGATGACTATAGCTCTGTCTCCACAGTTGGAGGCAGCAATGCTGGTGGAAACCACAGGAGGGGGAGAGTCCTCTTGTGTTTGCAGGTTTCCCATAGGCATCTGGTTAGCCACTCTGAGAACAGGATGCTGGTTGAGATGGGCCATTGGCCTGATCCAGCAGGGCTCTTCTTATGTTCTGCTGGCTTCTATTTGTGTGGCCAGATCTAACACTCTGGCTGCTGTGCACTGTTGTTGTTGTTTTTCAAAGAGATCTTATTTCCCTGTTTGCAATTAGTGTTTTGAGCATTTTGTGTTCAAAATGGGCAGCATCGTTTCTATTGGGCATGTAAAAAAAACCAAACAAACCCAGAAACCTGTATTGTACTGCAGCACATTATGCATTCGAGTGTATAGGTCTATCTTGCTCCATATTGTCTACACTGATTAGCCAGGGTTTCGGGCAGCAGAGATGGCATTTGGGACCTTCTGCATACAAGGCAGATGCTTTACCACTGAACCATGGTCCTTCGCCAAGCATCCCATGGGGTTTCCTGCCTTTTAAGATAGGAAAAGTGAACTCCTCTTGGCTTGTTCTAGAATAGGGCTGAGCAAAGTGAAATATTTTCTGTCGCCCAAGTGGGAAAATAGCTCAATTCCTCCCCCCAAATTGATCTCTTTTAAAAGTTTTTTGTTTGTTTTTTAGTTTTGAGCTCAATTCCAAAATTTGGATCCTGTCATGCCTGATCCCTTAAATCAAGCTGAATTGCTGAGAGAATCCAGAGGAGAGTTGTTGGTTGTTCCGCCATGTTACAGAGGCCCAACTGGCCTCAACTAAAAACAAGGCATTGAGTGTCATTGGGTGTAAGAACATAAGAAGAGCCTACTGGATCAGGCCAAAGGCTGCAGATGAGGCTGTTGTTGTAAGAGGATGTTAAACTTATTATTGTTATTATTTTGCCAGGTTTCCTTTTGCTCTAACTGCGCAGAAATGTAACTAATGATGACAAACGTTCATAGAAGAGGTTTCCATTTCTCAGGCTTAAGTTCCCAAGCTGCATGTACTCCCTGGTAACAAAGATGCTTGTTCAGAAGACGAAGAGGGGAGATATTTGTGCGCATAAATAACAATGAATTGCTCAGTATACTGTGATGGCATAAATAAATCCCTAGGGAGAGGCTGAAGTGTTAGCAAAAATACTCCTAGCAATACATCCCGGGTAAAGAGCTTTCTGGAGAGTGAAGCTGCTCAGCTTCCATGATATATAGGGTCTGAGAGGCTGGGGTAGTGTGGTTGTAATTCAGCCCTTTTGCTCAGAAATAAATCTCGCTGAAATGAGAAAAGGGGAGGCCTAGAGGAGTGAAGATATTTTATACAAGATCATTGCTGTTTCAGTCTTAGTTTATCTTAATTCTCTCCCTGCAATTTACAGATGTTCCTCTTGTGCTTTTTTCCAGTTCTCCTTATGACAGTTGACTTATCAGAGCTCCCATGTAGAAGCTACTTGACATTGCTTTGTGCAGCTAGTTATTTGCTTACCTGAGCTTCCTGCACAGATCGGGTGATTTTCATCTTGTTCCTGCAGATGTCCAGTGAGTACGGTGGGCTGAGCAGCAAATTTTGTTCCATTTTGGTTTCACAGGCACCCATTCATAGTTCTGTTCTGTCCCCTGGCATCCCCCTGCTTCCCGTTCTGGGACTGCAACTCAGTAGCAGAGCATCTGCTGTGCATGCCGAAGGTCCCAGTCTCAATCCCTGGCATCTCCAGGCAGGGCTGGGACAGACCGTGAGCTGAAACCCTGGAGAGCTGCTCTCTACACTGAGTATTGTCTACACTAATACTGAGCAAGATGGACCAGTGGTCTGACTCAGTAAGAAGGCAGCTTCTTAAATTCTGTTGGCTCTATTTCACTCTTCTGCACACACTTTGTACACATTCAAAATGTGCACTTCTATGTGAAATTCACTTTTCAAGAGCACAACCCACCCTCAGAAATTCAGGAAGCTGCACCCCAGGGGAGGAAATTCTCTATGATAGCTCCAAAGCTCTGGAATTCCCTCCCCACAAATGTGTATCAGACAATTTCATTGTATAGCTTTTGCTGTGTGCTGAAGATGATACTCTTTATCTTGGCCTTAGACAGCTGAGATATTTATTTTAGGACTCACTTTCCTCTAAAGAGGATCAGACCTATTCATAGGATTGTTGACAGGGGCTGGACTGAGGAGGAATGGTGGGAGCTGCCGCCCCCTCTCTCTGCACCATCCCAGGAAGAGGAGGACAGTGTAGATTTAGAACAGTGGTTTGCTGAAGGGCATAGTTCAGAGGCTGATGAGGGAAAAAGCTGGGATATATTGGGGGAGCAGCAGGAAGGAGCAGCATCGGGGGAGAGACACTTAACAGACCCAGTGTCTCTTGAAAGCATTCGTGATCCTCCCTCTCCCCAAACCAGATGGGCTGTGAGAGTAGCAGAACAGAAACTGAGAGGCAGAAAGCACTGGCCAGCTGGCACAGGGGTGACGTAGATTAAGAGGGAATGAAAGGGTGGGACTTTACTTGGAGAACGCTGTTATTATAGAGACAGTGTTCCTTTGAATCTCTTTGTGAATACTGAATAAATTACATGGTAAGAATTCTCTTGGTTATCTGCCTTTTGACTGCCACCGGGGGAGGGATCGTAATTCCCTGAAGCCTTGATAGAGCCTTGGCAATTGTAGAGTTGGAAGGGACCCTGAGGGTCATTTAGTCCAACCCTCTGCAATGCAGGAATCTTAAGTAAAGCATCTATGACAGATGGTCATCCAACCTCTGCTTTAAAATCTCCAGTGAAGGAGAGTCCATCACCTCCCGAGGGAGTCCATCCCACTGTCAAACACCTCTTACTGTCCGAAACCTCTTCCTGATGTTTATTCAGAACCTCCTTCCTTGTAACTTACAGCCATTGGTTAAGGCCCTACCCTCTGGAGCAGGAGAAAACAAATTTGCTTCACCTTTCATGTGACAGCCCTTTAGGTATTTCCTATCAGTCTCCTCTTAAGCATGGAGGCTACTAGCCCTACTTGCTATGTTCTCCCTCCACAGTCAGAGGCAGCATGGCTCTTAATAACCGGTGCTGAGGATGACAAATGGGGAGAGAGAGTTTCACTCCTATCCTACTTTCAGGCTTTTCACAGGTCACCAGGATGCTGGAGTTGATGGGCCTTTGGCCTGATCTATCGAGGCTCTTGCTTTGTTCTTAGTTCCTTTTAGGCCCCACACCCTCAAGAGGAAGCTTCTCCCTTTTTCAGTCTTCTGCCTCCTTTCTTATGACTTCCTATGAGGCTTATATAGGCCATTGAGAGGTGTTGGAGGCTTGCAGCCTCTCCTCTATCCTTCCCATACCCACCTGCAGCCCATCCAAACTGATTGCTAGTTGAATTATTTGTGAGCAAGTAACCAGACCAGTAGAATCATACCTTGGTTTTCAAACAGCTTAGTCATCAAATGTTTTGGCTCCCGAACACCGCAAAGTGACTGTTCTGGTTTGTGAGCTATTTTTGGAAGCCGAACATCCGATGGGGCTTCCGATTGGCTGCAGGAGCTTCCTGCAGCCAATCAGAAGCTGCAGTTTGGTTTCCAAACATTTTGGAAGTCGAACGGACTTCCGGAACAGATTCCATTCGACTTCCAAGGTACGACTGTACCTTCTAATATAAATGAAATAAACATATTCAGAATAGCAATGGTCCCTACATCAGTTTGCATATTTTTTTAAGTCCTTGTGATAATACATGGACATTTGAGTGCCAATTTCTTTGAATGTACATGTTTTTGTGTGCGTACACATTTTTGCAAAGCAATGTTATCTAATATAATGTGTTTTCACTAATTTATATGCCTACTTTACCCTCGCATAAGTACTCCTTATTTTGCTGGTGAACTGAATTGCAAAATTCAGAGATGCATGAATTTTGAAGGATAGTTGTGTTTCGGTTTGTGTCTTTTTTCAGAAAGTGCAAACCAGGTAAGTTCACATTTAAATAAAAGCTGAATTGAACTTCTCCTGAACCCTAATTCAGAGTAAGCCTTCTGAAATCAATGGATTGAAGTTAGATTTAAGGATATATCCACATTTAAGCAGCATCGATGCACTTGGCAGAAGTCATTGTGTACACGTTAGAAACGCTGGTTCTTATAGCTAATATATATATATATATATATATGTAGGTTTTGGTGTCTTCGGGTGTCTTCCCGTGTAAGAGTTGGGGTGTCTAGGCGACGTTTCGACGAGGTCTCACTCGTCATCTTCAAAAGAAGAAAAGGCACAATAACCTGGGAACTTCTTCTCTGCACCACACCCCCTCAACAGTATTTATAGGAACTCAAACACTGAGATCCTGCTCTGTTCCAGTAACAAGAAGCCGAAAGCACCAGCCTGAAGATGACGAGTGAGACCTCGTCGAAACGTCGCCTAGACACCCCAACTCTTACACGGGAAGACACCCGAAGACACCAAAACCTACATTCCTGTACCCGTGAAAATCTACGAAAGCATATATATATATATATATATATATATATATATATATATATATATATATATATATATGAGAGAAAGGCTATTTGCTGCTCTCTGTCCAAGTGATGAGAATGTGTTACTCTTGTTAAACTAAGTGAACAAAATGCTGGTCCTGTTGGTTTTCCTCCCCTTTAGCAAGCTGTCACGCTGCTACAATGCTCGAAACATATATGGTCTTACTTCTGCTTGGTTCAGTTGGGACCTGATTCTAACAGATTTGTTCAAGGCGAATAGTTTATAAATGGTCTCACTGCAGTAAGTAATAAGGCATGACTGAATAATGATGCCAGAAACTAGACCTTCAGAGGAAAGTGCCGCTAATGCAGAATTGCAGCCTTGACAATTATTGCATCTCATGGAATGGTGACAACTGTCAACAACTGTTGTTCCTGGTTGATGCAAAGAAGCGTTTGAAAGTGCAAACTGCAATCCACATATCATTCCAATGAACATGAGGGATACTCAATAGGGAGTGCACTGTAATCTTGTCGCTGGGGAAAGTTGATGACAACTGTATTCCCACCATGAATTTTCCAGCACCCATAAGCTTTTTTAAAAAAACAAAAAACCACTATCCTTAACATTCTACTAATCCTAATATCTAGAATCATTTCCTTCTTGCTTCTCACACTGGGCTTGATGGATTGGGCTGCAATCTTAACTCCGTTTACTGGGGAATACCCACCATTTAACCCAATAGATATACTTCTAAGTGGATATGGTTTGGGTTGTGCTGTTAATCACCCGAGAGCTTGTCACTGAAAATGGGACTTCCAATCAGAAGCTGGTCAAATCAGCACTGTTGACAGGTATGCAGTTGGAGTCCAGCAATGTCTAGAGGGCCAAACATTCCCCACCCCTGCCATAACTAAAAAGGCAGGGTGGTATCATATGTCTGTCAAAATGTTTCCATACGTTTCCGAGCACAGTTCAAAGTGTTGGTGCTGATCTTTAAAGCCCTAAACGGCCTCAGTCCAGTATACCTGAAGGAGCATCTCCACCCCCATCGTTCTGCCTGGACACTGAAGTCCAGTGCTGAGGGCATTCTGGCAGTTCCCTCGCTGCGAGAAGCCAAGTTACAGGGAACCAGGCAGAGGGCCTTCTCAGTAGTGGCACCCGCCCTGTGGAATGCCCTCCCACCAGATGTCAAAGAGAAAAACAACTACCAGACATCTGAAGGCAGCCCTGTTTAGGGAAGCTTTTACTGTTTAATAGAATATTATATTTTAATCTTTTGTTGGAAGCCACCCAGAGTGGTTGGGGAAACCCAGCCTGATGGGCGGGGTATAAATAATAATAATAATAATAATAATAATAATAATAATAATAATAATAATAATTGTTATTGTTATTGTTTTTAAAGGCCAGACACTCTAGACAAGCCTTCCTAAATGTGGCTCCCACCATCCCTAACCATTGGCTGTGCTGTCTGGGAATTGATGGAAATTGCAGTCCCACAACATCTGAAGGGTACCAGGTTAAGGAAAGCTGCTCTAGGCAAACATTTCCAGTGATATTTGCCTTAAATGATGTTCAGAGGGAATATGTGGTTTCTTCCTCTTACTTTGAGTAATGGCAAGAGGAAGCCAACAGGTATTCAGTAATGCCACAGAAATTTGTCAGGGATGAGCTTTGCAATGAATACACAAGCAGCTGCCACCATGTGGCAAACACTTGTTTGCAGCACGATTTCTTCCTTGTGTGTACTCAAAATTAATCCTACTGAATTCACCACCCCAAGTAGATGGTGAATATAGGGGGGGGGGGTTTCAGCAAATCTTCCTGTTTTTGCATCTCCCAGAATATTATGCGAACTGAAACTCAGCTATTCGCACTTATTTGTATTTTGCAATCCCATTCTCCAATGCAGCGTACAAAATGCACGTATATGGGGAATGTGCATACAAATACACAACACACACAAAATGCATTATATTGAGGAAGATTGCTTTCCAAAATGTGTGTATTGGGCATAAATGCATACAAAACTGTGCACAGAATGCATAGTAAAATGCTAATGAATTTTCATGAGGACATTTAAGATAAATTGGCAAACCGTTGTGGGAAATGTTTTGAACTGAGGATTGGAAAAAATGAGAGAACCCAAACTGACAGCTAGGTTTATCTGTAACCCCTATTTACCTAATGTGTAAACAAATCAGAGTTTAAATTGGTTCAGGGATTATCAGTCTAGGATTACTGACCTTGTAAGTAGAATGCTATCACTACCATCCATCTAAACATCCTTAACCTCCTCTTGGTTTCCACTAAATTGATACAAATGTGAAATACCCTGCAAAGCTAATAAAAGCTCCCATCTATCAGTTTTTAAATGAGCTAATGCATTTTAAAAGGGGTCAGTAATTTATTCCCACCTGCCGCAATCATGTACAGTGTAAACCTTCCCTTAACTTGCACCCCTCCACACACCCATCTAAAGCAATTCTGGTGCTCTTTAGGATAAGCCTCGAAGCTCTCTTGAAATAAAAAAAGAAAAGGATGGACCAAACCATTGTCTTAGTCACATTCAGTAAAAGAAAACGTGAATCTGATTTCTGTCACTTCAAGCTATCTTGTTGGTTGGAGGACTTATAACCACTGTTACTTATCTGTTATTCTGAAAGGCACAATGCCATTTCATCCATCTCTTGGCACTTGCATGCTGTCCAGTTTGTTATAAAATAAAAATAAAATCTAAGTGATTCCTGTGCCCACATTGCTTCACCATTACCTTCACACTCCATTGTTTGCCTTGCCTTTCTCCTATATCCATGTCGCTTGCAGTCTTTCAATGTATATGATGATTTGATTTTGGAGGATGCATGGATCAATTGCATATGCTGATTTTATTTTATTTTATTTTATTTTATTTTATTTTATTTTATTTTATTTTATTTTATTTTATTTATCATGTTGCAAACCTGTGCCATTTTATCTTTGAAATTCAGCCAGGTGCTGCAGTTGTACATCATTTCCAATCTAGTCAGATGCAAACTGGAAGTAACTAACAATTAAAAATCATTTTTAAAATGAGGGCTGCAGGGAACAGGTGGTTTTGAGGGCTGATGCTTTGGCTTTGAATACTCCTTTGGGATACAAGGGAATTAACCTGGATGGGCTCAGGCTTATGTCTATCATAAATATATTCTATAGCTTAGTTAAGGCTTCCCTCCTTTGTTCAAAATGAAGCACATGAAGTAGAACCAGATGCCCCCATTTACACTGAGCTGACTCTCTACTAGAAGCAAAATTTGAGGCAGAGGAGCAGTTGGTGCTGGAAGGACCTTTCTATCTCACTTACCACCAAAGGAACACAAGCAAATAGCAAAGAGAACCCGCACAAGCGACGCTGACATAAAACCCTACATATACATTAAGTAGAATAGAAACATTGCCACCCAACCCCAACCCCATTTACCAAGCCCCCCTCCACCTCTTTCCCCCTTTTCTTCCTAATGTAGCACTAATGTCTCAACAAATGAAACTGATCTGTAGTAAATGTAACTTGAAAAAAAGACATTGCACATACTTTTGTAAACCAAGAAATCTTTAATAGAATTATGTTAGAAAACAAACAAACAATGGAAATGGAAGGTGGCCTCAAGATTGTTTAATTTTATTTCTTTTTCAAAAAAAAGGTGCCTGTACAGTAAAGAGATGCCTTGGATGCCATAAGTATATCATTATTAAATAACTGCATAATGCAAGAGCAAGAACAAATATTTACACAGGAGTAGCCTCTATGAACACTCCATTGAAAATCATGGGGTTTACTTCTGAGTAGACATGTATAGGATTGCACTGTCAGGTAAATTGAAAGGATTCATATTTATTCTCCCTCTTCTGCACCTGCCCCTCAAGGACAGTATATCTCTCTTGTTTTGGTCTCATATGTCAGTGTTTGCAACAATCCTGGAGGACATGCCGGGAAAAGGAAGAATTTGATGCCTTAGTCAGCATCCATGCTCAAAAAAGTTCATTTAATCACAATTCTTTTTTCTAAGACAAGTACTAATTTGATGTATTTCCCTACCCCCAGCCAAATGGCTGCAAAGGTCCAGTTTGTCCACAGAGCTAATGAGCTTTGTATAGATTGGTTTCTTCTGTGATCAAAGTTAAGGTAGAACTGGGAAATAATTGACTGTTGAGCGGACCAAGTGTGTGTTAAGAAGAGGCCAGTAGTAATATAATTGTGCTACTTTTTCTCCCTAAGAGAGAGTAACACAAGGGTACCATGAAGGAAAGGAGGCCATAGTGACCGTTTCTGGGCATAGATGGTCTGACCACAGTCATTCATGCTCTGTGCTGACTGTTCCTCGGTGACTTTTGCCTAGGCTAGCCACTCACTAGCTTGCCTACCTCCCTACCTCCCTGCCTGCCTGCTGTTCTGTCATCATGCTGCAACATGACAACATCATTACATTTTTAGTATATAGCAAGACAAAGAACTCAAGGTGTCTCCTTCCCATTTTTCCCTCCCAATAGTGACTGATTCAAAGTCATCCAGTGAGCATCATCAATTTATGTAGTGTTTATCAATGTTCAAGACAGCAGAAACTTGACCTGAGAGGCTTATGAACCTGATAAAAAGACAAATTTGGAAGAGGGAAGAAATATTGATGGGGTAAAGAGGGGCAGACACACAATACATTTAGTTCCATTATACATACCTCATTTTGTGGACTGGGAGTCAGGGAACTTGTGGGTTTTTGTCAGCTTGATAACTGTGTGTTGCGATTGGGGGGGGGGAGATGTCATTTTAGGTTTTTGGACTCCCGTTTTAAGACCAGAATGCTTAGGTTCCTAGTATGGCTTGCAGCTAAGCTGGGAAATGGTCTGATGATGATGATGATGATTAACAACAATAATTTTATTGTTTATATCCCACCCATCAGGCTGCGTTTCCCCAGTCAGTCTGGTCAGCTTCCAGCAAAATATAAAAAAATAAAAAAATGTTAGACATTAAAAGCTTCCCTGAACAGGGCTACCTTCAGATGTTTTCTAAAAGTTGTGTAATTCTTTATCTCCCTGATGGGAGGGCATTCCACAGGGAGGGCGCCATTGCCAAGAAGGCTCTTTCCACTGAACTGTTATATTTGTCTGTCTTTAGAGAAAGCAGTGAAGGCTTCCAGCTGAGTCCATGACTTGAAGGAAGCCAAAAGAACTGTTTCCTTAAGGAGCTGGCATCTGGGTCTGTGCAGCAGTCGCAAGTGAAGAGCTATCTATGCATGCATATTTGATAAGTGAGAGCAATGTGGGAATGATAGCAACATCCTCGCAATTGACTATGCTAGGTAAGAACAAGACGTGCTAAGAATTCAGGGATGGCAATTAAATATATGCAAAGAAAGCTAAAATTTTATTTTGGATCATGAGTCATTGAAGATTTTTAAAAGCCTGTGCTTCTGTTCTTGCAAGACACAACTTGCTCTTTCTAATTGCTGCAGCACCTTCAATGGCTACTGATCCCTCCCAGAGCTCCCAGAATCAGCGAAACGTGATGGAAGTAAAGCTGCAATGATTTGAGTGCATAATTTATGTTTTTTAAAAAATAAAATAAAATCTGCATTAAAAGTTCCAATCTATGAAGTCTAACTCAATGAAATATTCAAGAGACAATAAATACATTTTCAGGTATAAGATGGCTCTGGCACTGCAATAGCTCCTTGGACGTCAAGCCAGAGAGTTCCCAGTCGTGTTGGTGACTCTCTGCCAAATGACTAACGTACTGTAAGACATGTCTTGCACCAGCTGCCGGGTAACTAGAACTGCTGAGCTCTGACAGCTTGTTTGCACATTTGTATAATATGCTGGGAAGAGGTGGCGATGCTCCTTTGGGAACCTCTTTATTAAATAATGTGCTTCTGCCCTCTGCATGCCTGGTATTCGTTGAGTAATTCAAATTTTTTGTTTCTTAAAAAGGACTGCACAGCAGACCCATTCACTACAATACACAATCCCAATGTGTTACACTGGGCTGATGAGCATTTTTTCCAGACTGAAGGCCACCTTCCTTTCTGGACAGCCTTCTGGGGGCCAAATGCTAGTGACCCAGAGGCAAATGGACGTGGAGTGATGAATGTAATTTTTACCTTTGTATAGGTGGCTAATTTCAACACACATACTCACACAGTCCTCTGTCCTCCATTCAGGAAAGCAAGAGGCATCACCAGAGTTCAAGGACACATTCCAGCCAAGCAAAAATACTCAAGGAGGGCATAGGCTCTGGTTCAACTAGCTCCCTGCCATGCAGGTAGCGCTGACCCAGGGTTCCAGCACAGGTCAGCCAAGGGTGAACACCTGGGTAAGCGGAAAGCCGGGAATGGGCTAACTCCACCCCCAAATGTCTCCCTAGACTCAGGCACAGGCACAACCCCCTATCGGGGTCGACCAAACCATCGAGTCCCTAGATTCCTTTAACGGAATACCCTTCACATAGGGAAGGCGAGAGTGTTCTCCCATCCCTATCATCTTAACCAGAGCCTATCCGCAACCTTACAAGTTGTGATGATTTGCTACGCGGCAGGTGAAACCCAAATGGCAACAGCCAATCAGCCAACTGGGGAAAATTCCTGCCGTGCCCCTGTCCCAACAACAGACGACACACGATGGCATAGCAAGGTCAAGCGCAACAAGCCCTAAAAGTAGGGAGAGGTGGGCAGGTGTTCCAAATGCACACACCAAAAGAGGAAGCTCTGGATCACAAGCATGGGGATAAATAGGTCCCTCGAACCGTTTAGACTGTGTCCCATTGGCCAGATTGCACCTAGCTTTGAGGGACCTACCAATCGGGTGTTGTGGCTGACCAGTGTACCCACCCACAACACAGGGTGTCAGTTGTTCAGGTTTCACTGCAATACATGCCCTCTTTAAGGGAGGACCCGATTTGCATCAATGTAAATCCTAGCTCAGTGACACACCAGTGCAAGGGCCATGGGATCATCTTGAAAGTTAGGTATCTATTGATGCTGCCTCATCAAACTTGTGCTGTCAAAATGTTACCTCTCAAGCATTGGGTTTCTCTTGATTTCACCAAGATGGCTTGTTAAGCACTGCTCCGTTTGTGTTTGCGTGTGGGTGTAACACTCCTCAAGAAAGCAATAAATAAATAAATCTGTTTCCATGGATGAAAAATTTGGCCTTGAGGATGTTGAGAGTGTGCTCTCCATGTCTTTGAGGGAGAAGGTCAAAGGATAGCTAAATTACAAGAAAGTAGGTCTGATCCTCGCCTTCATATTCTCTCCCAAACGTTGAGCAGTTCATAACCACAACTATTGCAATCAGAAGTAAAAGCAGGGCCCCACTGTCTGTGGAAAGAGAAAACTTCAATCTTTACAACCATTCTAATATACCAATATGATTATACTATGATCATATGAGAGGGACTTCAGACCAGCTGTTTTGCATAGGTTGCAGAAAAAGGGACACGGTGTGAGATAGGCTCAAGGCACAAAAACAAGAATAATTCAAGGATTATAACTATAACTATAAACAATGATTATAACCTTAAACTTCCCAGAGTGAGTCATAGAAAGTGCCAGAATGTTCTTAAGCACTAACTTAGTTGTTCACTTGTCAAAATGTTACAGGAACTGGTCTGTAGTATTTGGAAGGGGCTGGAGAGCACAGTTACATTAAATACACAAAACGCTGACAGAGAAGTCGATCTTGGGATGAACGAGTTTTTCTGATCGCCAGCTCTTTGTCTCTTTTTGCACAATGCTCTTACTCGCAATGGGACTTACGCTCAAGTAAGCGTGGATAGGATTTCCATCTAAGTGACACAACCAGAGCTCTCTGCAAAGATTTCCCATAGTTCATTACTTCCACGAGCCTTATAGCAGCAAACCATAAGGGAATGACACCTTTAAGATACAAAGAGTGTATTGCCTTTGTGCACAGCTATATGAGAGGGGGGATATATACATTTCAACACAAAACTCTGCCTTAATGTAACGCAGTAGGCTACTCAGCAAAATATGGAATGTAAAAATCATCCGTCATCCTGTGGTAAATGCTCTAATGTACTTGAATCCAGCAGTAGCTGCAGGACTCCCATCAGCAACTTCCCATTTACATTGTTGTTGTTGCTGTTGCTGCTGCTGCTGCTGTGTTATTATGGGAGAGTTGTGAGT
Source organism: Podarcis bocagei (assembly GCF_964188305.1). NCBI lineage: Eukaryota > Metazoa > Chordata > Lepidosauria > Squamata > Lacertidae > Podarcis > Podarcis bocagei. Next base: position 29,702,722 of record NC_138135.1, read on the forward strand.
GTCAATTTCAGAGACAGGTGTATGCGATAAACAGAATCTCAGAGCCAGTGTTCTTGATTGAGAAGATGAGGAAAGAGCAAAGAATATAATCTAGATTCCAATCAAATCAGAAACTAAGGAAAGAATGGGAATGTGTGGAAAAATACGTGGCAAAACATTGTTCCAAAATTAAATTATTGATATGCATTGGGGGAAGTTCGTGAAGTTAAGGATGTATTATGGAAAGATGGAAAGTGGGGAATACGTAAAGTATATTTACAACACAATATAAAAGTAATGAATAACAAAAGAAACCAAGCATTGGTACAGGGAAGCCACAAAGGTAAAAATAAGGTGTATATATATATATATATATATATATATATATATATATATATATACACTATAGATAGATAGATGATAGATAGATAGATAGATAGATAGACAGCTATAGATAGATGATAGAACAAACATGCGACTTTGATGATTCTAAAGAGCAAAAAGGGAGGATATATCAGAGACAAAAAAGGAAGGACATCTTCCCTGGGAGATAGGGATATTAGATTTAATGGAGCTCTTTTTTAACACAAAAAAGTGAGGGAAATTTGTGGGGAAGCAGCAGCTGTGGGGATTGTTAATGATGAGTTATAGTAAATCTTTCTTGTGAACTCAGCCCCTGAGCCTTTTTTCTGCAACTCTGCATGGGATCAGATCTAGAATATCAAACATTTCCTGTCTGGTTGCCAGTTATGACTAAATAATAAACTACATTTCCTTCCATGCAGCCCAAGGGAATTGCTGAATGGGGTAAATTGTTGATTATGTGAGGGAAGATGGTTTTGGAGGACAGTATCCAGAATACTGAGGACAATGACATGCTTCCTGCATCTCTGATGTACTAAAAGAGAAATAAAGACTGTGTTGAAGATGGTTCTCTTCCTGACTTTGGTCATTTTAGAATCCCCCCCCCCCATGAATATAATGCTCTCTGCATTAGGTTGCTATTGGCACAATATTCCTGCCCCTTAAGATTTCAAAGGTAGAATGAGAGGAACCAAAATTATAAAGCAGCCAAAGCTCTTTCCCTGTGAGGAAAGGCTATGATACCACTTTAAGAGACATGGCTTTGCCTAAATAATCCTTCCTGGGAGCTGCAGTTTGTTTAGGATGCTGACAGTTGTTAGGAGACCTCTAGTCCCCTCACAGAGCTGCAATTCACAGATTTCCTTGGAAAGAGAAATTGGTTGTCAAGCCACACCAGGAATCGTAGCACAATGTGAGGAACAGGGATCTCCTAACAGCTCTCAGTACCCTCAACAACCTCAGGATACTCAGCTTGGTATGGAGTTTTGATTCATGTACACATCTGGGCAAGTGATGTCACCTAATAGAACACAATTTTGTATGTTGTTAACTTTTTGCACACTTTCCCCTAAAATATGCATTTTTGTAAACATTGGTTGGGGAATTGCATCACAAAATTCAACAGAAAGCAAATTTTGAAGGATGGCTGTGTTTTGGTCCTCCTATTGCTTTGGAAGGAGTGAATTTGATAAAGTCATTTTTTAATCCAAAACTGTATCAAATTTCTCCCCCATCCCTAAATACAGGTCCTATTGGAGTCCAATAGCATCCAATAAGGGCCATAGGTTCCTTAACACAATTTATGGATTTTATTAGAAGACTGAGGGAGGGACTCTAAGTCAGAGGGAGGCGTCTTAATTTACCTTTTTGAGAGGGTAACATGCTACAGGTAACAACAAGCATACTTTTGATGTTTAAGGATTGTGTCTGATAATGATTCCAGTCAGTAGAGCATGAGACGTAATCTCAAGGTTGTGATTTTGAGCCCCACATTAGACAAAAGATTCCTGCATCACACGGGGTTCAACTAGGTGACCCTCATGGTCCCTTCCAACTCTACAATTCTATTATTCTAAATATTAGTGAAAGAAAGACTTCAGTTGCTTGCCTTGCTTCTGAACATTCCCAAGCACAATAAAAAGGCAATGGAAATATTGCATTTCTTTTTAATACTATCACATTTCCAGCATGCAGGACTACTAAAATACTCATTAGATAGGGCTCATTTTCTACAAGCTAGTTTCACAACCCAAGCATCTCAAAGTAGTTTATGAAGCAATGTGCTATATGATTCACAATAAATGGCTGTGTGTGTGTGAAATTAGCTACTTAGTGTTCAAGTATTCACAGCCTTTAGTGAGAAAGGAAAGCTAGCCGGTACATAGTAAGATTTATAACAAGGTGGTGTAGGCCTTCAACTGTTTTCCGAGAGATGCTCTATAGACACATCATCAGCTTGGAGAAGTGTGCTATATTCACTCCTGCTGTCTGCTGGCAGCACATGGTGGATTGGATTGCTTGGCTTTTTATATTATTCTGTGTCATGCTGTTCTGTGGTGTTTCCTTCTGCACTCCCCTTTATGCCTTCTGAGCCTGTGCATTTGTAGATACAATGGATTATCACACAGACACCATACATTTGCAGGGCTGTCTCTCAGACAGTGTTTGTACCCACCACTTGAGACAGGTATGGCTTGCCTGGTGGGACAGAGCTTCAGCAATAATATAATAATAATTTATTATTTGTACCCTGTCCATCTGGCTGGGTTTCCCCAGCCACTCTGGGCGGCTTCCAACAAAGATTAAAAATACATTAAAATGTCACACTTTAAAAACTTTCCTAAACAGGGCTGCCTTCAGATGTCTTCTAAATGTCAGGTAGTTGTTTATCTCTTTGACATCTGATGGGAGGGCGTTTCACAGGGTGGGCACCACTACCAAGAAGGCCCTCTGCCTGGCTCCCTGTAGCTTTGCTTCTCGCACTGAGGGAACCGCCAGAAGGCCCTCGGAGCTGGACCTCAGTGTCCAGGCAGAACAATGGGGATTGCAGATGCTCCTTCAGGTATACTGGGCCAAGGCCGTTTAGGGCTTTAAAGGTCAGCACCAATTCTTTGAATTGTGCTTGGAAACATACTGGGAGCCAATAGCCTCTCAACAGAAGCATCACTGCACACCAGCAGAGCCATTCTGGGAAATCCCTTCCATTCCTCAAGTCAAACTCCATAGGTCCTGCTTGAGGACTTCTAATAGGCATCTGGATGGCCACTGAGAGAATAGGATGCTGGAAATAGATGGACCTTTTGGTCTGAATCAGCAGAGCTCTTTACTATGTTCATTGTACCCAAGGCTGACTAAGTTATGATGGCACCTGAGCAGCCATTATTGATCTCTACACATTTATGCTTTCAATAAGAAGAGGGTTTCTTTCTTTCTTTCTTTCTTTCTTTCTTTCTTTCTTTCTTTCTTTCTTTCTTTCTTTCACTTCTTTTATGGAATGAGTCCCAACAGCATTTTGTAAAAAATAAAAATAAAAAATCACTGCTTTGCATCCAGCTATTGGCAAGAGTGCTCTGTGCCTGAATAAAAACACTTCTTTAAAATCCTCCATCCAGTGAACGAAGCTGTGTAGAGAGACCCCTTAGGATGTGGGCCAAACCCCAGCGCTATTTCAAACAGGTTTTTACAGGAGACCTTAATCAGCTAGCCATCTATCTGCTCTGCCACCGTGCTGTGCGTTCTGGATTAATGCACTTGATGAAGGAGATGGATCAGCTGCTCGAAAATGGCAGCTTTATTGGGTATCCGGTACCTCTAGGGAGCAGGAGCTGATTGGCTGAGAGAACGACATAATGTGTTTTCTCATTTGTCCTTCCTCAAGGTCACTGCCGGCTCGCAGCAGCTGTAAAGATCCTAGACCTCGCTAATTTACCGCAAACCCCCATGTTCTCCACACATGACAGTTTTTGCTCTTCCCGTTGAAAGTTCTCTTGACTCCTGCCGAACTCTGCGGAGGGAAAGTGAGTGAAGGGGCCTCATTATTTTAAATGGGGCTTGACAGAACCTAACAAAGAGCATAAAACAGAGCAATTTTCACAGGCAATAGCACCAAGGCAGTTAAAGCAAGGCTGAGAACTCAATTACAGCCCATTACTGTCGGAGCTGTCTGTTTCTTTCCAGCACATGCTTAGTCTCTCTGGCCATTGCCTTTTGCATCGTGCAATCCGCATGGGCAAAGGTTGCTCACTATACTTCTATCTCTTTGGTTAATGCTATTCACCAGCTCTCAGGATTCCTCTAAATACTATTTGTGTGTAGTAGCCTTAAAAGGACTGGATTCACTGTTGCAAAAATCAGCCGAAAAGACAAGGCAGAGTTATGTTCCTAAGAGAGAAATTTCATCGCTCATCAAAAGGTAACATTGAGATTGATAAAGCTTCCTGAAGGAGGCAACTTGTGCTTCCTCTGTAGAGTTGCACAACTTGTGATTGCCCTTACAGTTTGGCTGCTACAATCCTGCTGAAGGAAACACCTTTCATTAGATGCTGTCCAATATCATTAAAATTAAAATCTGGCCACATGAGGTACAGGTGGGTTCGCCATTATGAACCTGGTTAAAAAGTGGGGATGAGTGATGATGAAGATGATTTCTCACCTGTCCTTCAACCTCAGATCCCAGCATTTAAAACTTTAAAAAACAAATTGCAATTGCAAGGAATGAGTGGGTCCTAAAATATGCCTCTCAGATGTCGACCATGAAGTCAGGCAGGCCTTGGGGATAATCTTACAGAGGTTAGTTGTATGTAGTCTATGACTATAGACAGTGGTGGCTGCTGTCCATTGGAACTAGTAGGGTGGAAGGCAGGGAGATGCTAGAGCAGTATAGGGGGTGTTAGAGCCAATAACAGATAGAGACAACTAATTCTAGATTTCTCCCCATCTTCCTCCCAGCTGAGTTCTGTAAGAGCAGTATTGAGACCATGAGCAAGGAAGATGACAGGCAGCGCCACTCCATGGAGTCAGGTGGGGCGAAGGTAAGCAGGTGGAGACTGGCTGAGGACAGACTGAAGTTGGTGGGGCAGTGTCCTCTTTGCCTTTGTGGACTGGTCTCCCCTGATTACAGAACTAGTTTAAATAGCAAAGTCTCTCTCTCTGTGTGTAGAGGTGGGACGAGAACGAAATAAATGAGTACTATTTAATACAGTTATTCAACACAGCACCACTCAAAGTTAATTGATGGGCGATAGAAGAGGAGTAAAAGACAGAGCCTGGTGTAGGAATAAATCCGTTTCCACCAATAATTCATTTCTTGAGAAGTGGTCATGTTAAGCTTTCCTAAGGCAGACATAACTTCCATCCTTGAATCTCTGTACTCTTCTTCTAGTTGCAAGGAGCTGGCAGGGAATATTTTTACTTTAATTTTATTTATGTACAAAATATTTCTATAAAGCATATTAGAACCACAGGACTACAAAATGCAACGGATAATTCAAAGGACACTATTAATTCATTCATGACATTAAATACCGGTAAAGGTTTGTGTACACAGGTATTTCTTAAACAAGGGCCAGGATGTAATCACTGATGCTTGTTGGAGCGCCAACAGGAGGCAATTCCATTGAAAGGGGGCCACCACAGACAAGGCCCTTCCCCTCATTGCTGCTAACTGTGATTGAGGCATAACCTGCTACTGAGCACTATGCTGAAACAGGGCATTAGAGATAGAGGTATGTCTGAAACCACCCTGGTCTCAAAAGTTATTGAGGGCTTGACAGGTTATAACCAAAGCCTTCAGCTTGGTGTGATAGATTATTAGTGAGGCAAAGGCTCTTTGTGCATGCTCAGAGTCACTCTTATTTCACAACTTCCAGAATAATACTCTAGCATGGTTCTGGAGACCTGAATTTTTAAAAATTGTTTCCTATCGTATGTTTCCTATGAAACTTCCAATGCCTTACAAACTGTGGGAAATGCATGCATCTATAATATTCTACCACCTCACATAGTTTGCAGTTCAGCTGAGCTGACCCTGGCACAGGGCCCAAGAGGTGTGTATCACTGGCCTAATTATTCCTGATCATTCCATTCTGGGGTCAGCTGCAGTCTCAATCAAAATTTTAGCATAAATTGGAGCAGACTGAAAGGCTGCTCTAATTTACAGCCAGCTGCTCACAGCATTTGGCTCAAGCTGCAGGTGAGAATATCCAGAGTTATGGAACACTTTAGCCACACCCCCATTTGCACACATGGTGGGGGAGGTAGCAGAGGTGGCAGAGAGCCCATTGTGCACCATCTGGCGGGCTAAGAGAAAGTAGCTGAAACCAAATAGACCCTGTGAGTGCCAATTGTTTTACAAATGGGATTAACACACCACAGTTTATTAAAGGGCTTTTTGAGAAGATCAGTTCCTAGAGCAACAAAAGTTCTGTTTTTGTTTTTTTTTATAAAATTTTTATTGGTTTTACAAAATTTTAAACAACAAACAAACACTTAAAGGAACAAACATACATGTATAGTTTCATCACCTATTTTCATAAACCTCTTTTCTCGGACTTCCCCATACCCCCCCTTCTGCATCCCAGTGTCCATATTTTTATAGCAACTCCCAACTGTTAGTCTCCACCTCTGTCATCTAAGTCCTCTCTGTATTCTGACCTTGTGTCACCGTATCCCTTTGTTTCTGAAAGCCAGAACACTTTAACATTCATTAAGGTTATAATAGTCTTTAAGATAGCTTTTAAATTTTCTCCACTCTTCTTCCACCGTCTCTATTCGTTGATCACGGATTCTGCCTGTCATCTCAGCCAATGTCATGTAGTCCATCACTTTCATCTGCCATTCTTCCAGAGTGGGTAGATCTTGTGTTTTCCAATACTTCGCGATAAGTATTCTTGCTGCTGTGGTAGCATACATAAAGAACGTTCTATCCCTCTTTGACACCAATTGGCCGACAATGCCCAGGAGAAAGGCCTCTGGTTTTTTGGGAAAAGTACATTTAAGTACCTTTTTCATTTCATTATAGATCATTTCCCAGAAGGCCTTAATCCTCGGGCATGTCCACCAAAGGTGGTAGAAGGTACCTTCAGTCTCTTTACATTTCCAACATTTGTTATCGGGCAAGTGATAAATTTTTGCCAGTTTGACTGGGGTCATGTACCACCTATATACCATTTTCATAATGTTTTCCTTTAAGGCATTACATGCCGTAAATTTGATACCGAACAAAAGTTCTGGAATGTCTTTTGTTTAGTTTGTTGGCTTGTGAGTCAGAGGTCTCCTCTCAACAAAACATTTCTGTTGCAGGAATATTGCATTTGCCCAGCATCCAAAGCACAATATATCAGGCAGTAGCCAGCTAAATAGATCTGCTAGTCAAGGATTTATGCTTGTGCAGTGGAACTTCTCCCTCTCTCTCTTCCAGCACACCTTTTAAATTTGTTGCGGGTTTCCCCCCAGACCTCTGGAGCAGCTTTGGGGAGGGCATGAGGGTGCATGGCACAAAATGACACAAAAGGAAAAGGAATGGAAATGGAGGAGGGGGAAAATGGCACATAAGGGGCAGGGAGAAAAGTTGTGCCATTTCCACTGCTAATGGTGAGCCCCAAGAATTTATATTTTCCCTTGAGATATTTGATGAAATAGTTCTTCCAATTTCTCTTGGGTAGAGATTTCTGAGAGATCATTTGCACACAGCTCTAAGAAAAGTTTCTAAATACAAATCCTAGACTCTTAAGCACTTTGCTTTTGTCATTTGATCCTGTGTAAGCCCCCTCTTGCTTTTGTGAAATCCTGAACATATATGATGAAACAATCACAAATGTTTCCAGAGAAGTTGAGCACTACAGTAAAGAATTGTTTCAAACCAGAGCTAATTCTGTATGGATATCCAGTTTTGTTTTCATTTGACTGACAACATCATAGGGTATACGTGGCACCTGAAAGCACCCTCTGAGTTGACTTTCCCTTCATTAGATGTCTTCTAAAATCTCATTTTCTTAGACCATTGAGCTAATAAATCCAAGGTGAAGCTTTCCTGCCCTGTCTAATCCATTGCAGGTGGCTGAATCATAGGTTTCTCCAGCTTGTCAGATCAATGTACCGGTATTTGCACATAAGAAAGAGGCAGGTATCCTTGGAAATATGCTTAGCTATTCTGGTGAGCAAGCCATGCACAGCATTCATTTTCAGAGAGTACAAGGACTACTAAAGCAAAGCACTGATTGGCCGGTTGGAGAGAGCGCTGCCTCTGATGTGACCCTTATATTGCTGTAGGCAATCACTTATCCCCCGTCTTCCAAGCCCTGAAATGTGGTACTAATCTCCCATCTCCCCTTCATCTCCCATCTTCCAAGGCCCAAAATCAAAGGGGGTCCTTTCCTCAGCCACCTTTGGAACAAAAGGAATTATACTGGCGATGCTGATGATAATGATACAAAAGTAATGTAGTAGAAATGTGATTGTACAGTTGGAAGGAAGTGATAACAAGATCTTGAATTTTATGTAACTAATAGCTTTAATGAAACTTGATGGCTGGTGTCTATTAGCTGCACCATCTGCTCAGGTGGGGCAACAGGAATTAAGAGGCAGCCATTGCCAACAAAGCGTGCAGTAAAAAGGAACATGCTTTGGAGATAGTCTTCAAGAGTATGTTGTTTGCTTTTGTGTTTCTTTAAAGACTTGACCATCTGGATGCTTGCCCATTTTCCACACTTAACTTTTGTAAATAAAGACTGCTGGACTCCTTCTTCATCACAAGAAAGCTGACCCCAGACTGATCGCAGTCTTGCACAGCATTCCCCAACCTGGTGCCCTCTATGAGCTTTGTACTGCAACTCCCGTCCAGAAAGCATAGCTGAGTTAACTGGGGTTTATAGGAGCTGTAGTAGAAAGCATCTGGAAGACAGCAGGTTCAGGAAGACTGGCTTTTTATTATTTACTTACGTGCACACACACCTGGAATCCACCAGTGATCCACCAATGTGATTTTAAGGTTACAAACAAGAGTGGCTTTAGCACACATAGCTCTGACCACCAACACTTCACCTCTGCTCCCCATCCCTGCCAGCATGTGCCTCTTGAGGCAACTTCTTCACTTGCCTAACGATAGGGCTGGCCCCAAGTAACACAAAATGCCATTGTCACCACTAGGGAATCTGGCGGCTGAAGCCCACAAGCCTCTTCCGTCTGCCTCAGCCATTCTTTACTCAGCAGTATAGTCAGACACCAGCAGGAAAGGAGGAGAGCAGGCTGACAACAGTGGCTGAGGAGCTGTGTGGCCTCTGACCCGCCTGCTTGTCTGATCTCCTAGTGGCAGGAAGCCAAGAGCTTTTGGGGGATTTGGACAGCCATTCTGTCTGTCATTATCCGGGTTGATTCAAAGAGCTAAGGGCATTCTGAACAAAGCAACAGAGACAGCAGCTCTGCATTTCATTTAGGAGAGGACATACGGAGGCCAGTTTTGGACTGTCGGATATCACATTCACTGAACAGGAAGGCAAAATTTGGCCTAGGACCAGAGCTGCTTAATTGGAGGAGGAGCAAAAGATGGCTCTCTGTAAGGCAGTGGTTGGCTGTTGATGTCCATTGGGACTGGTAGGATGTAAGGAAGGAAGGCAATAGTAGGTGCAGCCAGAGCCAGTGAGAGAAAGATGGGAAAACTAATTCTAATTTTGTCCCTATCCTCCCTGCTGAGTTTTACCATGAAACATGAGGCTAAAGAGGAGGAAGCTGACAGGCAGTGCCACCTTTGGACTGGTTGTAAGAAAGAAAGCAGATAAGTGAGGGCTGACTGAGGGCAGATTGATGCGGCTGGGGCAGTGCCTCTTCTGCCCTCAGGACTCACTCTTTCTCCCATTTTCCTGCACCTACCTTTCCTCTTTGTTTCCCCTCTTTCCCTTCCATCATCTCTCCACGTCTGAGACTCTGGATGTTGTCATCCAAGAGCTCCTCGTAGTTCTTAACAGGGATTATATGAGACTTGTACAGGAGATTAGAAAGACTGTCTTGTGTTTATCCTTCTAATTTATTGAGCCCTCTCTTGCCTTTTATGAGAAGGAGTTATTTCCTTATGGTTACATTTCTAATTTTCAATTTTATTCACTGGGTCTGTTGAGGTCTGATTTCCTAATAGATGAGGTGATTGTGAATGGATTGGCAGAACAAGGAAAGGGAAATATCTTTATTTTTGGTGTTGGACCAGGACCAAAACTGCCTTCTGAAAGGAGGGGAGAGGAGAGAATCTCCTACAGTTTATTGAGCAAAGGACTCTTCCATGCTCATCTGTTTAAGCATCACAAAGCTCCTTTTTGCCCAACCCCAAGTTTCCTCTACAGTGGTACCTCGGGTTAATAACTTAATTCATTCTGGAGGTCCGTTCTTAAGCTGAAACTGTTCTTAACCTGAGGCACCACTTTAGCTAATGGGGCCTCCTGCTGCCACTGCGCCGCTGGTGCACAATTTCTGTTCTCATCTTGAAGCAAAGTTCTTAACTCAAGGTACTATTTCTGGGTTAGCAGAGTCTATAACCTGAAGCATCTGTAGCCTGAAGCGTCTAACCCGAGGTACCACTGTACCTTTTATTATTCCTCTCAATACCAGCTGTTGGAGAACATCAGCAGGAAAGTGCTATTGTAGTCATGTCATGCTTGTGGGCTTCCCAACAAACATCTGTCTGGCCTAGATGAATCATTGGTCTCATCCAGAAGGGTTCTCCTTGTGTTCTTATGGAAGCAGAAGCCTCCATACTGAAGGAGAAGTGGGAAGTGCAGGAGTCTGATGCTCACTTAGGCTCACTCAGGCTATAGCTCAGAGTGGGGAGCTGACTTCAGTCACCAGGCCCATTGGTAAACCAACTAGGCATTACAAAGATATCTGCAAACATGACATGAAGACTGGCAACATCAACCCCACCATGTGGGAATCCTTGGCAGATGACTGCAGTGCCTGGAGACAGACAGGTCACACATTGGTAGCAGTGACCCAAGGAGGAATGACAACCAGACACCTTCATTTGCCCTAGCTGCAACACAACATGTCTCTCCCATATCAATTTAACTTCATTCCTAAAGGTGCACTCCTCCACTGTCTCCCAAGACAGAGAGATGCCAACAAGGGTAGCACTCCCTTAAGACTGAAATGACGTTTCTGTTTTAAATTGTATGAATTTATATTCTGCCACCCCAAATTATAACTATTTAGGTGTTCAGTTCTCAATCCAAACATGGATTTGGATTGTTTGGTCTCTAAAAGCTGCCATATTAAAATTGGCAAGAGGCTCTTTCCTTTGACCGCTTTAGGCTCCACCTAACTCAGAACAATTTTACTTCAAAACTTCATCCTTGGAGTCCTCTCAGTCCTGCATGATAAACTGCCTTGTTTGAAGAAATTTGGTTTGGAAATTACTGTGTTATAAACATTAGAAAACTGCCTGCTGAGCATGCACAATCCATTACCTTCTTTGCTAATTTAAGATTGCACCCCAAGTGTGATTAATGTCCCCAGGTGTGGCTATTTGTTAGTGCTCTCAGAGAAATTATAAATGGAAAAAGATCTATAGCATCTAATTCATTGAAGATATCCATGGTTAAAGGATTCTTCCCGATAAAAGGCATACTTGTCAGCTGGCAGCAGAGAAAAATTACAGAGCACCATTCTTCAAGAATGAAGGAATGTTTTTCTTTCTTCTCTCAATCTGTTTTACTGTGAGCTTGACCTCTGAATCCTTCTCCTCTAACCAGAAAATCTCTGGCATCGCCTGGGAATGTCCCCTGCCTGATACCTTGGAGAGTCACTGCCAGTCAGTGTGGACAACACCAAGCTCAATGGACCAATTCGGTATAAGGTAGCTTCCTATGTTTTTATAAATTTTGGGACTGAATCAGCTTTGGACAACCTGTATCAAAAGCAGGACAGTGGGAGTGTGACTCTGCTTTTGCTTTTTAATTTTTTTCATTGGTTTTTGATGAGATTGACACTCCTGGACCAGCTGTGGGATGGACAGTGGGGTCAATGTTTTACAGTGGTCCCACTCTTTCGAAAGCGCATGTCCAGAGAACAGCCTTGGCAGAAATGATAGCGGTGTTGTGTGTTCTAAGTTCTTGAGTCCATGAGCTGGCCTGTCCTGGATATGGTTGCACTTTGCTGGAAGAAGGTTCATAGATCAGGGACACTCTTGGATTCAACACTGTCACGCTTGTTAGTTCCACCACCCTTGGAAGTTTGGGGGGTGGCCCGACAGACAGCATTCTAGTGGCACCCTTGAGTTGTGGAATTCCCTCTCCACACTATATGTATTTCAGCAAATGCTGCAGGTACACCTCTTTATCCTGGCCATTGACACCTGAGACGTGCATTTTCAAGACCCACCCTGTTCCTGCTAATTAAATTTAACTGTTTTTAATACTGAATTTTAAATTCATGTAAGCCACCTTTGGCTAATAATAATAATAATAATAATAATAATAATAATAATAATAATAATAATAATAATAATAGGAGACTGTGTTTTGAATCTATTCTCCTTGTGCTATGGTGTACCACGGGGTGTAATCTTGTCCCCAATGCTGTTTAATAGCCATTGCTAGACCAATCCACAATGAATTTGCATTTAAAGCCATAAAGTCCTGTCATTACATCCTATGACAGTGAATTCCATATATTTATTAAAACTGTGTCTTCTTCTTATTGCAGCCTTCAAGAAAGGATAAGGCAGCAGCCATATTTACTTGCCTCTCTTTCAGACTCCCTCTTTCATCAAATAAATATCTGTGTAGGGTAGTGGGTGCATCTTTCTGGAATGCACTTGTGTAAAAATGTGTGTGCATCAGCATGAAGAGGCTGTGTATTGCTCCCCTCCTTTCCCACCATAACTGCCTATCGAGATTGCAAAAGCCGCTGAATGTAAAAATAACAAAGAGTGTCTTTCGACTCTTAAGATTTACTGTGGCAGAAGCTTCTGTGGACTGGAGCCCACTTCATCAGATGTGCAATAAATCTGTGAAGTCTTTATGGTGCCACAAGACCCTTTTGTCATTTTTGTTGCAACAGACTAACGCGGCGACCCCTCTGGAAGCATGTTGGATGCCTTCAAGCTTTAGCTATTCTGCCAGATCCATTGTGAGATTAAACTTTCTTTGGGGTGTTTTCAAGCATGTTGCAAACTCTCAAACTGTGGCACTCACAAAAGCTTAGGTAATTGCAAGCATCCTTGAAGCAAACTCCCCAACTCTCTTGATGCTGAGAGTTTGTCATGAGCTCTCCCTGCCCAGAAGAACAATAACTGAGCTTGGAGTGCTAGAAGGAGGCAGGTGGAGGGAGTCACAGAATCCTTGGCAGGAGAAGATGCTCTGCAAGGGCTCCAGGTGCAGTCACAATTACTGCTGGATTCATTGCTGGTCAACTGCTGGGCCCTTAGGAGAAGAGAGTGGCAGAGGTGGCAGAATTGCTAGAATAGGACACTTATAAGAACATAGGAAGAGCCCTGCTGGATGAGGCCAAAGGTTCATTCAGTTCAGCATCCTGTTCTCACATTAGCCAACCAGATGTTCATGGGAAACCTGCAAACAGGACTTGAGTGTAATAGCACTATTCCCACCTGCGATTCCCAGCTACTGATATTCAAAAGCATACTGCCTCCTCTGACAGTCTAGGTACCATTTTGGGGTTGATCCTGAGAACATTTCCATTCCAATCCAGGGGTTAAACAAATAGCCAACATTCTGAATGAAGAACATCCAGTAGTGGTGTGATAATGATGATGTTCCAATTTTAATTAACATATATAATAGAAATACATAAGAAAGAAACTATATCTGCCCACATTAACAATAACCTATCAATTCATATTTAAACGTAAGTAGTCCAAACGGCGCTTCCGTGCTCTGCTCTGGTTCACCAGAAGCAGCTTAGTCATGCTGGCCACATGACCCGGAAAAACTGTTTGCAGACAAATGCCAGCTCCCTCGGCCTACAGAGCGAGATGATCGTGCAACCCCAGAGTTGTCCGCGACTGGACCTAACGGTCAGGGGTACCTTTACCTAGTCCATATGCCCAAACAGATATCTAAATAAGACTGATGATTATTCAGGTATAGAAAGGACAGTAAGATCTTCAGAACGTGGAGTGGCGGGTGCTCATCCTTCCAGCCTTTAAGTATAAGTCTCTTTGCTACTGTAAGGGCTCGCAGGAGCCACTTTCAATATTTGTCTGTTAGTTCCCACATCACAATAGTGTAATTCCAAATATCAATGATTTCCCTCCCCAAATGAAGCTAATATGAACAATAATCTCTTCTAATAAAAAATAAGACTTCACATGACATGCCCACACCATCTCCTCCTTCTCCTCCTCCTTTTGATTTCTTACCAGCCCTTCACCATTAGGTGCCAGGGGATGTTACATACTATATAAGAATTCAATATTAAAACCAGTTAAAGCAATTTACAACCATAAGAACAGAGTTGGTACACACACACACACACACACACACACACACACACACACACACACACACACACGACCAGGGTAAAGCAGTGACTCATCTTTACCCAAAAGTGCTATGCAAGTTTACTCAGAGGTCAGTCCCATTAAAGTTCAGTGGGGCTTAGTTTTTAGGAGTATGAATAGAACTGCAGCCTTAGACTAGGCTGAATGTGCCCCCCAGATCTCGCTCCCTGCCCCTGACAGCTCTCTTCAGTAATTCTGCCTGGCATCCTCATTGAACTGTGATGATGCCTCTTGCTTGTGTGTATGTGTGGAAACCAATGAATTCTGTGTGTTTGGAATGCAGCCTACTGCCTACACTACAAAGCTAAGAATCACATCTGTTTCTTCCCAGACCTCTGCCTGTGGCACCACCCACTTCTGGCAGTCAGTCCCTGGAAAGTTGCAGCTGAGGGAAAGTGGGTCCCAGGGCTGAAGCAGATTCCCCAACCCCCTGCTCTACATTTGTACTATAGGGGAAACCTCTGGAACTTACTTCTGAATAAACATGGATACCATTGCTCAGTTATTGTAAGAATAGCGATGTTATGAATTAGACATGCCCCTGTTTTTGCCCGTTGAAAAATTGTTGGAAGGTTTCCAGGATGTTTTGTGAACCTTGGGTGCACCATTGTTAACAGCTCATGTGGGCTTTTATCCTCCTGCAATAACTAGGCTGCTGCTGTTGTTGTTTCTTTATTTGAAGATAGTTTTAATATTTTCCTTTCCTTTCATTCACACACCAGATGTGCAGACAGTCAACATGTGCCTCTTCAATACTCTGATGAATTTGTTTACAAAATCAGAAAAACAGAGTGAGGTGACTTTGAAAAGGCATCTCTGCAAGAGATTGCAAAATATGAAGGCATGTGAATAACCAGGGTAGGCAGACAATAAGGGTGGGTGGGCAGAAAACATTGGGCAGAGGAAATTAGCCTTATTAGTTAAGGTGGTTCAATAACCAAGCTGTGTTAAGCGGCAAAAACAACAGCACTGTGGAACTTTAAAAGCAAAGACATTTATTTTGGCATCAGCTTTTGTAGTGTCATTCTTCACCAACCTGATGCCCTCTAGATGTTTTGGGCAATTCCTGTTGTAGTCCAACTGGCTGGAGAAGATGGGAGTTGTAGTCTACAGTGTACAGTGGTACCTCGGGTTAAGTACTTAATTTGTTCCGGAGGTCCATTCTTAACCTGAAACTGTTCTTAACCTGAAGCACCACTTTAGCTAATGGGGCCTCCTGCTGCTGCCACGCTGCCAGAGCACGATTTCTATTCTCATCCTGAAGCAAAGTTCTTAACCTGAAGCACTATTTCTGGGTTAGCGGAGTCTGTAACCTGAAGCGTATGTAACCTGAAGCGTATGTAACCCGAGGTACCACTGTATAGAGGTTGGCAAAGACTGGGTCCTAAAAGTGTATACAGTGGTACCTCTGGTCACAAACGTACCGTCTTTTTTGCACCATAACACTCACTTTTTTCCTCCTAGAAAGTAAGGGGAAATGTCTGTGCATGTTATGGAGCGAATGCCTGCTGGTGGCAGGGGGGATCTGCTGCAGTCGTGAGCAGAGGATCCATGGTTCCCCTTCCTTCCCTCCTCCGTGGTTACAAAGCATGGATCCACATGGATCCTCAGGATTTTTGCATTGGGCTACTCCAAACTCACTGTCAGATCACATGTCTGTGGCCACAGCATGAACCACAAAAATCATATATCCACTATTTCGTTTAGAATATTTTTTTTCTTGTTTTCCTCCTCTAAAAACTATGTGCGTGTTATGGTCCGGTGCGTGTTATAGAGTGAAAAATACGGTAATTCATTCCGGAGGTCCATTCTTAACCTGAAACCGTTCTTAACCTGAGGTACCACTTTAGCTAATGGGGTCTCCCACTGCCGCTGCACCACCAGCGTATGATTTCTGTTCTCATCCTGAGGTAAAGTTCTTAACCCGAGGTACTGCTTCCAGGTTGGCGGAGTCTGTAACCCGAAGTGTTTGTAACCCGAGGTACCACTGTATATCATCAAGAGACTAAGGCATCTTCAGCATTTGCCATGAGCTGTATAGGGAGGAAGTCAGATATTCAGGGTCGCACTGTCCCACATACGAATACATTGCAAATGGGATGTACTTTTGCCTTATGAAAGAAGCAGGGTGGTTTCCCCCTGTTAAATTACGACAATCCAAACATATAAGCCATATATCACCATAATATATAAGCCATCCTATCTTTAAATCAAAACGTAATATAAATTTTACTGCTATGGACAGCAGCAACAATACAACTCAGAATTATATCAGTGATGAAAGTAATACATATGGTGGAATGTTATCTTGATATTTCACATTCCAGTGATTTATGAATAAACTCCACTTTTTAATGAATTTGCCTGGTGAACATCCTTTCTGACATCTCTGATGATATGTCTCGTTTGGCTTACAGAACTACTGTCCAAATGTGCTTATACTAGTAAAGAAGCAAGGCTTTAAGCAAGACCGTAAAGAGATCAAGATTCACAGACGTTCTGGTTGTTCCCATCTTAAATGAAAAAAGAAAATGCCATATATCTGAACCGGGGTGGGGGTGGGCCACTGCCCTCTGTTGGTGGGCTAGCCTTACCTGGCAGATAGCACCAGTGGTCTAAGCAGCACTAGATGGTAGCTGAGGGCTGCCATTTTAATTTCCACAAAACTGGGAAGGCACAGGGGAAGTGTCAGCAGTAGATCCTAATTTGCTCTACAATGTTCAACAAATAAATTAAAAAATGCATCAACCCTACAAGAAACAGGTTCAAACGACTGGAAGAACATTGGAGCAATTCTGTCTTCACATGAGATGAATACTGACCATTTAGAATACCATCAGACCGGGGGGGGGGGGCGGACTTGAATTGCACTTATCTCAATGAAAAACAATTGATGATATTAACCAGCAGAAAATTAGGCAAAAAGAACAATACTGGCAATAAATCTTAGAACACTTGATTGCTTTGGTCAGAGTTCTTGGCAGGCTAAACTTGGCATTATGTGGTACAACTGAAACATTGTACACTGCTAGGAATATATTTTTTTTGAAGTGTGTATAATATCTGGCCCTTTTTGATCCTATCATGAATGAATTTTAGCACAAAGTTAAAGATCAATAAACAAGAATTAAATACCTAGAAAAATATATCCAAAATGAGCTTATAAAGCAGAAACTTTTAACACATGCAAACTCAGCCAAATACTAGTTAATTATTCTGCACTGCATGTCTGATATAAGTCATACTGAACAAACAACCATTTTACTGTGTTATGTTGTTGTAATCAAGCCATCAGATAATGAGATGTTCTGAGCCTGAGGTCAGAGAGCACATTTCTTGGGAGCTTGAGCAACTGGGATTACCAGTTGAGAATCTGCATGGTCAAGGTTTTGATAATGGGAGTAACAGTAAAGGAAAAGGAAATGGCATACAAAAGAGGGTTCTGGACATAAACTCATGTGTCTTTTTTGCACCCAGTAATGCATATACTTTAAACTTGGTAGCCAATGGTGCTGCTAAATGTTGTCTGGAAGCAACTAGTTTCTTCGGTTTCATTCAACAGATCTATATCTTTATGTTATTTTTTTGCACCAACTCAGCATTGGCAAATTCTAACTAGCCATGTACCAGATTTAGGGAAAGCTGTTAAGTCATTGAGCAAAACAAGGTGAGAGAGTTGGATCAATGCTGTGAAACCACTGAGATATCATCTTGGCAGTATATATGATGCTTTAATAGAGATCTTTGATGGCACAAGCTTAAAAGGTTTACCTGGAAATACTTCCTGAATTGAAGCTCAGGCCCTTGCTGACGCAATTTTAAAGTTCAGGTCTGTGGTATCCTTTGTTACATGGTACAACTTCCTTTTTGAAGTCAATCTTACAAGCAAGCTACTACAAAATAAGGAAGCTGATTTAAATTCAGCTACAAGCCAATTGCAAGTGACCCAGAATTACCTTGTGGGCTGCAGGTGTGATGAGGGTTTTCAACAAGTTTTGATAGATGCTACTGAGATTGCAAAGGAGCTAGAAATACTACCGAACTTTGAGACAGAACAAGTTAGGAAAAGGAGAAGCAAGCAGCAGGCACTGAAAGATCCAAAGCAGAAATTCAAAGTAGGTTTCTACAATGCTGTTTTAGACACGGCCATACAGACTGTTGAAGAGAGATTTCAACAGCTACAACAATATAATTCCCTATTTGGCAGCAAGAATTTTGAAAAATCATTGATGCACAATGGAAACAAAGATATTGATGCTGGAGATCTGTGCTGTGAACTTATAGCAATACAGTGGTACCTTGGTTCTTAAAGTTAATCTGTGCCTAAACTCTGTTCCAAAACCAAAGCGTTCCAGAACCAAGGCATGCTTTCCCATAGAAAGTAATGAAAAATGGATTAATCCATTCCAGACTTTTTAAAAAACAACAACCCTAAAATGGCAATTTAACATGAATTTTACTATCTAATGAGACCACAGAACCATAAAATGAATGCAATAAACAATGCACTGCAGTCGCACAATCAATCAATCAGCAGCTGTACTGGGTTCCACGCAGTCACAAAAACAAAACAAAAAAGCTGCAAAAACAAAAATGCAAAATAAATAGCAAAAACAGACAGACTTCAGCCTAACACTCAAATCGGAAGCGTAACACTCAAAACGGAGCATGTTCAGCTTCCGAAAAAGTTTCGCAAACCGGAACACTTCCTTCCGGCTTTGCAGTGTTTGGGTTCCAAGTTGTTTGAGTACCAAGGCGTTTGAGAACCAAGGTTCCACTGTAGTTCGAAGACTTCCAAACTCTATGCCACCATAATGAGTACTTCTCTTCATACTATAACCAAAATCTCCTGGATAACGTGCCTAATGTTTCTCTTGCTCTAAAGATCCTTCTCATACTTCCGGTGCCAGTAACAAGTGGTGAAAGCAGTTTCTCAAAGCTCAAGCTTATAAAAACGTACAATCACCCAACAATGGTGCAAAAGAGACTAGTTGGCTCAGCAACTATATCAATTGAACATCAGCGCTTGATCTGAAGGAATTGGTGACAAAATTTGCAAAGGAAAAGGCATACAGTGAGATTTTGATGTGCCTGAAATTGAAACTTTTAAGAGACTTAAATATTAGCATCACAATTCACAAGATTATTCAAAAAGATTTCTGTGCTGAAACATTTTCTTTCATATTTGAAAAAGATAATTTGATTGCTGTAATACTTAGTCTTGTGATTTAAAATAAATTTAGCAGTTTCAAGTTTTGCGCTTTTCATTTTTTCTGCAAGAAATCTTTCTGAAAATTGAAGTTGGCATCTTTTTTTGGGCTAGCCTGGCACTGGTACTGCTTTCAGACTTCCTATAGGCATCTGGTTGGACACTGTGAGAACGTGATCTGGACTAGATGGCATTTTTGCCTGATCCAACTGGGCTCTTCTTATGCTCTTATTTTTATGCTTATAAACAGCATGTTTTATTTTCCCCTAATTGTCACAGATCTGCATTATTCTGTGCTGCTTTTCCAACCTTTGGATGAAAGATCCACCTAAAAATATAAAGAGAAGCTTGGAAAGACCTTGTCATTAAAAAAAGAAGATAAATAATTGTTTTAAAATCAGGTCATGAAATTCAAAAGGTGATCTATCAGAATAGAAAATGGAATTTATTTAATTAGCTTTAGAAATTAGAGTTGACAGTATCCCTCTAAGCTCATTACATCATGTTCTGTCCTTGTTCACTAATGAGAATGATTGGTCTCTGTCCTTCTCTCTCTCTCTCTCTCTCTCTCTCTCTCTCTATATATATATATATATATATGAAGACATAGTTCTATGTTGATATGACTAGGTTATTGGGCTTTAGTGGTATATTAATAATCCTCCCTGGAGTTAGACAGCAACCTGAATTGCAGACTATGCTAGCTATTCTTTGCCTAATGTCACATCATACCACCATAAAATATTGTTCGGAAGGAAAATTCTTAACGCAGTGTGTGTCTATGGGGAACAGGCACCAGGCACTAATTTTATGTATTGTCTCCTGCAAGGTAAAATAGTTTGCTCAGAACATGGCAAACAAAGGAACAAATCAATGTCAGTCTAGTCCAGGGAGTAGCCAACTAGATGTCCCTGGAAAGCTCATGAGCAGGACCTGAGTCCACTAACGTTCTTCATGGGAAGTACATGAGCAGGACACACACACAATAACCTTCTCCCACTTGCGATCACCAGCAACTGATATTCAGAAACATACTCCTTCTGAAACTGGAGATAGTATATAGCCACCATGAGCAGTAGTTATGCATTGCCCTTATGTGCCATGAATTTCTCTAACTCCCTTTTAAAGCCATTCATGTTGGTGGTCATCACCACATCTTGTGGTAGCTATTAAAAGCTGAGTGAGCCAGAGAAGCTGGTGGATGAGGCCTTTGGGGACCTGTTAGCGGCATCTAACTGGCAGGGTGACATCTGAATACCTCTAATTAGTAGAAAATGGGAATCAGAAGTGGCTGTTGTGCTTTTGTCCTGTTTGTGGACTTCCCAGAGGCATGTGGTTGGCCACTGTGAGAACAAGGTGCTAGACGAGATCTGATCCAGCAGGGCTCTCCTTATGTTCTTACAGGTTGGAAAGCAAGAATCTTAGGAACACAATTAGCACTGTTGCCATGGATATTGATACAGTTATTCCTGTCAAGAAAGCTCAGGGAAAATTCAAAGTCAAAACAGCGAATAAATAGGAACTGCAGGAGCAAACGATAGCTTAGCCGGGAAGACACAACCTTTGCCCTTTGCTATGTTTTATGATTGAGAGGGCTATCTTTACAATCAAGAAGATGGCTGCAAACTTAATATACAGCACAGGCACATCCATATTTCTGCCACAGAAATTAGGGAGGGGGAACTTGCAGAAAGGCAATTTGTCAACAGGTTCATAAAGGAGGAGTAAAGAATGGAGCAGATGGGGTCCAATCTTCCATTCCTCTTGCTTTCTAATGGAATTGCCAATGACTTATGATGTAGTGGCACATCAGGAGTTTAGATGGGCAAAAATTATTGGGAAGCTTTGCTCTCTGACAGAAGGGAGGATTGGCATTTAATGGCACATGAAATCCACTCCATCTGGCTTGAACAAAGCTATTATTTTCTAAAGAGTTGTACAGGCCCAGAAAGCATTTTCTTTCTCTCCCTCCCTGCTTTCCGGTTCTCAGTGGGCCCATGAATCTTTCTTTCAGACAACAGGTGTGAAGCAAGCTCACTGGGAAACAGACTAGCTCAAGCATCCTGGTGTAGATATGATTCACTGCTTCAGGAAGTTTTTCATCTGGATTTTGGAGAGGCTGCCCAAAGACTACAGGCAGATTGTCTTTTACCCTGCTAGTTATACTGAAACTGAGTTGCTTGGAGTTATGTCTGAGGCGGTGTGTAGCAAATAGGGTGGTCATGTGCCCTGATTTACAGAGGACATCCCTGTTTGAAGGAGTTCTCTATTTGAAGGGTTGTCTTATTTAAGAACCATAAGGAGGGAGAGCAGGCACCTTGAAGTTGCCTCTTCTCTCCTCTCTGTTGGTGATTCCCTCCTTCCTTCCTTCCTTCCTTCCTTCCTTCCTTCCTTCCTTCCTTCCTGTGATGTGTGGATGGCCACCTTAGTATAAAAGCAAAACAAATAGCTGATCATGTGTTTAATCAAATATGTGAAACATAGACCACCAGCTTCCTTCTTCCAATGACAGGCCAGCTAACATCCAACCACTTTGTCCAGGATACCTTAGGAACATCTTTAGTTCTTATATCTTATATACCGTCTGCTTTTGAAGGTCTTCAGGGGAGTTGTTGCTATTTACTTACTTACTTGCTTGCTTGCTTGCTTTCATATTTATATGCCATACTTCTAAGAAACATATCAAGGCAGTATCCAACATATGAGAGTAAGGTCAACAAAGGTATTCATAAATCCCTCATTAAAACATCAACAGATACTACCACTACTAATACTACTTATCAGTGCTTCCCCCCCAGGGGACACTCAAGGGTACATAGTACCAGCACCTCATTTTGTTGTTGTTAAAAAGTGTGACACTTACTGTAAGAACTTTAAGGTGAGTACCTGTACCTATTTTTCTACTTACTACTACTACTACTACTACTACTACTACTACTACTATTTAGACTTGCTTGTTATCTTAAGGTCTTCAAGTGAGTTAAAACACATTTAAAAATACGATTTGTTATTGTTGTTGTTGGTGGCATCCATCTGTCTCAGGAGACAATGGAGGAGTGCACCTTTGGGAGTGAAGTCAAACCATTGGAGAGTTACAGTGCCTGCTGTGGCTGTAGAGACAGATATGGGACAGACATATTTTGTTGCAGCTGAGACAGATGAAGGCGTCCAGTTGTGCTATTAATTTATACTCATATAAATACATTATAACATTTTAAAAAAATCCAATCCCCATAACAGCCGCTGGAAATTCGGGCAGCACGCTAGCAAAATAAATGAATAAATAAAAATCAACATCTCAGTCTATCAAACAGATGTCAATATGGGCCAACATAAGGGGGGGATGTGCTATGGAGGAGAAGGTCCAAAGGCCCCTTCTGTGTACATCCAAAGTTAACAATAATTAAATAAATAAAACATCAGGGTTGTGCATGCCCTTCCCTGGTCATATTTGGGGCCTGATCCAAGATGGTCTAAGGACTGACCAGGAACCTAGATCTGGGTCCTGAACTGTTTCAAGGGCCTTGCACAGTATTTAAGGTTTAAAGTAACATGCAAAATTTCTGAGGGGTGGTTACAGGAGCAGGGGAGTTTTGTTAAATGAAAAAAGACAGCTTCAGGCTTGTGCTCTGATCAGCTGGTGCAAAACATCACAGGGAAGCTGGACGCAGAGCTGATTTGACAGGAGTCGATATGTGTGCATGTGGCACAGGACTTGAATGCCTAGTCTTTCCCCTGAAAACTTCAGTAGCGTAACTAGCAAAGAGCACAGCACATACAAGATCAAGATCATACATTTCTTCCACAAAGCACTGTCACTAGAAAGCCATGGTAAAGCTGGACACATAAGGAAAACCATTTTTGCAAGCACACTATGAATTTTTTTCCCTTAAAAAAACAACAATATGTGAAGTGGCCCAAAGCACTTCAATAATTCCCACGTTGGTTCAGGGTGTTTCAGAGAGATCCTACCCCAAATCTGTCTGCAACAGCCATGCTTCAATTCTCAATTGGTGATTCACCCAAATATTTAGCGCACCCCTAATTGTAACATCTTCCGGCACTTGTGATTATACTAGTGAGTATGGAACCTGCCAATCCTGCTATGCTTGGAGGGTGAAGGATGCCATAATGTCCTAAACAATTTGAGAAATTCTGAAGGTACTAATTTCTTTGAGAAAAAGTTATTTAAATAGATTTTGTTGGAAGCCGCCCAGAGTGGCTGTGACAACCCAGTCAGATGGGTGGCATGTAATTAATAAAATTATTATTAAATTGATTAATAAGCATGAGGAATAAACAAATAATGAATAAAATCAGTTGGGAAGAAAACAAAGCAGTCATATAACAAGGTAGGCACTTATCAATTAATTGCAAACAGTAGGGAGGCAGCAGGATGATAGACAGAGCTGGTCTCACACCAAATGGATCAATGTAACTGTCTTTTTATTTTGTATTTATAAGGATGACACTGAAAGCTGAAAGTAATTGGCTCTCAGTTTTGGAATCTGGAGCATCTGGAGAAAGCTCAGTAACATCCAGCTAATCATATTAGCTGGATTGATTTCTGTTGTGGATATGGGACAAATAAGCAAACACTGGCATTTTCTGCTGCTCTTTTAATTTTTGTCAGAATTCTCCTATGTCCATATAAATCGTTAGTTTGTGCCTCTTGACTCAGGCATGGCATGAACTATTTCTGTCCCCGTGGAATGGAAGTGTCCCCCTACCTCTATGACAGTAGAGCTGTAGCAGGTCAGTCTACTAGACTTGGGTCTACATCACCATAAACCCACAATGCCATTTATCAATGTCCATCCACAAAGTATCAGCATAGCACAGGGATGTGGATCTGCCAGATTCTTTTGATGGCTACACTATGCACCCAAGAGCAACAAAACAGAATGATGGATCTGAAAATGAGGAAATTTGCCCATCTCTACTTTTAAGCAGAAAAGTGGAATACTGGTAGATAGTTTGCTATGTTGACAGTGTATTTTAATCTGAACCAATGTTTTTTTTCTTTAAAAATATTTTTGGGTACTCTCATTTTCCTACTCACATTGAAATACTGCCCCTCAATGAGGCTAAACTAAGATTCACAAAATGTTTAGGGGTATGCGTACCCCTGCGACCCCCCAGAAAAAAGCACTGGTCTGAACCCCCTCCACAACAGTGGCTTGGGGCATTTTTATTTTAATGAAGTTCATTTACTCTCCAAATTCTGTTTCTTTTATTTTACCTTTCTTCTTCCTCTTGCATTACCAATAGCTGTTCACGTATGCTGCAGTACCAATTCCCGAATCCTTAGCATATCCTAATCCGTACTTTGGGATAAGAAAAATAAAATAAAATCTAATTTCCATGCATAAAGGCATTTTTGCAGTGCTGCCAATAAATCCCCCACCTCCGTCTGCACTACATCTATTGTGGATGCTGTTAATGCTCTAAAGAGAAGGAAAGACAATCATTTTCAAAGTGGATGCACATTCTGATCAATGTGACTCTTCATTTGGTTCACAAACATGGAATTTAAATAGAGTTGCTAACATTGCTTCATTTAATAAATCCATATCTACCTTTTTGTGAGAGCTTTACAACAAATGAACACTATCCAAAGAGTTAAAAACTAAGATATAGCAACTGAAACAGCAGGAGGCTCAAGCCAGTAAAAAATCTCATTATGGAGTAGAGTGGAATAAACATGTTTTTGATGCCCACTTAAAAGAAACCAATCAAAGGGCTTTCACCCCTCCAAGCTGAGGGGATTTCATAGCTAAGAGGCCACCACCAAAAAGGCCTTTTACCTGGGATCCACCAGCCTGATAGCTCTTAATGGTGTGCTAGAGAGCAGAGCACCAAAGGCAAAATTCAAGGCCAAGGCAGTTTCATATGAGTGAAAGCAGCCCACCAAATACCGTAACAGCATTCGTGAATTATCCTGATCCTATATATGCTTGCCTGGATGTAGTACTAGTGAGTACTAGGGATAAAAGAGAAATTATTTCAAATACAGGAGGGAATTTATTATTGTTGTTATTTAACAAACACAGAAAAAACCTTTTGTAAACAACAGCACATCATGCCATATTTTATACCTTTAGATTTGACAGAGATGGTTAAAAATAATTACTTGCTTCTTTAATATAGTTATATCTCACCTTTCTCCCAAAGTGGGATTCAAGGCAGCTTACAATGTTTAAAAACAAAATTATACAGTACAAGGTAATAAAATCAACCTAGCTTAAAAGCAATAATTAAAATACCATACCCTCCAACACCTGGACAGCAAAATCCAGAACATCATCTTCCAGGGTGCCATCTTCCTGTTTTTTCCTCATGACAGCACAGCGGCCATTTGGGGAGCTGTGATGTCATGCAATTTTGTTTCACAATTCTGCCCTGTCCCCCAAAAAAGTGCTTTTTCAGGCAAGGTACAACCTTGGCATTCAGCAGGGATAACAGCACAAAATCATGCAAGATCACAGCACCCCAAATTGCCGCCATTCTTTCTGGGACATTTCTGCAGTATGAAATACAGTGGTACCTCGGGTTACATACGCTTCAGGTTACATACGTTTCAGGTTACAGACTCCACTAACCCAGAAATATTGCTTCAGGTTAAGAACTTTACTTCAGGATGAGAACAGAAATTGTGCTCTGGCGGCGCAGCAGCAGCAGGAGGCCCCATTAGCTAAAGTGGTGCTTCAGGTTAAGAACAGTTTCAGGTTAAGAACAGACCTCCGGAACGAATTAAGTACTTAACCCGAGGTACCACTGTACATCAAAACACATTTTAAACCAGCAATTAAATACCAGCAGTCCAGTGATCAGCATCACCTGCACCTCAATTTTCAAAGGCCTGTCTGGACAAGAAGGCATTAGCCTGCCAGAGGAAGGATATCAAACAGGGAGCCAGTCTTCTTGGAAGGGAATGTCATAATATGGGCGTATCCCTTGCTGATGTTGATGGGACCGAGAGAAGGTTAGCACCCAGGCACGTTTGCATATTAAAATATGAACTTTCAGGTAGCCTGGGCCCAAATCACATGCCCTTTATAATGTCCTTATAAAGCTTTTTGTTCACCATCCCAATGTCAATCAGAGCAAACAAGGCAGTTCCAGTGCCATTACCAGGCCTGAAGTCACATGCATTTCAAAAACAGGGGAGTGGAACCTGTGACCATCCTTACGTTGTTGGACTACAGCTCCCATCAACCCTAGTCTACATACCCAATGGTCAAGGATGAGGTAGTCCAGAATACCTGGAGGGCCCCTGATTCCCACCCTGGATGTACCGGAAGAGAGGTGCCAGCTTATGAGAACGATTGGAGGTGGAGACCAGTGTCTCACACGCAACATCCCAACATCCTAATGTCCAGATGTTGTACATGTGACGTCAGGACATTGGAAGGAGCCAGGAGCAGAGCCAAACACGGCTCCCCTCTGTGGCAGAAGGAGGAGGAGAAGGAGCCTCTGCACTTTTCAAACATGGGGGGGGCATTCATGGGGAGGCAACCCCAAAAACATAGGGCCCCAAAAGGGCTCAGCCCCCTGCAGTTTGTGTACCCGTAGTGGAATCTCAGAAGATCCATTGCAAATGTGCCTTCTCTCAGGAAAGGATGCCTTAATTTTCAGTTCTGCTAGTATAAGGGCTACCTGGTGTTTTTTTTAACTTACTCCTGTTCTCTTACAAAAGAATTGTGAATCCATTCCAGTTAGCGTTAGAGACAAGTCTGACTAATTATACTGATGAACTGTATTTCTAAAAAGCGGTTCTCCAATTGCCTCTCTGTCCCAGCACGCCTTTGATCTTTTGCACGGGTCACGGTTGTCTAACCTAATTAGACTGCAAGGGCTTCCCCCATCTTTAAGACTGAAACAGTTTGCAAGCAAGGCTTAACACGGTGCCCTCTCTCTCTCAGACATCCTCCTACCACACCATTTAATTTCCTTTTAACATTCAGCCTGAAAAGGAGTTTTTTGCAGCTCAGAAATCATGCCATTCCATGAACATTGCTTTGTCTTTATTCTTTACTAAGATGCTACATTCATATTATACCACTGGCACAGTGGAACAAATGGGTGGATGAACAAATCCCATCACAGTGAATTGGATAAATGTTAGATATGGGCAACTGATCTTGAGATCATGATAGTTCACTGGTGCCTCCCTTGACTGTGTGCTGGGGCGCTGATTTTGGCTTTCTTGTCCACCTCTTCACCTTCTGTGGATCTGAACAGGAAGCAAAGGAGCTCAGCAAAATTGGAGAGGGTCAGAAATAAAAAAAGATTCAGAAGTGTCATCCTATATAACGAAGCCTTCCTTAAAGATCAAGTCTCTGCAGGTAACCATAGAAATAAGTGGCAGTCAAGACTCAGGTCCACCAACACTTGCAATCAAAGGAAAGTGATAGCCTGAGATAAGTCTTTTTGATCCACACTTGCAGCTCTGATAGAAGCCGGAAAAATCCAGGCTCTGTTACAGGATGTCTCTTCCGTTACATTTCATCTTGTTTCAGAAAACAGCAGAAAAAGAAATGACAAAAGCAGATGGGGTTTGGATCAATGTTTCAACTTTCCAAATGCTCTTAGATTGGTGTGTTGCACACATATAAGGCTTCCAGTCTTCTTGCTAATTTTAGCCATTTCTGCTTGCCTGGAATAATCACTACACATCATTCCCCTTGCAATTTTGTTTTACATCTTCTCTCAACACCTATTTATTTTGGCAGACTTATCCAAGATAACATGCCTTTGTAGATTTCAAATGCTAGATTTTATTTTAAAATGTTGCCCAGTCTGGGGTGCAATTGCTTTGAAAATAGCAGTAGCAGTAATAATAATAATTATAATAATAATAATGCACATCAGGTCCTGTGATCTCTTTCTTTGAGATAAGTTATTTAGGCTTTTGAAGGCTTTGCTGCTGCTGCTTCTTTTGTGGCCTTCATTATTGCTGACTATGCTTCTGTTTGTTTATATGTTAGGATTTTGTGATTTTACTGCCATATTATCCATGATTATGTTATGTCTTTTGTATAATGCTTTGGGGGCCTCGGGGGGAAAAAAATCAATAAATCAGTCATAAACACTTCAAATGAATGACTGAACAAACACCACCACCATGCCTGGAAACAAAATTCAAGATGTTATACATTTTTTTTTAAAAAAAAAGAATAGTTCTTCTTTTATTTAGCTGGGAACATGCTTGTTGCATGTCCTGGCCCCTTCCATTGGGTGCTTAACAAAATGGTATTCCTGGTTGAGTCTTACACCCATCTTTGTGTGTGCTCTCTGCAGGCTTCCTGCCCAGGAGCTATATGGGTGCTGTGTTGTATGGGCTCCCTGTCATGTTCTCTGACCTCAATCCCCACTCTGGTTCAACAAGAGACTGAGAAGGATTGCCTGGGCAGCCATTGTCACTTGCTCCGGAACTATATTATGTTCAGAGGATGTGGTTTTGCCCAGCTCATCAGACTCAGAGGGCACTTCCCCAAGGCAATCCTTGCTTCTCCTTTGCTGTAGGAGTCAGCAACCCTTTGAGAAATGGACAGCTCCTTACAGGGCTTCACAAAAACAAACAAACAAAATATACGAAGAATTGAATTCACCAAAAGTTAAGCTTTTTCAGCTATTTAATCCCTTCCATTTAATCAATGGGATTGAAAAGCAGCTTGATTGAGCCCCAATTATTCAAAACACCTTTACCTGTTACTCAAAAGAGATGTTTAAACTTGGTCTTTGTCCTGTTCCTTTCATGTTCCTTACATCCAGTTGTTTGTTTGTTTTTGCTACTGTGGTCAACCTTCCTGCCACAGCATGGAATATTTGTTCTTTGTCTTTCTTCTGTGTGGCCAACATGCATAGAACAATCTGGCTATGGGCAGCTGTGGAAATGACCGTTAACAGTTATTTTTATGTATGATCTTGATGTATACCTTCTCTATTCAAAAAGCATTAGAAAGTTCAACAAGAACACTTTCAGAGTTGTTCTCTGCATGTGAAAATTGGCACAATGCAATTGTTCAACCCATGTATGCTTGATGACGCATGTGTGCAATGATCAATATAGCTGGGAGCAATGTTTGTGATTGTGGTAGCTAGGAAAAAGTTGTAGACCCAGGAAGAGCAGATTGTTGTTGGTATCTGTGATATCCAAGTTCACCTTGACCCAAGTCTGGGTAGGATTGCCCAAAGATTTTGCTTCATCTGCTTTTTTTAAATGTGCTGATTGATTTGCACTTTTGGGACTAATACCCAGTTTGAAATACCATGCTTTCTCAGAGGTCTGAATTTTGCAATAAAGTATTCTGCCCAAAAATAATACTGAAATGCATATAAAAACATTTCTTAATCTTTTTTAGAATTCAAAAATTTCTTTTAAAAAATAGAATTTAGAATTTAGAATTTTTAGTAGGAAATGACTATTTTAGAATGATGTACATACAAAAATGGTGGGACGCGGGTGGCGCTGTGGGTAAAACCTCAGTGCCTAGGACTTGCCGATCGTATGGTCGGCGGTTCGAATCCCCGCGGCGGGGTGAGCTCCCGTCTTTTGGTCCCAGCTCCTGCCCACCTAGCAGTTCGAAAGCACCCCTAAAGAGCAAGTAGATAAATAGGTACCGCTTTATAGCGGGAAGGTAAACGGCGTTTCCGTGTGCTGCGCTGGTGCTGGCTCGCCAGAGAAGCTACGTCACGCTGGCCTCATCCGGACAGCACTGGCTCCCGGCCTCTTAAGTGAGATGAGCGTACAACCCTAGAGTCGGACATGACATCACACAAATATATGTGCATACTATATTTATTTATAAATGGCATGAATTCTGTGAATTCTTTTTTTTTCTTTTTAATGCAGTTGATGTGGAAACGAGACAGAACAGACTTATGAATACATATGAAACTCACATGGGCCACCCATTCCTGAGCCCAGCTGTAGTCATGCTTAAGTTATTGGGGCTTATGTTCCATTTAGATCAGTTGTACACCTGATTTACATATGTCAATGGGTCTTAGGCGTGACTAATATTCCCTCCACTGAGGTCGTTATGGGTTTTTTTGTAAGTGTGTAACCTCAGGAATGACTGGAATTTCTTGTATGGACAAAGTATTTATTACAAAATATATACTCAACTAGGCCTTACTGAGGGTTCGATTTCTTTTTTCTTAAAAAAAAATATCCCCAGAAATAATAATTTGGGGTGATTATGGAAAAAATTGCTCCCAGTTGAGCTGAGGAGACTGGGGAAAGGTTAAGGCAAATCATTGCTAAGCTTATTCCAGATCAGATAAAGTTTAGAGTTTTGATAATAAAGTTGGCTCTGAACATCTAGCATTTATGCTGTATTTATCAGATACGCTTTTCAATTGAATTTTAATGTCTTGTGAGGGTATCTTCACTTTCTTCAAGACTGCTTTTTATGGCTATTTAATCTTCTCCAGGTTTCTTAATGAGCTAGCCCCGCCTTTCATGCCAAGATTTATAATTGTTTTTTAATTAAGAAGTCATCAAACAGCACTTGACAGGCCATTTTCTGCCTCAGTACAAACGTTTTCTTGATTAAATTTTAGATACAGTCAACATCCTGTAAATCAGAAAGGTTCTGTGTTCTCCTTCCCATAGTCCCTGAATACATGCGACAGGTTTATTCTCTGTCAATAATGTCTATTTATTTTCTGGTACAATACATATTAACAATGAGCTGTGGGGCTTGCATGAGCTTAGTTTACGATGCATGAGCCTAGCAAACGGGGGGAGGGGGAAAGAGAGAACTGCATCCAACACAATCATAATTGTGCTGTGGATAACTGGCAACTCACATAAGAAAAATGGGAAATGCTTATTAATGCCCAACAGACTTTGGTTGAGCAAAGACTTTTCTATATAGCTTCACATGTCAATGGGCTTGCAACAAACCTTTTAAAAAACTTCTTTTATCAGATTTTGAACAAAGCAAGAAAAACATGATGACACAAGAATCAATGAAGCACAAAGAATTGACATATATTTCCTTTATAATACAGAAAATCATTGCAAAAACCAGACTGGTATGTGGGTGTTTCTTTTCACTTGGGTATGCTTGGGGTGAAGGGGGAGGGTGGAATATGCAGGTGTCCTCTCCATAAAGTGATCTGGGTCATTGTTGGATAGAACAGAACTCCATCTCTATTTAGATAAAACAAAATGGGTCTCCAGATGCACTCAAAGTTATCCCTCCCATTTAGCTGCCCCTCTAAGTGCATCAAACTGATATGCCAATCGTTCAGATAAGGCTGCGTCCCATGTTTTAGCTCACCATCCTTTCATAGTGAATCCAGATGTCTTCCAGACACTAGCTCTTTTCAAGAGGGCTGCTTCAATGAATAAATCCAAAGATGAAAACAGTTAAGCTTGCTGGGCAGCTGTTCTGTGCAGTGGGTAGGGACGAGCAGGTTGTGCCCTGTTGTCATGCCCTAGCTTGAGGAAGATATGGAGCCCAAGGATGGAAACTAGGGCAGGCTCATTCTCAGTGTCCCACACTGAGTTCTATGAGACGTTGTATTGAGTTCCAATTGGCAAGTAAAGCTGAGGCAATTCTATCCCATGCCAGTGTTAGGAAGTGTCAGACTTCAGGGAATTGACTTCCTCCTCCCTTGGCAGTAGATACACAGAACAAAGATGAAGGAGTCTTCTTACCAGTTAGAGACTTTAATGATCACAGCGAGAGAACAAAGAATCCATTCCTAGGAATGAAGGTGCTCCCAATTAAGGGTTCCACCCACTTCCTCCGTAATCACGTCACTACTGCATCTTGTAATCTAAGTTCGTAACCACTGTGCTTTCTGTGATGCCACCTTATCTGCTCTTCTTGGCCTTGGGCTGAGTGGATGAACGCTTTCCAGAGAAAGTGTCTCTTAACTCTCTCTCCCCCAGTGCTTTTCCTCCTAGCTGTTCCCCATCCAGTACTTCCCTGCTTCTCCCTTCTGAACTATGTCCTCTGCAAACCACTGTTCCAAATCTATACTGTCCTCCTGCTCCTGGGAAGATTCAGGATTTTAATCAGGAGCAGGTGGGGGGAAGACTCCCACCATTCCTTCTCAGTGCAGCCCTCCTCAGCATGGTCCCTGACAGGGAGCAGGCATGGCCCCCACTCACACAAAGAATATAGAAGCTGATAAACTATTCAAAACTCAACATCTCAGAGTTATTCAACTCTTCTTCTTTGGAGGTTTTTAAGCAGAGGTTGGATGGTCATTTGTTATGGATGCTTTAGCTGAGATTCCTGCATTGCAGGGGAGTTAGACTAGATGACCCAGTAGGGTCCCTTCCAACTCTACAATTCTATAGCTATATGAAATATTAAATCTGCCTATATCACTATTTCTCAAGGCCTACGAAGACGTTCACACAGTACAGCATTCCCTCCGGGGTATGAACTGCAGGGATGGAGCCTACACAGATTCATTTCTAGAGATCCAGTTACAGATAGGTAGCCATGTTGGTCTGCCATAGTCAAAATAAAAAATTCCTTCCAGTAGCACCTTAAAGACCAACTAAGTTAGTTCTTGGTATGAGCTTTCGTGTGCATGCACACTTCTTCAGATATATCTGAAGAAGTGTGCATGCACATGAAAGCTCATACCAAGAACTAACTTAGTTGGTCTTTAAGGTGCTACTGGAAGGAATTTTTCATTTCTAGAGAGTTAGGTCAAATATTAAATATTGTAGCATTATCAAATTCCATCAAATATGAACTACTGTTGCATAATAGCCATCAAGTAGTGGTCAAATACTAAATACTATTACATGGCAAATATTAATAATGTCAAATACTGAAATCAAATATCATCAACTACACATATCAAATATTCGGTGAATCTTTGGAGAAGAGCTGAATACTCCGGAATCTGTCGGTCAATATTTGACATTAAAAAAAACAACAACCATAGAGGAGAATTTTGTTTCAGTTACAGCTAGCAACCCACAGGGTGACTCCAAAAGGAAAAGGTATTTAGACCATTATCACACAACACAAAAAATGCCTTGGAGCCTCTCTGAGGTGTTCATGTGTGACATGAGTGAATGAGGTGAAGAAGAAGAGGAGGAGGAGGAAGAGGAGTCTCAAAGCAGCTAACATTCTCCTTTCCCTTCCTCCCCCACAACAAACACTCTGTGAGGTGAGTGGGGTTAAGGAAGGACACATGATGGAAAGGGGTCATTTTAAAACTGAATGTTCATTCTTCCCCATGTAGTATCTACATTTTGCATGACTGACCGCCTAACTGCAAAAAGCACTTTTGTGTCAGCCATGAAAACAGCTTTAGATGGAATGGAAAGGTTTTTCTTCCTATTTTATCCATTCTCCTAATGGACAGTATAATACTTCCAGGCGACCCAAGAAAACATAGTCATATATTAAAGATTGTAACATTTATCAGGATCAGGTTACTTGAAAGACCACCTTAGTTCTTATATGCCCAACAGATCACTGTGGTCTGCAAGAGAGTAATTCAGAGCAGGGCTTTTAGCAGGGCTGCCCTTGTTTCCAGCATTTGCATTCCTGTCAATATATGACAGCTGGCCACCATCTGCACTTTCTGGAAACAACTTGTAGTGGTTGAGAGTTACTCATGCGTAATCCTGCCCCGTTTGAGCATTGGATTGCCTGGTTAAACCCTCCGGACTGCACAGCCCATCTCAGCGTGGCTGCCCTTAGTCACTCATAGAATCTGTCTGTGGGCGTTTCTTAAAGCGTTGCCAACATAAGAGTTGTTTGACGCCCAATCGTCTCCGCCTCTCACTGCGCGGGAGTCTCCTGCGCAGGGTGGGTGTGGGCAGCGGGGTGCTTGGGCTCTCCTCACTAACTTCCAACGAAGAGTCCTGGAGCCCCTGCACCTCCCTGTCCTGTTGCTCTCCTGGATCCCTGGTGTTACACTCATTCTCTTCCCCTTCTTCCCAGCGGAGTCACCCCCTAGCGCTGGGACCTTCTCATGCTGAATCAGAGACCCTCTCCTTCTCCCGTGCCTCTGATGTCAGTTCCCTGACACAACTGAAGACATTTTTATTCCAATACTCTGTCCCAGCTGGATAAATGGGTCTTTACTATGAATGTTTGGCTGTTGGGGTTTTAGGCTTGTTTTAAATGTACTTGTTGCTTTTCTGTTTTTAACTATTTTAAATTATTTTATATGTAAATTGTCTTGAGATCCTGGTTTAGAAGGTGATTAATTAATCAATGTTCACCACCATCATCAAATACTGTCATATACGTGTGAATGCATCACAGCAAACAGGAAGCTGTCAATATTATTGAAGGACAAATAATGCTGTAAAATACTGAAATCAAATCAATATTTCAAGTAATGAAATTTAATTAAATGCAAATATCAAAAGGAGGAAAGGGAACAAATGTTGTTTCCCTGAGAGAAAACATCGTGCTTTATAGAAAACAAACACAACTGTAATCTCCCTTCAGATATATTCCAAAATATTACCAGGTGACAATTTCATCTAGTTGATTGCCTTCTGTTTAAAACTCCTCTGATCTTTTAGAGTTTGTATTGTTTGCTCTTTCATGTTTGTGGATCATAAAAGAGATCAAATGAGAATGATGTGATGGCAATTTGACAAAATTGCTCAAAAAAGATATTAGCTGGGAAAATGCAGATAAGAGCATGTTTGATAAAAGCAACTGGTGGGGAATTCTTCTCCAAATGGAGAATATCTAGGGCAATGTTGCTGTCCCTGAATTGGGGGCAGAATTTTGGGTGACTGTTTTCTTAGTTCTTGCTCCTCAGCTGAGCCAAAATCTCTCAGAAAATGTGCTTTTTCTGATATGCTTTCTGAGAATTTGTTTTCGAATGAGGGTGTGCCTTGTACCTTTCAACTTCTGTTTCTTCCCTCTGCCTATTTCGTTCTCTGGAGTACAGAAAAACAGGCAGATTAGAATCCCTAAATCATAGCATGGGAAGCTGGCTGATAGGACAGTTTGGCCGGCTCCATGCTTGTTGCAGAGGTTCAGAAGGACAGCATCCCCAACCAATGGCTCTCCAGCAAGAGCAAGCCTGCCCACTCCCCTCTAGAACATGGCTTTCACCATCAAACTGCTGTGGCCAACAAGGAATGTTTCCTGATATTCAGCCAAAATGTACCCTTCTGTAACTTAACTTGCCCTGTCTTTTGGGGCTTCAGAGATCAAGCCCTTTTCTCTCTGTGTGAGACAGTCCTTCAAGTATTTGAAGAGTGCTATCATGTCTCCCTTCTCTCTCTCTCTCTCTCTCTCTCTTCCAGGTGATACATAGCCTTTTATTTCAACCTCCTCCCTCTAGGACTTGTTTGCCCTACCACTTCCCCCCTCTGAACTCATTCCAATTTGTTGATATCATTGTAAAGTGTAGCACCTCAGACTGGACACTGTACTCTAGAGAAGGTCTGACTAACAGCATCTTAATGTGGTAATGGGGGGAAGTTATATGAAACTAGTAGCAGAGATTTCTGCTGGGGTATTAGCTGCCAGGGGAAATCATGGAGAAAAATGGGCCATTTAGACATTATGGAGGATCAAATAAAGACACAAGGAAGTGGGTCAACAGTTCCACTAAACCACCAGACAAAGTATAATAATGCTCATGTTTCAGGGTGTAAATGATTGCCTGTCATAGTTGCTGTCTTTTACAGCATTACAGTATGCTGGGTTTCAATTCTTCCCTCTGAAGAGATAGTACCACTTCCTTAATTGCATTGCTTGTAAAATTAATACAGATGAAGAGAATGTGGGTATGTGGATCTGCTGCTGTCAGACAGCCAACATGAAAAGTTAACCTTTATATGGAAGTTTTTATTACATTGCCTACAGGATTCAATATGGCAGTTGTGTCATCGTTTCCTGTTGGAAAATCTAGCAACACTGAATAAAGGAGAGTGTTAAGAATAATTTCCATAGCTCTTTGATGGCAAAGTCAGTGATACCGAGTTAAATGATGGATACTCTCAAGGAAGTATGAAGAGGATTATGCAATTGTGCTTGTACAATTTGGGGACCATCTAAGTCCAACTGCCTGCTCAATGCATGATCTGCAGTGCTGAATGCATCTATGATATACTGACAAATGGATGTCCAGCCTGAGATTCTGCATAAATATCAGCAAAGGAGAGCCAACTCCACACCCAAAAGACACTCTGTTTCACTGTTGTAGAAACCATGCCATTAGAAAGCATCTCATATTGTTTTCTGAAATCTGCTTCTTCACATTAATTCTACTACTGTTCTCTGAAGTAGCAGAGAACAAGTCTGCATGACAGTCTTTCAGATATGCAAAGACATGATCTCATCCGTCATGACATCAATCTGACAAGCTGGTTCCTGTTTCTGAAAACTGAGGTTGTGAGCCAATGGTCAAGAAAGGGTTGAATCCAGTGCTCCCAGGTCTCAGCCCAACCATATGGTGACACCATCAGATGCTAAAGGACGTTTTGAAGTATTTTTCTTTGTTATTCCAGGTCGGGAAGATTCAAGAAATAGTATTTCTATGCCTCTGGGAGTTGAGAGAACATTTTGACAAAGTGTCTGCTCTAGCTACCTTGACATAAATCCAGTGCAATATAGTGCCAAAAATAGCTAAGATTCAGTTTTATTGTGTGGCTGGGGATTTAATCCATGAATGCAGATTGGAAGAATTAATGGCTGTTTGAAAAGGAGTAGTGGGGAAAAGTACCCAAGAAGATATGTGGTGACATCCACAGGCTTGGTAGTACATGTGATACGGCGAGATTTGCTTCCCTAAATGCCTTACCTGTGCAGGAAAGGGCTTCAGAATAAGAGCCCAGTTACTTCACTGGCATTTTTAATAAACTAAGTTTGGAATTCTGCTCTAGGCATAGACTTGTCATCAGCCCCATGGAGATGTCTTGGAGAGGCTTGTCTGCTTAAGAATAGGGGTGGGAGGAGCTTGAGGAGCTGGAGTTTGGTGAGGGACAGGGGTCTTAAAGAATCTAGTCCAACTCTTTGCCATCACTCTTCCTCACTCAGCCCTCAAGTAATATTCTCCTCTCCTATAGAGCTGTGCTAACCTCCTAGAGCTGTGCTGCTCGTCAGACAACACTATGTTCTCTGTTGTATACAACAGACCTAAAGACTGATTTTACAAGAGCCTTTTGTCCTAACACTCTGGAAAATCAAGCATCCTGTCAATTTTATTCTGCAGCCTGTCACAAACATTGGAAAGTGCAGCAAAAGTGTAAGGGGGCGGAAAATGATATTGTAGAGGATTCACTAGGTGGCAACAGAATGACAGAACAGAAAGCTCATTGCAATGTATGTCAAGACATCCACCACTGCACTTCCATCCTAAGTGGATGTCTCAAGTGCATACCCAGTCAGAACAGAGCATTTGAGAACCTTCTTCTAACCGCCATTCTGTCTTGCATCAGAATTTTCCTTCTCCTAGATGGGCTACCTTCCCAGGTTGATGATCCCCATCTGCCCCTTGCTTCCCTCTACAGAAACAGCCTTCTTGACTGTTGGACCTTGAGCCTAGCCTGGCAGTATCAGGGCAACATCCATGGAGAAGCACTCTGGTGCATGCAAACTCCACAAACATGCGGAGATCACAAACAGTGACATGCAATGAAATTTTCTGTAAGGGAATAGTTATGTCTAGAGGCGCCAGCTTGTGAGGGTGATGGGGAGGGTTGATGTCATGCATGTGAGCATCGTGCCTCCCTCCCCAGCCAGGGCAGAAGCTTCCACTCACCGCACGCCACTACTAGTAAACATAGAGGAAGTTCCATCCTGGAATAATTCAGTAAAGCAAGTACAACAGAAACTTCTTTTTCCCTTGCTGTTTCCACAACCCTTCTATTCTCTTTAAACCAAGTGCATTAAACTTCAACAAAGCACCTCTTTGTTCTAGTCAGCCTTGAAGGTTTAGTTTCTGAAAACAAATGGGATACTACTTTGTCATAATGGGGTTTCATTTTCATACTGCTTAGTTGGATAGTAATTACAGTGCGGTGTAGGTGGGGGAGAGAAAAAGAAGGTATGTCCTAAATGGTTAATGATCCTCGGCAAGCAATCTGTCCAAAGAAGGAAAGATTTCTCCCGTACTCTGGAAATTGATCTATAATCTTGTTCTGCTTCATTGGTGTTCTTGGCCCTTCCCCACCTTTCCTTGTAGGGTTGCAAGTGCATCTGATGAAACTGCCTGGTATTATTTATCAGCACATCGCCAAGCCATCAGGCAATACTTCTGTTAATTTCAGTGTATTTTCTTGGCCATATAGAGAGGAAAGCAACCAGGGTTTAGAAATGTATGGATGAGATTCTCCTTACAGCCCAGGGGGTGTTAGCTCTGATAAGTAGTGAAAACTGGAAGCAAGAAAGAGTTTCCAAGTGATTCTGAAATATATTGCTTTCAGACATTCCTGATTGCAGGGAGCAGCCTGCTCTTCAGAAAGGACAGGATGGTTGCAACTTGGGATACGGTGGGAAATGAGTTCTCATTTTTATGTAAAAGTGCCAAATCCACACTTCATGGACCAATACAAGGACCAAAATGCAGCTATACTTCAAAGTTTTGTTAATATGTATAAAAATGAATATATTTGGGGAAATGGCATACAAAAACAAAATACATTGCATATGGGAAGACTGGTAACAAAAAATTGTACATTAGGCAAAATGTGTATTTTAGGAGATATGTCCACAAAAGTATACTGATGTGGAAATGGGGCAAACTGAACTTAAGACTGGAAAAAGATGAAAAGGGGGAGAAACTGAAATTGATGCATAGAAACTGAAATTGACAGATTCACCCAACCATGAACAAGGGCAATTTTGGTTGTATACCCAGTCTCAAAGCACTATTAAATTTGCTCGGTAAGGGGGATGTCCTGTTGTGTTTTCTTTTTGGTCAGAAATTATTTCTTGTATCAACTTGGTCTTGGGAGAAATCCTTTATATTTGTGGATGTTTACGTACTCTTAAATTATATTCCTGCGGTATGGAGGACAAAGAAAAGGACAACAAAAGTGGGCTCTGCAAACCTTTGTGGTGGCTAAGAGACTTACACAACAAAGCTGGAAGGACATAAATCCATCATTCAGTAGTTTGAAGATCTCACCACCCTTTCGACATTTGAATGTATGGCTTATAATCACCAATTGCATTTAAACACCTAATTGGAATGCTTATATTAATGTATATGTTTTAATCATAATTGGTGCAGTATTCTTATTGTCAATGTCAGCTAGCAATAGATTTTTTTGTTGCTATTTTGTTCTCATTATTGCTTGTGTTTGTTTTTCTTTTCTTTTTTCTTACAATTGCAAATTAAAAATGGGGGGAGATTAAAAAGAATTTTTGGAAAATGCTTAGTAAATGCTATAAGTAACTTTAATAGTTCATTTTTTAAAAAATGATGGCTTACAAAAACATTGTGAGAACTCTAGGGATATGGCTACCTCTACATTTCTAAAAAGAGTGTTCCATTCTTGGACAACATTCATCAATTTAGCACCTGCCTCACACTTCAGATGGTGCTACCCACCATCCCTCTTTCTTCCCTCAAATATACTGATGGGAAAGCTTCCCTGGCTTAAACAAGAATTGGTTTGGTATTCATGAGCTCTCCTAAAAACATATTGGGAAGGAAATCTCCTGAGAATTTTCTTCCAGTCCATAATGTTGGTGCATGCATGTTGATGCACACATGAACCTTATTGGACCCTTTGCTGGAAATTGTAGCATTCAATTTACCTCCTTACTTTCTCCCAAAAACCATATATAGGGAGAAGATGAGTCTTTTAATCTGGAATAGGAGAAAATAATCATGGAAACTAACCCAAGGAGTGAAAACACCAACAAAAGACTACTTGGTCAGGTGTTCAGGTTGCATAAGGCATGTTCAGAAATATGCCTCAACAAATGAACACTGTATCCAGGGATGGGAAGCAGGGATGTGAAAGAACTGTGAGCTCAATTCAGTTCTGGTACTATTTTTACCCTCTTGTGCTAAGAATTATTTCATTCTTTTGAGCCAAGTTCCAACTGGTGTAACTTGGGGTTCTATTAAATAACAAAAATGGACCCTGAAAGCCTGGAGACTTCTCAGTCCTGGCATCCACAAATGATGCTAAACAGGTCAGTGGAACAGCACATACATTTCATGAAGTAGATCCCACGTTCCAATTCCTGGCATCTCCGATGAAAAATGATCAGGCAGATGGAAAGAAGACAAAGTCCCAATCAGAGAAGAATGGCAGACCAAGTTGACAATCTATGCTGAAATGGCAAAAATGATGGAAAAGATCAGAAATCAGGAAGACCATTTTTTTTTTGTTCATTAAGGACTGGAATAGTTTTATAACATATCTTAGAGACCACTGTAAACAGTTGAAAACATTAGCAGAAATACAGTAACACTTGTAAAGTAACATGAACTTTGGATACTATGGATAGATTACAGTGAGAGATGCAGGAATAAAATTTAGAAATGGAACCCATGGAAGGAGGGAGGGAGGTCTGAAAGTTCGAGAGAACCTTTTGTTTTTTCTTTGGAATTGTTATGTTTGTTGTATATGATTATTATGCCAAACTAAATAAAGAAATTACAAAAGAAAAGAAAAGAAAAATGATCAGGGAGCAGACCTCTGCCAAAGACCCTGGAGAGTCACTGTCAATACTAGGCTAGATGAACAAATAGTCCAACATGGCAGGATGCAGCTTCCTATACTAGTAAGTAAGTAATAACAACCTCACTAAGATTGATAAATCATTGCCTCCACCAGCTGCATTTGGAATACTAACCTTACGCCCCGCCACACACACTAAATATTACTTCCAAATTTGGGCTGTTTTATGTGCATATGCCAGGCTTAACAACTGCTGTAGTTTGTATTCCCTATGGGCCTATTGAATCCTCAGAACTGCAGTGTCCTCTGATTTCCTTTTCTCCTCTCAAACCCCGTAAGGAATGAATGAGACACAACTTTAGGTATGGTGCACAGCCCTGCTTGTCACCAGCTTGTGTGTAAACAAATAGATTTGATTGTAATCTGTACAATGCAGCCTATCAAAAGCATTGTTTTCCCTATA
The DNA here is from genome assembly GCF_964188305.1 of Podarcis bocagei. Classification (NCBI taxonomy): domain Eukaryota; kingdom Metazoa; phylum Chordata; class Lepidosauria; order Squamata; family Lacertidae; genus Podarcis; species Podarcis bocagei. Next base: position 29,744,348 of record NC_138135.1, read on the forward strand.
CAATGCCTACTTCTGATTTTGTGGAATCAACAAACACTTTGAAGAAGGGGAACAATGTAATCAAGGGAAGCGATGTAAAGGATATTAATTTTGAATTTCATTCAAAATGTGAATTCCATTCTGTGTCTGTTTTTACTTCTTTTTCTTTTTTGCTGTGAGCAAAAGGTTAACCACTCTCCTGTGCAATGGGCAGTTCCAGGAAATGGACATTGTAATCAGCTGCTTTGAATGTTATTGCTGCCAATAAATCCAGGTTAATAAGAAGGTCTGCACTGTTTACTGCAAGCACTGAAACTCATGTTCAGATATACAAAGAAAAGTATGTATGTATCCATATCCATATCCACACAGACACGCATGCACATTGGAGGGTATGGATACTATGCACTGCCTCTGGCCTGGCCAGGCCAAGTGTAGCATAAGTCTGCTCTTGCTAAGCACCCATGCAGAGTTTCAAAAAGAACTAGCTCTCTTAATGGAATGGCAGCAAAGTTTAAATGGCTGGAATGATTTTAATGGCTGCTGCTTAAGCATCATAATCGAAAAAGCAAGCAAGGACAACTAAAATCAAATTCCTTTAGTTGTGGCACAACCAGGATATTCAGGCCTATGAACATTGGAGCCTAAGCCTGAGACAGTTGAGGAGATAGATATCTGGTAGGCTTTTCTCCTGCCCACTGGGGAGCAAGTGGGGAGGCAGCAAGGAGGTTGTCTGGTGCAAATGCAGAAGAGCTGCATTGAGTTGGCCAGTGCATTTGGACCATGCTGGCCTTTCTGTCTCCCCTCACCTCCCCATCTCATAAGCAGCAGCGACTCAGATATGTGCATCCTACCAGTGTGCCAATGCCTGTCAGGGGGCAGAGGAAGCAACTCCCACGCCAGGTTGCCGGGAACAGATAAGACAAAGAAAAGTTCTTACCAGTTGCTTTTTATTCAATATTTACAGAGAGAGGCTTGGAATGCAGCCTCTTGGAATAATGGCGTTGTCTTGAGTGACTGTCCACCCTCTTTTTCTCCCACTTCCTAATTTTTCATCATCTCCTCTATGGGTGGCGCCGAGGGCTCTTTGCTTCTGAGCCCTTTGCTCTACTACTTTCAAGACTCACCGGGTGCTGCGAGAGGGGAGCTCTGGAATGCTTTCTAAAGACACTGTGTCTCTCAGCTGTTGCCCTCCTGGTGCTTCCTTCTCCTCCTTTCCCATTATTTCCCAGCTTTCCCCCTCATCTGCCTCTGAGCTGTGACCTCCCTCAACCCCCTGTTGTAATTCTGAACTGTCTTCTTCTCTGGAAGGGTCATGCTGGGGAGGCGGTCTTCACCATTCCTCCTTTGCCCAGTCCCTGACAATGGTTACTGGTCAGAGCTGAAATTCAGGCAGGAGTCAGGAGCAAACCAGACTTAGAATCGTAGAGTTGGAAGGGACCCTGAGGATCGTCTAGTCCAGCCTTTCTCAACCTTGGGTCCTCAGATGTTTTTGACCTACAACTCCTATCATCCCTGACCACTGGTCCTGTGAGCTAGGGATCATGGGAGTTGTAGACAAAAAACATTTGGGGACCCAAGGCTGAGAACCACTGGTCTAGTCCAATCCCCTGTAATGCAGGAATATACAGCTGCTCCATACTGGGATCGAACCTGCAACCTTGGCATTATCAGCATCATGCTCCTACCAACTGAACTGTCCATATAGTGGCCATGGCACAAAGAAGCCAGCCAGATTGGGAACATCATGTTGGGAGGCTCCTGTAACCACTATGATGCAGTTGGCCTTGCCTTCCTCTCCATCTCCCGACCCTCATCATGATGAGGTGCCTTCCTCTGGAGCCCACAGCATTTCCTTTTCTGGTTAAGTTCTATTGCCATGGCAAAGCACCAGGTATTTTTAAACATCAGGCAAGTGTTCTGTCTCAATTTAATCTAGGGAATCCCCACCTTCCCGGCTTCAGAAAGAGTGTTCAGGATGGATTAGCTTAGAAAGCAAAGTCCAGATGGCTCTATGAAGTGTTTTTCATTATAATTATGCCATGTCCCACTGCAGAAATAGTTTTGCAAAGCATTCTGGTGTTATTGGGCCCCGGAGAGCATGAGGCACATACTTATGCTGCTGTCACCTGCTTTGAAAGCCCCAGGACCACCCTCTTGTTCCCCGTGAAATGGTTTGAACTATTAACAGATGGCTATTATGGGATCAGAAAGGAACAGATCAGAAGTTCAGTGGTCCTAAGGGGGGTTAGCAAATGTTCCCAGCAGGAAGGTGTCAATGGAGTTTTAATTTCCACGTGTATTGTAGCTTGCCACTTCCCAGACGTCACATAAACTGGAGCCTCAGCAGACTCACAGCAGGACCGGGTTATCAGATTCCATTCAAAGGCTCAGTTTGAATCTGCAAGAATATTAAGTTAACAGCAGTAGTTAACCATCAGCAACTGCTATTATGAGTCAGAATGGAAGCAGTGGGTATTTGCTCCACAGCAAAGGAAACACAGTTTAAGCGAGCAGAAATGTAACCTGCATTTTTTATATAACTAGGTAGAGATTCCAAGATTAGCAGTAGGGATGGGTGGGGAAGACCTATGAGAAATGTTGCCAGTCCAAATTCAGGGACATGTGTTGAGGGGGAATGGAGGGCTGTTCAAGACCTTGTTGCTAACATACAGCACTGAACAATGTGGTACCACGTTACCTCAAGGACTGTCTGTCCCTGTGTTGACTTAGTTCTTCTCTTGAACTTTTATTCATGGCACCACAGCTTACAGAAGATCATAGGATGGTGATCCCCAAATGGGCATTTTCTGCTGTTACCTGCTAAATTTTGGGATGGTTTTCCCTCTGCTATACCTGAAGCATAATCCATTATTTGCTTTAGATGTCTTGCAAATACATTTTTTTGTGTATTTTCCCCTGATCCACAAGAATGAATAATGTATCACTGGATTTCTGTTTTTGTGATATTGTTTTCATGTGGATTTGTATTGTTTCTACACTACTTAGATTTTTTTTTAAAAAAAAGCAACAACAACTATGTGGTTTAGAAAGATTTTTAAATAGATTGATAGACCGTGTTGCTACTTTGGTACAATGATTGCATCATTTAATTAATCCAGCATGGATGTGTGTGCCCAGCACATCCTGTCCCTTTCAGAGTGGCTGGACCCCACCACACTATGAACCCACCAATGGAACTGGGACATCTCAAATTAATTTTAGGCTGGGGGTGGCAAGATTAGAAAGTCATATGGATGGAAAATCCTGGTGGATTGGATGTTTTCCAAAATCAGTCACGTCAGTGATGGACTTGGGTAATATGGCACCCTTTGTGAGACCAAAAAGACACTAAAAAATTGGCTGACTGATTGCCCACAAAACTACCCTAGATTAAGATATATTACCCTAAAGTAGCTTGGTTGTCTGCACGAAGAATTGTAAAGGCAAAGGTAAAGGACCTCCTGGACAGTTAAGTCCAGTCAAAGGTGACCATGGGGTTGCGGCACTCATCTCGCTTTCAGGCTGAGGGACCCAGCGTTTGTCCACAGACAGCTTTCCAGGTCATGTGGCCAGCATGACTAAACCACTTCTGGCACAACAGAACACCGTGACGGAAACCAGAGTGCATGGAAATGCTGTTTACCTTCCTGTTGCACCAGTACCTATTTATCTACTTGCGTTGGCGTGCTTTCAAACTGCTAGGTTTGCAGGAGCTGGGACCGAGCAATAGGAGCTCACCCCATCGCGGAGATATGAACTGTCGATCTTCTGATCGAAAAGCCCAAGGGGCTCAGAGGTTTAGACCACAGTGCCACCCGCATCCCTGATACGAAGAATTGTGTTGTCCATCAGGTGCACAAGGGCAAAAGGGCCATCCTCCCAGCTACTTCAAAGGGAGGAATGGAGCCTGTGCACCCTGTAGCAGTTGTTTGGACCACACCGATGAGGTCTACCTCTCCTCTGAGAACCATGGCTCTAGCAATTTATTTTTGGTGAACTGAATATTTGATGATCTGGCATCCTAGGGCAGTTGCCATAGTTCTAGAACTGTGACAGGGCCCACCAGTGCAGATGCTTTCTCTGGGCACACCATTGCCCACGGCCTGGGTCCCAGCTTACCAAATGGCAGCTGTGGACAACTGGGAAGCTACCATTCAAAAGTGCCTATAATGCCCCAGAGTGCAGCTATGCTGCTGGGGCATTAGGGGGAAATCCTATGACAGGTGACTTGCAGCCAGTCACTGCAAATTTAGGTAAAATCATGGCTGCCCTTGCTTGTAAGCCTGCTTTAGGAGAAGGGAGTTGTGATGTTGAAGGGGGTCCACTGGAGACAGGTATCTACTGCACAGAACCCCATGGTTGCTGGAAGTTGCTGCTGGCTGGAAGACAAAATAAGCCAGATGAAGATTGAAAGAAAACAAAAACAAAAAAACCCCATGAACATTAGACATTCATTCTTTCTCTGTTTTCCCCAGCAGGGAATAATTGCTGGTCAGGCCCAGGCAGGAGGTATACAGTAATAATGAGCGTAGCTGTCAGCATAAGTGACAGATATTTGCTGCTGTTCCTTCTGTTCTGTTAACACAGGAGGGACATTTTTGAATGAGAAACATTGCCATTACAATCATTATGTCCACGTGTTGCTTTCACTGCAAGCCACGGACCAAAAGAGAAGAAAGCAGACTGAGTGTAGGTATCAGAATTACAGGCTCTTTTTTCTATTGTGCATCAAGGCCCCATGACCACCCTGTTCCCTAAAGTGTAAATAACTAGACACCACACAGGATATTAGTTTGGGATCAAATAAGGCCACAACTTTATTGGTTAGAGAAGTGAAGTTTGGCCATAGGCATTGTGGTAAGCAACTGCATATATCACTCCTGCCCACCCGCTGGGAGTGTTTCTAAGGGTGAAGCTGGTGGGGGGGTGCCCTATGACCTATGTAAAATTGGGGTGTCTCCCAAGTGGTCCCCATTGTGAGGAGTGGTATGGCCCTAGCCCCCATCTAGGCATTGGAAAGGAACCACTCCTCCCAGATACCCTTACCCGTGGAGGGGCAGGCAGAGACTACAACCTCCCCTCCAACCAAGACTAGGCTTACCCAATGCCTATCCACCTTACACAGTTGTGACGATTGCTACGAGGTAGGCAAAAGCCCAAATGGCAATGCCAATTAGCCAAGTGGAAAAAAATTCATGCCCTGCCCCCTGAAAATTAGGCGACCAACATTGTCTATAGCAAGGTCGTACCATCCATGAAAATCCTAATCTGAGGGAGGGTGAGTGGAACGCCTGCTACCTCTCGCCGCCATTGGCCCATTTAATGGCAGGAACATGATACAGTCAGTGATAGGCTAGTTTACTAGGAAGGCCCGGGGCCTGCTTGCAAAGCCACCCACCCACAAAGGGGGCAAACAGACATACTAAATTTGGCTGGCTGGCATCTCAGGACTTTCAGGAACTGCTCTGCCTCCATGGTTGGAGCCAAGGAATGTTTCTGAATGCCAGTTGCTGGAAACCGCAGCAATTGGCCACTGTGAGAACAGAATGCAGGGCTATATCAATATTTTTATAAATAAAATAAATTAGTAAGAGAACCCTGTTCCCCTTGCAGAGCTGCGGTTCCCAGAGCTCCCTGGGAAGAGGGATTGACTGTTAAGCCACTCTGAGAATAGTAACTCTGTGAGGGAAATGCACCCTGATAGCTGAAGATGACACTTCATGGCCAAGATGAAGTAGACTGCAGTCAATTATAAGTCTGCTGCAATACTTTTTGATGTGTTCATTCACAGAGCATTCCTTGAGATGGGCATAAACATGGAAGCCCCTGCTTGTGTAGAGCTTGCAATGTTTACCAGAGTTCCCACCTAGCACCATGGAAATACTGGACTGAAGCAAATATAATTTTCTCAGAATACTTCAGTACTCCTTATTTTCTTTGCTCTGACTGTGAATATATATTCAGTCTGTGTTGTATGCAGTCCTTTATCCCTTCACTCAGGTGGTAAACAGTACAATATAACATGGCAATGGCTGATTCCGAAGGGGGATCACAGTCCTTTTTAGAGACACCTTCTGGCATTTGAGAAGCACACAGGCTACTCAGAAGAGAAGTGTAGGTTTCCTGGGATACTAATGGAGCCAGATCTGTCCAAAATTGCCTTTGGGCAGATGAAAATCCAGTTGCAAAGGTTGTAGAGGTTCAGAAAATGTCCCAATTTCTTTGGCTGATAGGGAAAGAGATGTCCCTGAAGATCTGGATCTTTAATCTCCAAGGAGCAAGAGTACAGTAAACTGGCTGGCGGGCTGACAGAATACATGTAAGGGTTTGTATCTCCTCCTGCTCAAACCAAAGGTTATAAATGCTTCCCTGTCAGAAGCTTTCCCCATGTAACACTCATGCACACCTAAATAGGGAAAGTGCAGCCTGTATCTCTGCTGGCAATGCTGCAGAATGTATAGATGGAAGTATGAATTTATAGGCCAGGATTTCATTTTAAATCAGGGTTCAAGAACCTCAGGCCTGTGGGCCAAATGTGCCCCAGCAACTATTCAGCTGGCCCTCTTAAGTGCCCCCAGGCAACCCCCCTCACTGGCCCTGCTTCATATCCCATGCAGTGGCATAGAGTGGGTTGCCAGTGTCTAGGGCCACACGGAGTGGGGTGGGAGGGAAACAGAGTACGCATACACATTCAACCACCTAAAGGCATCCGCCAAACCAGGAGATCGCAGACACAGAAATAAGTAAAGAAGAGTTGTTCCATTGTCTGCAGAGATCAATCCCTGGTTTACATGGAGAAGCCATTTTCAGTGGAGCCCAGTGAAAGAAGAATGCAGCTGTATTGAGGCAGCACTGGGTTTTGAAATTTTGCACCTCTAACAATTTTGATCCTGCGGCAACTGCCCCAGTTCCACTCCATGCTATGTTGCTAACCCCACAGGCTTTTGCCTGGCTGGAATTTGTCCTTGAATGTGCCTATAAATGCCTGCTGCATCTATGGATGGAGATAGAAAAGGGTATGTGAGTCTGTGTGTGTAGAAACGAGCCTACTGTACTAAGGTAAGTTTTTCATCCATTGCTCTCCCCACTTTTGCCTCTGGTGCTGCCTACCCCTGGCATCTTGCCCTAGGCAGATTGGCCAGAAGGGAATGTGGCCCCTGGGATGAAATAAAAACCCCTTCATTATCCCCATTGTTTTTTTTTAAACAACAACAACAACTCTGGCTGTCAGCGGAAAGGTATATGTCATGGATCGTACCATGATATTAGGTGTGTTACAAACATGTCCTTATTTTCATTTGTGAAATGTTGGAAGGTACATTGAAGTAGCAGTTTTTAACTAAATGTACTCTGCAAAACAAACCACTGTTGAAAACTTATGTTAAAACACAGATAAGGACCCAGATGTTGATGGATTCCAGTTCCCATAAACTCTGATCACTGGCCATATTGCTCCAAGCTAATGGGATTTGGAGTCCCTAATAGCATATGCAGAATCACAAGTTTCCCATTGCCATGTTAAAATGTTTCTGTTTGTTTGTTTTTAAGTGGGAAGTTTTGTCTAACCTCACTCTGGCAGACATATGCTGTAATTTTTGCTTTGGCAAATCAGGCATACTAGATATTTCTCTCTCTCTCTCTCTCTCTCTCTCTCTCTCTCTCTCTCACACACACACACACACACACACACACACTGCAATGTGCCTTTATTTTGCTAACCCATTTGCACAGCTAACAATTTTCCCTTCATCTCCATGAATGTAATAAACAATTTTGACCAATGAATGCCTTTACAGAATGGAAACGTCTGATATTTGGAACTTGACAAATAGCATATTTTCTTATATATATCTCCCTCTCGTTGAAAATATGACATTTTTACAACAAAGAGAAAAACTCAGCTTTCCACCCGAGGGTGAATAAGACATGCTGAACTTTATGTCATCTTTCTTGTGAAGACTCCCATCAACTGGATTGTATGAAACTTTTGGATAGAACGTAAGTGTATAGTTTGATATAATCAGACTGGCTATAGAATTTTTTTAAAAAAGCAAATAGAGTGAGCACCTATTTCCCACATACTCCGTGTTTCAAAGACTGGACAGCAAGTGCCGTTTGGGGTTATTTTGGGGAATGATAAGAGCAGGCTATTTCTAATACCTTGCAAATCTTGATAGACACTGGAAGGATTTCGAAACATTTCTTAATCCATTTCAGCTGCATTGTATTATGCACCAAGATAAACTAAGCCATTACCACCCAGAGTTAAATCTTAGCCTTGACTAATTCAAGTCCAGTTGATTTCAATGTGTCTACTCTAAGTATGATTAAGTTTGGATCCCATCCTGTGTGTGCCTTTCAATGCTGAATATTTATGTAAAGGAATCAATAGTCTTGTAGCCCCTTAAAGACTAGCAGAGTTATTATGACACAAACTTCTATGAACTGCTACAGTTTACTTCATCAGCTCCATCAGATCAGCTATGAAGTTTGCTGCAGATCTCAGTTATGACTCTACTTTAACCCAATCATTGTTTCTGCCTCATTGTTTTGTATTTGGGGCTCAAAAGTCTTGCCCTATTCAGAGGTGGATGCAATGCCCCACACCCAACACATCTGTACTAAGCAGGAAAAAGGAAGGAGAGATACTGTGTCCTTTTCCACCTTCTCCCTCAGAGTTTCCCAGCGATATTCTGTTGTAAGGCTATGACGTGATGTCGAGTCACATTAAATGAGACGAGATGGGAAAAGACAAACTCTAATACTCCTTGATTGCCTTCAACCACTGTTAGCTTTGGCAATTAAGAAGACAGTGTTTCATGGGCAGCTTATGCCTTGACTATATGAATTCTGCTGTTGGAAATTCCCTGCCTTGTATAAATACCCACCTCTTGGACTTCACAATCTGGGTGAATCTGCCTGTTTGGTTTCTATTAGTTTCTTATTTTTCCAATCTACGGTTCAGTTCTCCATATTTCCACATCAGTTTGGATTTGATAGAAAGAAGTCCTCTTGAAAATCCAGCAGTATTTTAGGGTAAATTACTCCTAATATACACATTTGCATGTCATTTTGCGTAATATATACATTTTTGCAAAGCTATCTTTCCATGTCATTTCCACTAATACCTGCAATTTAATGCACATTTTACCACAGTACATTGCATTTTTGAACATTTTATTTGGCTGGGGAAAAATAGTTAGGAGGATTTGCTTGGTATTTTAATGCTAATAAGAAGCTAGATCATAACACTGTAGATTGGTGGGATGGATTATGCTGTACTGAATCCCTGCCACCCATTTTATGAAACTTTTCACCAACCAGCAAAAATGAGGTGCACTTTTCTGCCACTGTGTGTGTGTGCACTTCAACTTTCTTGCCTGCTTGCTTTGCCAGGGCTTGGTGAAAAGCACAGGAGGAACAATTTCACTCCCCATTGTGGGTCTGAGTGGTGAAGCTTTAACCAGCCCTGCCATGTTACCCCTTCCTCTTCTTTTGCTGGAAAACATCGGAGCAGGTCAGAGCACTCTGGAAACAGGAAGTACTGCCATGTTTATTGAGCTGTCTTGAATCATAGCTCCTGGATGTATTAGCTGGTGCTCAGGCCCTGAAAACATGAGCACCATGAATGCAGAAGGGATGAATTCACAGAAAAAATGCTGACAGACAGGAGGGAGAGGACCTGGCTGGAAAGTTCAGAAGGTGCAGCAGGGCCAAGCTGAGGAAAACCATGCCTTTTCCATGAAGCTATATCATCTGCAGCTGGAAAAACCAAGGGGGCAACTGGTGTGCCATTTCAAAAAGCTTGGAGGGATGGAACTGGCTCAAAGACTGGCAGATTACTACTCCTGCTGTAAAGTAGGAACAAATCCTATTCCCTTCTGGACAAGCTTCTGATGGCCACATGTCATGGTTGGGTGCGGCTAGAAGCAAAAGGTGGAGGAGGCAATTAATGTACAGTTTACCTTTGTACAGTCAGCTGCTTTCTGTACATGTTCACGCACCCTTCTGTACTCCATTCAGGGAAGCAAGAGACATTATCAGAGTTACAGCCTGAACTCTGAAGCCGCTGAAGAGGATATGAAGTAACATAGTGGAGACATGTCTGGGGATGGGTGTCTGCCTTAAGGAGAATTCTTAGGGCCAGATAGAGGGACCTGGGGGGACCAAGTTCAAATATCAGTCCTAAGGACCCCTACCTGCTGTAAGATAAAAATAAAGGGAAGATTACACAACTCAACCACCTCATAAAATTATAACTTGGTTGTGAAGGTAAAAGCTGTGAAAAATCTCACTGAAGTTCTCCCACTCAACTCCCTCCCTCCGTCCCCCCCCCCCAAATGTTATGGGGATGAAGGGCAAATACCCACCAAAGCTTCCAGAGTTTTCTGATTTGAAACTCTCTCACGCTATCTGCTTGTCTACGGATCAAGTATGACTCATCTCTGTTCCTGCACATCTCCCACTTCTAGCAACTAAGTTTCCTTGAAAAGCTCACGCGCATGCTATATTTAAAGAAAATAGGTTGCAATTAAGCAAAGTTATTAATCACCATTGTGATTCACTATAATGAGGGCAATTTGAGCATTCAATTTTTTCCCCTCCCCGAAAGCATTAAGACAGATGTATGCTTCAACAGAGTCTAACTAATGCTCAAATCCAATCTTACGCTTTCTGTAGAAGAAACCCGAGGTTTCAAAAGAAGACCTTGGAACAGCAAACACTTTGTTTTGGTTGTTTCGTAGCACTTGTATCTTTCTTTGTCATTCTCCACCATCTCAGAGGCCAGCTGGTTTGGTGACAGAATTATTCTGCCTCAGCTGTCCTCTTCAGCAGCCATTCCATCAGGCTGCAGGAGACAGAATGAGATGGGAGCAAAGGGGCTCTCCTAGCGGCTGCATTGAAAGACCAGTACCATCCATTCATTCATTCATTCATCCACCTCCATAGTTCTGCCCGGACACTGAGGTCCAGTGCCAAGGGCCTTCTGGTGGTTCCCTCACTGCGAGAAACCAAGTTACAGGGAATCAGGCAGAGGGCCTTCTCGGTAGTGGCACCCGCCCTGTGGAACGCCCTGCCACCAGATGTCAAAGAGAAAAATAACTACCAAACTTTTAGAAGACATCTGAAGGCAGCCCTGTTTAGGGAAGCTTTTAATGTTTAATAGGTTATTGTATTTTAGTGTTCTGTTGGAAGCTGCCCAGAGTGGCTTGGAAAACCCAGCCAGATGTTGCGGGGTATAAAAATAAATTATTATTATTATTATTATTATTATTATTATTATTATTATTATTATTCATTCAGATTATTTGGAATTTCATCCCATTCTTCACCAAGTCCCTAGGGTGGGTTACAAAAATAAGTAGTAAATTAAGCACAATGAGCATTGCAATCATAAAATAAAACCACAAAAACAACTAAGATCAGAATAAAAAAGCAGCGGTGAGGCATAGCAATTGACAGAGGTGCAGGAGGAGAGAAAACATGCACTCAACCAAAGGCCTGGGGAAAGAGGTGTGTCCTGATCAATCATCAAACTGCATACATGGATGGTGTATTCATTTGTGTAATTTGAGCTCATAATACTTCTTCCTTTCCCTTCACTCTTTCTATTCCATTGCAATGGCAATAGTATCAGAGTTTCCCTTTTTTTTCTTCCTCCCTCCTACGGCTCAGAAAAAAGTGTTGTGATGAACTCTTTCCTCCATTTTTTTTTCTTCCGCTGGGAAAGAGGATTCCATCTTTCTGCCTCATTCTCAGGGCACTTACTTTATCATTACTGAGGGCTGAAGCTGAGGGTAAACCTTTCTTCATCATTCTGCAGCTTCCACATTTCCTGATCTGAAAAGCCTAATGATGTCTTCCCTAGGTTGTAATGGAAGGGTAGGAACTCAGGAAGGCCATAGTTTGCATACCATTGGTGAGATGCTTGAAAGAAAGGATGCTGAAAAATACCCCTTGTAAAGTAAGCATGACAAAAACCCTGTAGCCCACCTATAAGGAACTTCACTGAATTTTTCTACTCTCTTTGATATTTTCAGATTATTATTTTTTTATTTGTTGGATTTGCATACAGCTCTTCAAATTTATTAAAATTTATTAAATTTGCATACAACTCTTCGTCCAGTTAGCAACAGGAAAATACAAAATGGGAACACAAATTCATAATAAAACGAAAACAAACCAATAACACCTCCCCCACAAACACATTTTTAAAAGCCATGAAATGTCAATCAGCCAAATGCCTGGTTGAAGAGAAGCACTTTTGCCTGGTGCATAAATATATGTAATAAAGGGGCCAGGCAAGCCTCCCTGGGGAGAGCATCCCACAATTGGGGGGCCACCACAGAAAAGGCCTGTTCTCATGTTGTCACCCTCTGGACCTCTTGTGAAGGCGGCACACAAAGCAGGGCCTCAGATGGTGATTGCAAGGTCTGGGTGCAACAGGGTTCTCATTAATTGATGGAGGATGGATGAAAAAGCATAAAAGTCTTTGGCACAGCACTAACAGGACCATGGAGAGCTCCAAGGGACCTGCAGGCTGAAGCATTATCTTTTTACAGCAGCTACAGGGAAATGTTATAATCAACAGCGGCCTAGAGGCAAAATAAGCCTTTCATAGAATAGTGAAAGCTTTCATAGAAGCTACAGTTAGACCTGGATATGGAACAACTGATTGGTTCAAAATTGGGAAAGGAGTACGACAAAGCTGTATATTGGCTCCCTTCTTATTTAACTTATATGCAGAATTCATCATGCGAAAGGCTGGACTGGATGAATCCCAAACCGGAATTAAGATTGCCGGAAGAAATATCAACAACCTCAGATATGCAGATGACACAACCTTGATGGCAGAAAGTGAGGAGCAATTAAAGAACCTTTTAATGAGGGTGAAAGAGGAAAGCGCAAAATTTGGTCTGAAGCTCAACATCAAAAAAACCGAAGATCATGGCCACTGGTCTCATCACCCCCTGGCAAATAGAAGGGGAAGAAATGGAGGCGGTGAGAGATTTTACTTTCTTGGGCTCCACAATCACTGCAGATGGTGGCAGCAGTCATGAAATTAAAATATGCCTGCTTCTTGGGAGAAAAGCAATGACAAACCTAGACAGCATCTTAAAAAGCAGAGACATCACCTTGCCAACAAAGGCCCGTATAGTTAAAGCTATGGTTTTCCCCGCAGTGATGTATGGAAGTGAGAGCTGGACCATAAAGAAGGCTGATCGCCGAAGAATTGATGCTTTTGAATTATGGTGCTGGAGGAGACTCTTGAGAGTCCCATGGACTCCAAGAAGATCGAACCTATCCATTCTTAAGGAAATCAGCCCTGAGTGCTCACTGGAAGGACAGATCCTGAAGCTGAGGCTCCAATACTTTGGCCACCTCATAAGAAGAGAAGACTCCCTGGAAAAGACCCTGATGTTGGGAAAGATTGAGGGCACAAGGAGAAGGGGACGACAGAGGACTAGATGGTGGGACAGTGTTCTCAAAGCTACAAACATGAGTTTGACCAAACTGCGAGAGGCAGTGGAAGACAGGAGTGCCAGGCGTGCTGTGGTCTATGGGGTCACGAAGAGTCGGACATGACTAAACGACTAAACAACAACAACAACAGAACAGTGAGACTGAAAGGTTCAAGCTCTCTAGAGGAATGTCTGGGTGATTAAATGTCCTCACCTTGTTGAGTGGCCTTTGACTTCTGTGAAACTGGGAAGGTAAAAGTACTTCATGGGACACATATTATGTGTCAAACGATGGTGGCAGGGCTATATCTTCCAACAGGGCTGGATCTTCTGCTTTTTCCACTGAGGAAGCAGCCTGAAGGCCATCTTCATCAGACTCTATCACCATGCACTGAAACATCTGCCACTCATTGATCATGATAACCTCCAGGTTCAGAAGCAGCAGGTCCCTGAATACCAGTCACTGGGGAACAAGACTGGGAGATGGCTCTTGTCCTCCTTCTCTATTTATTGGAAAATAGGCGTCTGTTTGGCCACTGTGAAGACAAGGATGCTGAACAAAACTGGCCTATGTGTTGATCTTCTTGTACTTTGTGTCTATGAATTGTTAGCTTCAGAAACATGCTAATTTAAAAAGAACATTTTTTTTTAAGTTCAGAATATTTAACTTATTTATAATGGAACATCTTCCTTAATTAAATAAACACTTCATGCAAAGAAGACAGATTTATGAATGAGTTTGTGCAGGCTTATGTGAAAGCTGAGAGTAACAGAAAATCAATTAAAAACACCTTTGACTAAATGACTGGGGGGGGGGTGTATTCCTAAGGATTATTAAACAAAAGTAATAATTAACAGTAAACAATGAACGCAGTGTAAAATAAAACAGAGAGTGAGTGAGAGAGTGGTGACAGTTCCTCTTAAACATTGTCTTAATTAATTTTATGTTGCACACCAATATAAATAACAGCTCAAGAACAAGAGTAAAGGTACAATCCAACCCAAATATAGTGTTGTTCTCAATGGGGGGAGTGAAGCTGAGCACATTCTTCCCTTTGCCACTGAAATCGATAAGCCGTTTTTAACTGGGTGCTGGAGATATTTTTCTGTCCAGCAGTTTTGATGAAGCTGCATGCTGCTGGGTACACATTTTGGAGTATAATTAGAGACAGCAGGGGAAGCAGTGCATATCCAGGGCACTAGCAGCCTTCAGTGATGGCAGGGGAATACACAGGGCTGCTACTTAATGTATGCAACAGTCTCCCTGTTTCTCTTCTCAGGATTCTCCCTTTGATTATGGGGTTGGAAAAGAAACAGCATTTTTTCCCCAGCTCTGAAAAGGAAGGATAAAGCTGCTGCATTGGTTTACATCAGGAGTGTGCAGCTAAGGATTGCTTTGCTGGAGTAGACGTCTGGCTAGCCACTAGCCAGGACCCATGCCCAAGAGCACTGTGTCCCCCATGCGGTTTGCAGCAACTCGCATTGCTGACTCCAGCAATGGAGGCAGAGCATCACCACCATGACTAGTAGCCATTGATAGCCTCATCGTCCATGAATTTGTCCCATCTGCTTTTAAAGCCATCCAAGTTGGTGGCCATTACTGCCTCTTGTGGGAGCAAATTGCATCGTTCAACTGGTGGTATGTTGAGAATCAGTTGTGAAACAAAACCAGGGGAGAATAGGAGTAGATGGCTGGCAGAGGCTGATGAATAGGGAGGAATAGCCATCACAGCCAGGGGTAATCAGGTGGCAGGTGGGTGGGAGACACTAGCTGAAAAAGAAGACATAGGAAGCTATCTTATGCCAAGCCAGACCTTTGGTCCATCTAGCTAAGTATCACCTACATTGATACATGTATGGTTGGCCACATGTCTCCATCCTGGACATTTGCTTAACTTCTTTCTCCTTTGGTGATCACTCGTAGCCGAGTAAGATTGTCTTTGGTAAACACGGTTTTAACAGTGAGTCCGTAAGTGACGGTGGAGGTCAATTCTGGATCCACATGTCCTTCCACAGTGGGGACATAGATTTCTGGGCGGGAGCTAATCATGGTGAGGGTTTGCCAAGTGTGCCTTCCTCTTAGCACGTTTCTCCCTTGCGTCCTGAGTTCAAGTGTCTTCAAAGTCCATGACACCTTTGGTAAAGGCTGTTCTCCAATTGAAGCGCTTGCAGGCCAGTGTTTCCCAGTTGTCGGTATTTATACAACATTTTTTTAGATTTGCCTTGAGACAGTCTTTAAACCTCTTTTGTTGACCACATGCGTTACGCTTTCCATTTTTAAGTTCAGAATAGAGTAGTTGCTTTGGAAGACAATAATCAGGCATCCGCACAACATGACCAGTCCAACGAAGTTGATGTTGATGTTGAAGAATCATTGCTTCGACATTTGCTTAACAACACCCTAGACATGTACAGACATTCTCGTTCACCAAGGCATACACTGGATTCTTTTTAATGTGCAATTCCATTCAGAATAGTTTCCACCGAATAGTGATACATTTCAAATGCAATTAAGGAAGATCATTTAGCACATTATCTATGATAAATGAGAGCTTTAGATTACTAATGGCTTTGTGTGAACAATTGAGCTTTGGTAGGGATGTTGATTAGGAGGCAGTTGCATAATTAAGGTTTGAAGCAGGTTTCCTTTATTTTAAATCTTTTTTTTTTAAGTTCCAATTATCACATTAATTAACATGAAGGCACTTCAATGATATTCATCAGTAGAGATAGATAAAGTGGGGGCAGTCTAACATTTCCTTCTCATTCAGTATTCTGAACTGCTCCATCCATTTCAGCTATTTATTTTTGGCCAGGTTTGAAGACTATCAGAAGAGTCTCTGGAATGTGCAATTTGAAATCCAAGGCATATTCGGAAGATACCTTCTTTGCAATTTTAATATTATTATTATTATGGACATACCATAGCTCAAGAATAGTTTGCCCTAGAAATTTCAAGTGTGGCTTTTTCAGGGGGTCTTATTTATTTATTTTACTCTACTTAGTGGATAGGACTTCTGGTGTGTTGCTGTTTTTATTTTTGGTAGTTATTAGCTGCTGTGCTAGAGAGAGAAACATAATTTGTCACCTGTTGAGATTCAGCATACCTGATTACTGTCACCACAGTTGCATTGGAGTTGCACAGACTTAAATGACAGGTTGGCACAGAATTTTTTAATGGATTTTTGAAGGGTCACCAGTGGTTTCCCCCACCTGACAGGACTCCCTTGCTCTTACATGCTCCTGTCAAGCAAACATTTCATAGGCAAAGCTTTTGCCTGTATTTGCAATATGCATTTAAAGAGGTAGTACTTTTGTAGTAGGAATATTATTCCATTTGTCATACTGGTTCCCTGGCCGGTTTTCAAAAATGCTGTTTGCTTGTTTGTTTGTTGTTATATTGCTGTTGCTATTGCTGTTGTGCTTTGTTCATAGCTGGGGAAGCAAGTAATCAAGAGAATAAGATAATATATACAATGAGTCTTTCCTCAGTGGAGATCAGGGTGGGGTGCATCCCATTTTATTCTGTTATTACATTGAGGGAAACAGTGATTTACTCAAGGTGCTGAGCAGGGATTTTTGAACTGAGGTGTCCAAGGTCAACACTCCAGCTACACAGCACTGCCATACTGGTTTTACTTATTTAGCAAAGCATTTTCTAACCGAAAAGAATGAGATACAGCCAGGATCCTGTAAGGGTTGCTGAGTTATTACATTGCAAGGCTAACAGTGCCCCTTCCTGCTTCCAATGTGTGTGACAGCCATGCCCCACACAAGTGATCCCTACAGAGGCTGCCTGCAAATACGAGACTTACTCCCAGGTGAGCACGTAAGCATGTATATGACTGCTGTCTTAACACACTTATTTTCCTTTCCCTGTTTCATTCTTTTGTGCCATGTATGGCAACCTGTTCTGGCTGTGCCCTGTTTATTCTTCATACACCAGCCACAGAATTTTGCTCCTACTAATCAATCAATCAATCAATCAATCAATCAATACTACCAGTGGATGAGTGTATCTGGAACACCTCCATACTTCCATACAGCCTTCTCTGGAAACAATTTCCAGTATGAATTTGATTCCCAAACCTTTACTGAAGATTACAGAAATCACAGCAGTTCAAGTGTGGCTTTGTTAATTTTCTGGTCACTCGGTTCCATTATGTCACTGTGGCTATCAACACTATCAACACAACTGCTAACATCCTGTGGATTTTTTATTTTTTTATTTTACATGCACATGCAAATGGGAGTACTTTAAGGCAACTGGAGAGCTAGAAGGGTTGTGGAGAAAGCAGTTCAGTTTGTATTTGACCCTACCTAATTTAGGGTTGCCATTTTTCAAAAAGTAAAAACCAGGACACCCCAAAAGTTGTTGACATACACCAAAAATGTTGAGCTTCTGCCCCCCATGCAAAAATATATATGTGATTTTTCGATTGCCTAAGATCCAGGACAAAGCACCGCATATCAAAAATTCCCCCCAGATGTCAATTCCACCTTTGAAATCCTGGTAACGTCCGGATGTTTGGCAGTCCTACCTAATTTGAGCTGGTCAGTATTTGAACCAATATGCAGTTTTCCTTTGAAGCCGACACTTCTCTGATTTTTAACAAAGCAGTACTCTGACTTAAAAATGCATGTTAAAAAAAATGTGCCTTTGGGGAAGGTGTGCCAAATATGCATATATTAGTGAACATAAAAATGCATAATCTTGAAGGAAATTGCTTGCAAAAATGCATCTTTTTATGCACTAGGGTTGTATATATATGTATATATGTATGTACAGTGGTACCTTGTTCTTGAACGGCCCAGTTCATGAACTACTTAGAACCCGAACGTCACAAACCTGGAAGTGAGCGTTCCAGTTCTTGAATTTATTTTGGAATTCGAACATGTCCTGAGTCCTGAACTTCCGTTTTTAGTGTTGCGCTTCCGTTTTTAGAGAGATCACGCTGATTGGGAGGTGAGAAGCATCCTGGAAGCGCTCTGCAGCCCAGCCACTTTGAAGAGAGAGAGAGAGAGAGAGATTGTGCTGAAGAAGCGTTTTAGGGGTAGTTTTTCAACAGCCAGGAACAGATTAATCCATTTTGCATTACTTTCTATGGGAAAGTGGGCCTTGGTTTTGGAATGTTTTGGTTTTGGAACAGACTTCTGGAACAAATTAAGTTTGAGAACCAAGGTACTACTGTGTTAGGGTAAATGCCCACAATCTTCATGCAGAACTCTAAAAATATATATATCACAAAGTGTTGGAGTGAACTAAACTTAACAATGTGAAAAAGGAGACTGAGGGAAACTGAGACTGACAGATTCATTCATCCCTAGTAGCTGGTGGCCATGAGAGGAAGAGAAGGGAAAAGTTAGGACCTGTGGTTTCAGAGCCTGGGAGAGAGTTGCCTATGGAGAGACACATGCATTCCACCACTGCATTCACCAATGTGGAAGAAGAATTAATTTCCCAGAGCTACCGCCCAGAGGAAGGCTCATCCTATGGACACTTTTCCTGGACACAATGCAACCATAATGCAAGTAAGTGGGGCTTACTTTTAGTAGCCATGCATAAGGGATGAGGCTATAAGCAACATTGATATCCAGATTATGTCCCAACATCATGTCCTAACATAAATTATATTTTATTGCCATGCTAGCAAACATTTGTTCAATATGCCAACATTAAAATGACTGTAATTGAAGAAGCTGGAGCTTTTGTCAAGTGACTGAGTGGCCTGCATCCCAAGGCCTCAGAGTCCCTCAGAATCTGGAAATGGAAGAACAAATGATCTATGATGTTGCACTGAGTGCAGCACTCAGTACCCCTCCCCTAAATTATTTATTTGATGGCACCTTGAGCCTAAGGACTGAGCCATTACAATCTTTCCCTTGCAGTTATGGAAACTGATAGTCCATTATAGGCTTCTTTTGTCAGTTTGAGTGGAGCTGAGAAGAGTTTTATGGGACAGGCTTAAGATGGCTTGAATTACTTCAGTGAGCCTGATCAAAACAATACATTTATTTTATTGTATTTTGTCCACGCTAGAGTGGCGCACAAACGGCCTCTCAAAATTCTTCACACTATTTGTAAGTTAAAGGGGTGGGGGAGCATTTCACCAAATTTCCACTGGCAGGGAGAGAGTAATTCTCCAACCATTTCTCAAGGGTAGGACTCACAATTAGCAGTGGCATTGATGCAGCTTCTTCCTTTCCCCCTATTTTTTGTCTTTCTTAATTGTTACTTCAAAGGGCAGTAGGAGCAGCCATGTTGGCAGGCCACCAACCACTAATAATAATAATAATAATAATTTATTATTTATACCCCGCCCATCTGGCTGGGTTTCCCCAGCCACTCTGGGCGGCTTCCAAAAGAATATTAAAATACTATGGTACATCAAACATTAAAAGCTTCCCTAAACAGGGCTGCCTTCAGATGTCTTCTAAAAGTCTGGTAGTTGTTGTTCTCTTTGACATCTGGTGGGAGGGCATTCCACAGGGAGGGCGCCACTACCGAGAAGGCCCTCTGCCTGGTTCCCTGTAACTTGGCTTCTCGCAGTGAGGGAACCGCCAGAAGGCCCTCGGTGCTGGACCTCAGTGTCTGGGTAGAACGATGGAGGTGGAGACGCTCCTTCAGGTATACTGGACCGAGGCCGTTTAGGGCTTTAAAGGTCAGCACCAACACTTTGAATTGTGCTCGGAAACGTACTGGGAGCCAATGTAAGTCTTTCAAGACCGGTGTTATATGGTCTCGGCGGCCGCTCCCAGTCACCAGTCTGGCTGCTGCATTCTGGATTAGTTGTAGTTTCCGGGTCACCTTCAAAGGTAGCCCCACGTAGAGCGCATTGCAGTAGTCCAAGCGGGAGATAACCAGAGCATGCACCACTCTGGCGAGGCAGTCCGCGGGCAGATAGGGTCTCAGCCTACGTACCAGATGGAGCTGATACACAGCTGCCCTGGACACGGATTTAACCTGTGCCTCCATGGACAGCTGTGAGTCCAAAATGACTCCCAGGCTGCGCACCTGGTCCTTCAGGGGCACGGTTACCCCATTCAGGACCAGGGAATCCCCCACACCTGCCCGCCTCCTGTCCCCCAGAAACAGTACTTCTGTCTTGTCAGGATTCAATCTCAATCTGTTTGCCGCCATCCATCCTCCAACCGCCTCCAGACACTGACACAGGACTGTCACCGCCTTCACTGGTTCTGGTTTGAAAGAAAGGTAGAGCTGGGTATCATCTGCATACTGATGAACACCCAGCCCAAACCTCCTGATGATCTCTCCTAGCGGCTGCATGTAGATGTTGAAAAGCATGGGGGAGAGGACAGAACCCTGAGGCACCCCACAAGTGAGGGCCCAGGGGTCTGAACACTCATCCCCCCCCCACTTTCTGAACACGGCCCAGGAGGAAGGAGCGGAACCACTGTATAACAGTGCCCCCAGCTCCCAGCCCCTCAAGACGGTCCAGAAGGATGTTATGGTCGATGGTATCAAACGCCGCTGAGAGATCCAGCAGAACTAGGAAGCAGCTCTCACCTTTGTCCCTAGCCCGCCGGAGATCATCAACCAGTGCGACCAAGGCAGTTTCAGTCCCGTGATGAGGCCTGAATCCCGATTGGAAGGGATCCAAATGGTCCGCTTCTTCCAGGCGTGCCTGGAGTTGTTCAGCAACCACTCGCTCAATCACCTTGCCCAAGAATGGAAGATTTGAGACTGGGCGATAGTTAGCCATCGTGGCCGCATCTAAAGATGGTTTTTTAAGAAGCGGTTTAATAACCGCCTCTTTCAGCGGGTCTGGGAAGGCTCCCTCACGGAGGGAAGCATTCACTACCCCACGAAGCCCATCGCCCAGCCCTTCCCGGCTAGCTTTTATAAGCCAGGATGGGCAAGGATCAAGGAGACAGGTGGTTGGTTTCACTCGTCCAAGCAGCCTGTCCACATCCTCGGAGGTAACAGATTGGAATTGATCCCACGCAATTTGACTAGACAGGACTCTAGCACTCTCCCGCCCCGGCCCTGCTCCCACGGTGGCGTCTACCTCTTCCCGAATCTGAGCGACTTTATCTGCAAAAAACTTTGCAAAATCATTGCAGGAGATCATGTGGCCCGTACTGGGCCCCAATGTAGCAGGTGGTTCCGCTAAATTGCGGACCACCTGAAAAAGTCTCCTGCTGCTGTTTTCTGCAGATGCAATAGAGGCGGCGAAGAAAGCCTTCTTCGCCGTCGCTACCGCCACTTGGTAGGCTCGACACTGAGCTCTAACCTGTGTCCGGTCAGCTTCAGAATGGGTCATCCGCCACCGGCGCTCTAGCCGTCTCAACAATTGTTTCATTGCCCTCAGATCCGTGGAAAACCACGGGGCTGTCCGGGCTCCATGCAATCGGAGAGGGCGCTTCGGAGCCAAACAGTCAATAGCCCTCGTTAACTCCACATTCCAGCGGGCCACCAGGGAATCAGCTGAAAGGCCATCAACATGGGATAAAGCATCCCCTACCACTCTCTGGAAACCATTTGGATCCATTAAGTGGCGGGGGCGGACCATCCGAATCGGTCCCACCTCCCTGCAGAGGGGAAGGGTCGCGGAGAAGTCAAGTTGCACCAGGAAGTGGTCTGACCATGGCACTTCTTTTGTTTCGCTTTTACTTAGTGTCAGAACACCAACATCCATGGAGGTAAACACCAGGTCCAAGGCATGTCCGCGGCTATGGGTTGGGCCAAACTTATTCAGGGACAGCCCCATGGAGGCCATGCTTTCCACGAAGTCCCGAGCGGCCCCTTGTAAGGTCGTGTCGGCATGGATATTAAAATCCCCTAGGACAACCAAACTAGGTGTCTCCAGGAGAACATCCGCCACGACCTGAAGCAGCTCGGGCAGGGAATCCTTGGTGCAGCGGGGAGGTCGGTACACCAAAAGGAATCCTGTACTGCCCCTATTGCCCAACTTCCAGAACATGCACTCAGAAAACTGGGTCTTCCCAATAGGACGCCTGGTGCAAACTAATGACTTCCTAAAAATCACTGCAACCCCCCCTCCCCGCCCACAAGGCCTGGGTTGCTGTGCGTAAGAGAAACCTGGTGGACAAGCAGCGGCAAGAACAGGCCCATCTGCTTCATCCAACCAAGTCTCTGTTACACATGCCAGGTCAAATCCTTCATCCATGATCAAGTCATGGATGGCAGTGGTCTTACGAATCATTGACCTGGCATTGCACAGCAGCACCTTCAGGCTATGTGGGTATCCCTTGCTGATTCTAGTATCCGTCCGGACAGGACCAGACCCGGAGGCAGGGATAGTCCTCAGACAACGACTAAACCTGCCTCCTCTGTAATGACATGGTCTGGTCTTAGCGTAACTCCTCCTCCTACCCGTGATCACCGAGATCGGTTGTCCCAGCGCATCCCCCTCTGTGGAACATGCCCCAGCCATTTTGTTGGCTGGGACCCACTCCCCGGCAGCCCTGACCCTTCCCCTTAAGAACAAAATAAGACCTTAAAACAATAAAAACCCCAGAAAACAAAAAACAATACAGATGAAAAACTATAAAAATTACAAATCCATTAAATCAAACAAATTCCCAACTAAACATCCATCCCACCCCCATCCCCGTCCCCGCAAATACAAAAAAATAAAAGGAAAAGGAAAAGGAACATTTTAAAACATTTTAAAAAGAACTCTGCGCCCCTCCGGATCCCCCTGGGCCGCAGCAGCAGTGACAGCAACCGTCCCTGTGAGGCCTGTCAGGCCCTGCCCTGGGCCAGGTGGTGAGTGGCAGGAAGGAGCAGGGCCCTCAAACACTCACACAGGAGAGTCCTCCTGGGCAGCAGAGCGCAGCAGTCCCTGTGAGTCCCAGGCCAGATGGTGAGTGGCAGGAAGGAGCCGGGCCCTCAGACACCCACACAGGAGAGTGCATCTTTCACAATTTCTCTGAATCTAGGATCATTCCAGGGCTTTGGGTTGAGTCAGAGGGATAGCCACAGCAACAGTATAGGAAATGGTAGAGGATATGTAAAGAAAATTTAGTAAAGTGGTCATATTGCATTTTTATTTTTTTCTGGGTAAGGGGAGAGAAAAAAGAATCTTGACTATTTTCCCAGGAAAAAAAGTCTTTTGAGAAATGTTGACTTGACTCTAGTCCATATACAATCTCTTGCACAGATGAGAAGCAGTAGTGGATGGTGTGGTGGGATGGAGGTGTCTACCTGCCCTTCTGGCATGTGAGTTGATGCTTACCAAGAGGGCAAGGGGGAGGCACTGATGCACTGCAAAGGCTCCAGTGGAGCTGATCTGGTGCTTCTGCATGTGCCCTTCCCCACTCTCCAGACAGCCTGGCTGCTCCTACTAAGCAGCAATGATTCATCTGCCGGGAGTTGAGGTAAGCACCTCCATCCCACCATCCACTATTGGTGAAAAGTATCTCTAAAATCAAGGATATTGGGTTGGGTTGTATCCAATGCTGGTTCTACTCAGAGTAGACACATTAAAGCTATCGAACACAGCTAGCTTAAGAACATAAGAAGAGCCTGCTGATCAGGCAAGTGGCCTATCCAGGCCAACATTGTGTTCTCACAGTAGCCAGCCAGATGAACCTCAAGCAGGTTCACTAGGTTCACTGATTTCAGTGGATCTCTTCTCAGTATGATTTAGTTAGATGCAAACCATAATATCTATCATCACTTGGTTGACTCATTACATTTGCCCATTTGAAGATACACACAAGATGGACAAGAACTGCTTGTTGTTGTATTTTTATTTTTATTTTTTTAAAAAAACCTATTGTGTAAACTTCTCTTCTCATTTCCTACTTTCAGTGTTCTGATAGATATGATTAGGGCTGCCGGGCTGCGGGTGAGAGAATCCACACACACCCCTTACCTTTAAATCTGCTGACATTTAAATCTGCTTCTAAATCAGGAGATAACACAGCCATGGCCTCTCCTGTCTGCAGTCAGTCCTACTTGGTAGAGGAGGGTGAAGATGAGAAGCAAGCTGTAACCTGATTCTCTAAGGTTGCAAGCTAGCATTCCCACACAGTGCTTATGCATTGCAAGTATTCATAATCAAAGAAGACAGACCTCTGCCTCAAGGAGCTTGCAGTCCAAAGGTCAGCAGAGAGAGAGACAACAAGGACTGTGGAGGAAAGGAAGAAGAAAGTGTTATTGATTTGTTAATTTTATATAGCACCCTTCATCTGAAGATCACAAAGTGGTTTACAGTATAAAGAAAAGAGGAATAGGAGTAGAGGGGTCACTTAAACATCACAAAAAAGAGAGGAATGGCATAATCAAAATGGAGAACCAAAGAGGACATAGATTTGCATCAAATGTACACATAGAGATTGATGTTTAGAAATCACTACTATTATTTGAAATGCAGTGGTTTTCATCATACTGGAGAAGAATGTGTCGAAGGGCCTATATGCCTGCTCCTTCTGTTGTCCATTGATAGGCAACTTCAAGGACCTTGTGCTCCCTTCTTAGGGTTCTTTATCTTCTTTGATCTTTAAATCAGACTTGGGCCAGACAGCCCTTCAAATAGAGCAGGGGTGGCCAACTCCCAAGACACTGCGATCTACCGCAATTGAGTTAAAAGCTGGCAGTGATCTACCCCCTTTTTTGGGGTGCAGGCCAACACTGTTGAACTTTTTTAGGGGAACCAAAGTTGTTGAGCTTGTTTGGGGGAGCCAGTGATCTACCACAGACATCAAGTGATCTACCGGTAGATCATGATCTACCTGTTGGATGAGCCTGAAATAAAGCATGCCTTCAAATGGGAGGCGTGACAGCCCTTAAAAGAAAGGACTCTTGTTTAAATTAGGACACTTCAGCACCCTGAATGAGAGGTAAATACAATCATTTCACAAGCATCATTTCAGCATCCACCCACCAATTTGAGGTTGTTTGTTTATATAAAAGTAAACATCACAAGACAAATTAGATGTTGCACAGCATAGCAGACACATAGCAGGGCATTTTGCAGGAGCCTTCAATGGAGGAATATGAAGGCTGCTCAGTCCTCTCCCTTTTGAGTGTTCTCCTCCTCTTCAAGGTGCTGTTCCACTTACAGAGGTAAAGATGGGGAGTTTTCTTCCACCCCTGGGTGAAAAAACAGTTTAGGGGGTGGTTGTGATTTAGATCAGAAAACCACTGGAGGTAAAAGGATTAAGCAGTCCATTTTCTTACCCTGCTTCTGCTCAGATGTACAGCCTACTGTGGCAGCTTTTCATATTAAAAAATTAATAAATGTGAGGAAGTTGTTACATGTATCTGCTGTGGAACATCTAGCATGTCTCCCAGCTCACAGATTTCAATGCTTATGTGCTCAAGAAGAAGAAATATCGCAGTAACACTAAACTTTTGCATGCAGTTGCTTAATTAACCCAAACACATGTAATGGCTTCATGTTTTCTTCCATTTGTATGATATGACATTGCTCTTTGCCTGTAACATGCTTTAAAGAGAGCAGCATTGGTTTGCATATGGACAGCTTCAAATTACTGAATGAAAAGAACAACAACACACACCATCCAGTACCCTATGAACTACCTGACAGCAAATGATATTTGAAGCTGCTAATTGGTAATTATCAACTGACATTCATGGTTCATTCTGTTTCATGTCAATTGATATTAAGCAAGGGGAAACAGCGGCGAATTGGTGCAGAATAGTCTGGAGAGTAGAACCTGCTTTAGATTCAGTTTCTTTTTAAGGATGGTAAAGCCCTGCAAGGTGCCGTTAGAGGTGTTTAAGCTGGTTGGATGGCTGCTATCAAGGGGTAATGTAGCAGTAGATTTATTGCATTGCTGGGCAAGATCAGCGTTTCCCAAACAGTCCAGCTGTTTTTGAATTACAATTCCCATCATCCCTGACCACTGGTCTTGCTAGCTAGGAATGATGGGAGTTGTAGTCCAAAAAACAATTGGAGACCTAAGTTTGGGAAACACTGGGCTAGATGATCTTTGGGGTACTTACAACTCTTTCATTCCGTGATTTTATCATGTCCATAATCTGCTGTGAAGTCACCCTCTCGACACTGGCATTGCTGCCACTTAGCAGGATTTCAGATTTGCAAAAATGGGGAGCAGTGAGAGTGAGATGCAACAGAATTAGAGTTCATTAACAAATCTGACACTATCTCTTGTTTTAAATCAGAATTAGGGGTGGTTATCTCACTACAAAAAGTGATTTTCCCCAATGTGGCATTAATAGCTATTGTTCAGTACTCTGTGTGCTGATCTTCCAGGAAATGCAGATTATGTTCAGATTCTTAATTGCAGCTCTGCTATTCAGGTTGCCCTCCTGACATTTCCAGTATCTTTGGGTCTCAAGTTCTTCATCTAAATTTTTGCTACACCTTACCACTTCCAGGAAGGCAAATGACAGGCTGCCCAAGTCACCCTGGAGAATGTAATAGCTCTGGAAATGCTTGCTCCAGAGTCTTGAGTTGCTCACCACAAAAAGCAGGGAACTAGCTATCCAAAGGTTTCTAGCTCTGGTTTGAATGGCTCTTGCAGACAGGATGCCCCAAACTCAGCACATCAGAAAGAGTTTAAGAACATCAGATAAGAACATCAGAACATCAGAAATGAGCCTGGAAATTGTAATTCAAAAATGTTGACATGTCACTTTGAATAAGAACACTCTGTACCATTTAGTCCTGCATCCAGTTCTCACAATGGCCAACTGGATGCCTATGGGAAGCCCACATACAGGATCTCTGTGCAACAGCATCTCCCCAGCTGTGATTCCCAGTATCTAGGATACAGAGGTATTCTGCCTTTGACAGTGGAGACAGAACCCACTCATCATAGCTGGTAGTTATTGATAGCCTTGAGCCATCCAGGTTTATGTCCATTATTGTTATCATTATGCTATTCATTACATTTTTATCATAGCTTTCCTCCAAGGAGTTCTCTGCCTCCTCATTTTTTTAAAATAATATTTATTACTTTTCCAACAATTTAAACACAACACTAAGAAGAAGAAGAAAAAAGGAACAATACAATACAATACAATACAATACAAAAACACTACACAACACTAACACATTAAACTAACAAAACCAAACAAAAACAGTTTAAAACACATCAAACAATTTCAGTATCTTATCTTTCACTCACTTATTTCAACGACCTCCTCACACCTCCTTTTTGTATTCCACTTCTGTTAATTGTTTCAGCAATTCCTTTCCATCTCTGTTTTCTATCCTATAATTATCTTAACACATTCTAACCTTATTTTTCCTTTAATATTCTATTAATCTATTTATACTTAATTCCTTATAACATTTCTACTAAATCCATATAACTTCATTCCAACATTCTTCTAACATTCATTAATTTTACAGTATTTCTGTAAATAGTCTTTAAACTTTTTCCAGTCTTCTTCCACCGACTCTTCTCCCTGGTCTCGGATTCTGCCAGTCATTTCCGCCAGTTCCATATAGTCCATCAACTTCATCTGCCATTCTTCCCGTTTGGGTAAATCTTGCGTCTTCCAATACTTCGAGATGAGTATTCTTGCTGCTGTAGTTGCATACATAAAAAAAGTTCTATCCTTCTTTAGCACCAATTGGCCGACCATGCCCAGGAGAAAGGCCTCTGGTTTCTTCAGGAAGGTATATTTGAATACCTTTTTCATTTCATTATAAATCATCTCCCAGAATGTCTTAATCCTTGGGCATGTCCACCAAAGGTGAAAGAATGTCCCTTCAGTCTCATTACATTTCCAACATTTATTGTCGGGCAAATGGTAATTTTTTTCAAGCTTGACTGGTGTCATGTACCACCTATAAATAGTAGATAGGTAGCCGTGTTGGTCTGCCATAGTCAAAATAAAAAAATTCCTTCCAGTAGCACCTTAAAGACCAACTAAGTTAGTTCTTGGTATGAGCTTTCGTGTGCATGCACACTTCTGAAGAAGTGTGCATGCACACGAAAGCTCATACCAAGAACTAACTTAGTTGGTCTTTAAGGTGCTACTGGAAGGAATTTTTTTATTTCACCTATAAATAATTTTCATTACATTTTCTCTTAGGGCATTACATGCCGTGAATTTCATACCTGTGGTCCATAACTGTTCCCAGTCAGCCATCATTATGTTATGTCCAACATCTTGTGCCCATTTAATCATAGCTGATTTCACCATTTCATCCTGAGTGTTCCATTTCAACAGCAAGTTATACATTCTTGACAAATTCTTGGTTTTTGGTTCTAACAGTTCTGTTTCCAATTTTGATTTTTCCACCTGGAAACCAACTTTTTTGTCCAAATTGTATGCCTCCATTATTTGGTAATAATGGAGCCAATCTCGCACTTTGTTTTTCAATTTTTCAAAGCTCTGCAATTTTATTCTGTCTCCATCTTGTTCCAGAATTTCCCAATATTTTGGCCATTTGGCCTCCATATTGAGTTTTTTCTGTGCCTTTGCTTCCATTGGTGACAACCATCTTGGGGTTTTCTTTTCTAACAAATCCTTATATCTTATCCAAACATTAAACAATGCTTTTCTAACAATATGATTTTTAAACGCTTTATGTGCTTTTACCTTATCGTACCACAGATATGCATGCCAACCAAATGCATTATTAAAACCTTCTAAATCCAACACTTCAGTGTTTTCAAGAAGCAGCCATTCTCTCAGCCAGCAAAAAGCAGCTGATTCATAATAAAGTTTAAGGTCTGGCAGGGCAAATCCACCTCTTTCTTTGGCATCCGTTAATATCTTAAATTTTATTCGAGGCTTCTTGCCCTGCCAAACAAATCTGGAAATATCTTTCTGCCACTTCTTGAAACAATCCATCTTATCCAAAATTTGCAATGTTTGAAACAAACAAAAAAAAAAACATCCTTGCCAACACATTCATTTTTATCACAGCAATTCGGCCTAACAATGATAACTTCAAATTTGTCCATACTTCTAAATCCTTTTTCACTTCAATCCAACATTTTTCATAATTATCCTTAAATAAATTCACATTTTTGGCAGTCATATTAACCCCTAAATATTTCAGTTTCTTAACCAATGTTAGTCCTGTCTCTTCCTGAAACTTCTCTCTCTCATTCACAGTTAAGTTTTTCTCTAAAACCTTAGTTTTCATCTTATTCAACTTAAAACCTGCTACCTGTCCAAATTCTTGAATCAGTTCCAATACCCTTTTAGTACTAGGTTCTGGCTCCTGTAAAGGCAATACTAAGTAATCAGCAAATGCTTTCAGTTTGTACTGTTTAGCTCCCACTTGTATACCTTTAACCTCTTGGTCCTTTCTAATCATATTTAACAAAACCTCAAGGACCGATATAAAGAGCAATGGAGAAATTGGGCAACCTTGTCGTGTCCCTTTCTCAATCTTAAACTCTTCTGTCACTACATTGTTCACAATTAATTTTGCCTTTTGTTCTGAATAAATTGCACCTATACCATTTTCAAAACCTTGACCTACCCCCATCCCCTGTAGATTCATCTTCATGAAACTCCAAGAAATGTTGTCAAAGGCTTTCTCTGCATCCACAAATATCAAGACTGCCTTAGTATTGATATTCACTTGTAGTTTTTCTAGAATATTAATTATATTCCTCGTGTTGTCAGACAAATGTCTGCCCGGGAGAAAGCCCGCTTGGTCTTTATGAATTTCTTCTGCTAACCCCTTTTTTAATCTTTTAGCCAAAATATCTGCAAAAATTTTGTAATCCACATTAAGCAGCGATATAGGGCAGTAGTTCTTGAGCTGTGTCTTTTCAGTCTCTATTTTCGGTATAAGTGTAATGTAAGCTTCCTTCCACGACTCTGGTGCCTTTCTCCCTTCCAATATTTCATTACAGACTTCCTTCAATGGTTGTATTAACCATTCTTTCAAAGATCTGTAGTATCTTGAAGTTAAACCATCTGGTCCTCTTCCTCCTCATTTTAATCCTCATAACAACCTTGTGAGTTACGTTAGGCTGAGGAACTGTGACTGGCCCAAGGTCACCCACTGAGCTTGATGACTGAGTGTGGATTTGAACCCTGGTCTCCCAGGTCCTAGTCCAGCACCTCTACACTTGCCGATCTACTATTTCCCAATACTGGATCTGCAGAAGTTGATCATAATTGGAGGTGCTTTGAAAAGTCTCACCCGAATTACTCTGTAGCTTTTGAGTTTCCAACGTATTTGGCCTTGTTTCTCAAATGGAAGCAGCATTTTAAGACTCCTCCATCACTTCATTTTCGTGGTGCATTTATTCATATGCTCATATTAAGTAGTAATGATGAGCAGTTGAGTGGGGTGCGGTGACTATGGCAGTAGCATCTTCCTGAGAGTTGCAGTACTGTGCTCACTGTGGCAGGGCAAGACTGTGGTGAGGTGGTGGGATCTCGAAATTGGTGGTGTCCCTCCACCCCTCCTCATATGTCACAACTGATATTGATACTGCTTTTCCTACAAGGAAACACAAGTAACATAAAAGGGGGAAATGAAGCAGAACTTAGTTCAGTCCCATAATTTATTTGAGAAGCTCTCCTAGTTAAATCACAATCCAGGATCAGTGGAACTCAGGGCAGAGCAATTCTTTGCAACAGCAAATGAAAGGATTGTTCTCATTAGCTCAAACCTAATAATACCACCTGCCAGAATGAAATTAAATAAGACTTTCCACTTTGTTGTTGGACTATAATTCTCACCAGCCCCAACTAGCAGAACCAACAGTGAGGAATAATGGGAGCTGGAGTCTAGCAATGATCGGAGGGCCACAAGCTCCTCATTCATGTGCTTTGAAACACCAGGGGGGAAAATACTGAAATATTTGAGTAATTAGATTCAGGGATGGTAGATACTGCTAGCATAGCAGTTCTAACACACACTAGTTCTTCTTTTCTCATTGTTAAGTGAGGCTTTACATTTCCCTGTTGGTTAAGCAGGATCCTGCTGGAAACCTGAAATACTATTAACAGGCTGATAGAATGAGTCAGCCTTTGGTCTGGCATGTTAAAGATTTAAATTTTAGCTTTGGCTGTGGTATAATCTGATCTCTCTGTTAGCTCATTTATCTGTAGCACAGAGGAATGGCAAACTGGAAAACAGAAAAGGGAGAATGACATATAGCCTGATCCCATGCAATCCGATCTGATGCATATTAACTCAGAAGTATATTCAGGTAAGTGAGCAGAAAATATACTAAATATTAAATGATTCCCCCCCCAACCACTTTAAACTAAATCAAGGTGTTCCACAGCAGGAAAAACCAAAGGTTAAAATTACAAAGAAATAAAAGCTTATGAATGCACTAAAAGTGGTCATTCCCCAAGCAGTAACACACACATACCAGGACCACCATAAGTTAACCTACAAAAAAATAAATCACAAAGCAATAGACTGAAAGAGTTATGTTTGGAGCAGAGGAAGCCATTGCCTGGTGCCAAAGAGATGCTAATGATGCTAATGTCTGCACCAGATGAAGCTCCCAGTATTTGAACATGCAGCAAGATCCTGTGTATGTTTACTCAGATTTAAGTTCAATTGAGCTTAATGAGACCTACTTCCAGGTAAGTGGGTCACACTTCCCCATGGGCAAATGTCTGGGTGTCACATGTCAGTAGTGGGTGTGGACAGAAACTAATGTGGGTGGGGCAACATATATAATTGACCTTTGCTATATTAAAGGTAAAGGTAAAGGTACCCCTGCCTGTACGGGCCAGTCTTGACAGACTCTAGGGTTGTGCGCCCATCTCACTTAAGAGGCCGGGGGCCAGCGCTGTCTGCAGACACTTCTGGGTCACGTGGCCAGCGTGACAAGCTGCATCTGGCGAGCCAGCGCAGCACACGGAATGCTGTTTACCTTCCCGCTGGTAAGCGGTCCCTATTTATCTACTTGCACCCGGGGTGCTTTCGAACTGCTATGTTGGCAGGTGCTGGGACCGAACGACGGGAGCGCACCCCACCGCAGGGATTCGAACCGCCGACCATGCGAACGGCAAGTCCTAGGCGCTGAGGTTTTACCCACAGCGCCACCCGCGTCCCTTTTTGCTATATTACACCCATGTAAATGCCAGGTGTTTCTACCTCCCCCACTCATCCCTCCATCCTCCATCAATGAACCACATTTCCCCAGTGCTGAATTATGTAAGCAATTGTGTACTGCAATGCTCACTAGAAATGGGATATTATAGGACTGTGACATCTTTCTCTCATGTATTTTTTTCAGAAAAACAGGCTGGCTTGTTTTGTTCACACAGTAAGAAAAATACCTTTAATGTATAGCTGAAACTTATGGACTGTAATATTGTGTAAGCTATGGTGTTTCCTGACACTGGAACTTGTGTCTGCTGGCCCAACCAACTCCTGGTTAACATAGAACAAGGATAGGTAACTGAAACTGGAAGGTGTAAGATTTTTTTGGGTGGCATTACTGTGGATACTGGTACTGGGCCCATTAAACAAGAGACATTATCACAGTTCATGGGCACATTCCTGCCAGGCAGAAGTACTCAAGGAGGCCACAGATCAGAGCTGCAGAAGGGTGTGGCCTGCTGAGAGATTTGAGGACAAGCTATGGGCTTAGGAAAAACATAGGGAAACATAGGAAATTGCCTTATACCACCAGCTAGGGTATGCGTCCCTCTATCCTGGTATGGTCTATGGACTTCCATATCACCTTCAGACCTTCTGCATGCAAACTGAGCTACAGCATTTTGATGTTTGCTTGCTTTTATTGATTTCATTGCAGGTGCCTCATGCCTATGCATATTTTAATGCATTACCACCCATGCCAAAGTTCCTTCTGCACCACACGCTGTCTCCACTGGCTTTATCCAGTCCTAAAATAAAATATGATCTTCCTTACACATCTTGCTTTAGTTTGCAACCAATCCTTCTTTCCCAAAATGTCTCCATGAGGTATCGGTTTTATCCCTCTGCACTTGTCACATCCTTGTATAGCTCTTATTTTTATATATGGGAGCCACTGTGGTTGGGTGATATAGTTATTGTGCTATACAACCAGCATATTTTCTTCTCAAGTATCGCCATTCATCAAAGTCAATAAAAAGTCAACTCTCCCTGACCTAAATGGCTCTTTGTGGCTCTACTGAGATTTCATCAGGACCGGGGGCCTTGACTCTTTTTGTTTCTATCTAATGATTATGCCATTGTCTTCTGTGTGAGCTCCTTCACTGTTCTCTGCTTGGGGAAATTTCTTCCAATTCCACTCTGTCATTTTCAGCATTCTGCAGGTGATGAAATTATCTTGCCATTGGTTTGTATCACAGCTCTCCCTCATTTTCTTACACACACACACACACACAGACACACAGACACACACAGACACACACACACACACACACACCCTAATTGCTATCACTCTCATCAGCCTTTCCTCTTTGTTTTATTATTTCTGCCATTGTTGTTGTTGTTTAGTCTTGTCCGACTCTTCGTGACCCCATGGACCAGAGCACGCCAGGCACTCCTGTCTTCCACTGCCTCCCGCAGTTTGGTCAAACCCATGTTAGTAGCTTCGAGAACACTGTCCAACCATCTCATCCTCTGTCACCCCCTTCTCCTTGTGCCCTCAATCTTTTCCAGCATCAGGGTCTTTTCCAGGGAGTCTTCTCTTCTCATGAGGTGGCCAAAGTATTGGAGCCTCAGCTTCAGGATCTGTCCTTCTAGTGAGCACTCAGGGCTGATTTCCTTAAGAATGGATAGGTTTGATCTTCTGCCATTATTCCCCCCCCCATATGTGCCAGGTGTTCTGGAAACCTGTTATAAATGGCATCAGACACTCTCCCATCCCTTCCCAATGATGCCCTCTTTCTTTGGGGCACCTACTGGTTGGCTAGCCTGTGGTATCAAAAACAGCAGTAAATAGTAAACATGAGGCAATCTTTGTCTCGGTACAAGAACAACACCTATTGCCCAACTGATCCTGACTCATTTGAAATGAAATAAAATGCAGGAAGGTGTTTAATAAGGGAAGCACAGGAAAGGAAAGCTATTTCAAAAATATAATGATAAATATTCATAGAATCATAGAATCATAGAGTTGGAATAGACCACAAGGGCCACTGAGTCCAACCCCCTGCCAAGCAGGAAACACCATCAGAGCACTCCTGACATATGGTTGTCAAGCCTCTGCTTAAAGACCTCCAAAGAAGGAGACTCCACCACACTCCTTGGCAGCAAATTCCACTGTCGAACAGCTCTTACTGTCAGGACGTTCTTCCTAATGTTTAGGTGGAATCTTCTTTCTTGTAGCTTGGATCCATTGCTCCGTGTCCGCTTCTCTGGCGCAGCAGAAAACAACCTTTCTCCCTCCTCTATATGACATCCTTTTATATATTTGAACATGGCTATCATATCACCCCTTAACCTCCTCTTCTCCAGGCTAAACATGCCCAGCTCCCTTAGCCGTTCCTCATAAGGCATCGTTTCCAGGCCTTTGACCATTTTGGTTGCCCTCCTCTGGACACGTTCCAGTTTGTCAGTGTCCTTCTTGAACTGTGGTGCCCAGAACTGGACACAGTACTCCAGGTGAGGTCTGACCAGAGCAGAATACAGTGGCACTATTACTTCCCTTGATCTAGATGCTATACTCCTATTGATGCAGCCCAGAATTGCATTGGCTTTTTTTAGCTGCCACGTCACACTGTTGGCTCATGTCAAGTTTGTGGTCAACCAAGACTCCTAGATCCTTTTCACATGTACTGCTCTCAAGCCAGGTGTCACCCATCTTGTATTTGTGCCTCTCATTTTTTTTGCACAAGTGCAATACTTTACATTTCTCCCTGTTAAAGTTCATCTTGTTTGTTTTGGCCCAGTTCTCTAATCTGTCAAGGTCGTTTTGAAGTGTGATCCTGTCCTCTGGGGTGTTAGCCACCCCTCCCAGTTTGGTGTCATCTGCAAATTTGATCAGGATGCCCTTGACTCCATCATCCAAGTCGTTGATAAAGATGTTGAATAAGACCGGGCCCAAGACAGAACCCTGTGGCACCCCACTAGTCACTCTTCTCCAGGATGAAGAGGAACCATTGATGAGCACCCTTTGGGTTCGGTCAGTCAGCCAGTTAAAAATCCACTGAGTGGTAGCATAGTCAAGACCGCATTTTACCAGCTTCTTTACAAGAATGTCATGGGGCACCTTGTTGAATGTCTTGCTGAAATCAAGGTAGGCTACATCCACTGCGTTCCCTTCATTTACCAGGCTTGTAATTCTGTCAAAAAACGAGATCAGGTTAGTCTGACATGACTTATTTTTCAGAAATCCATGCTGACTATTGGTGATCACAGCATTCCTTTCTAGGTGCTCACAGACTGTTTGCTTAATGATCTGCTCCAGAATCTTCCCTGGTATTGATGTCAGACTGACTGGGCGATAATTATTTGGGTCCTCTCTTTTCCCCTTTTTGAAAATATGGACAACATTTGCCCTCCTCCAGTCTGCCGGGACTTCGCCTGTTCTCCAGGAATTCTCAAAGATGACTGCCAGTGGTTCTGAGACCACATCTGCCAGTTCTTTTAATACTCTTGGATGCAGTTCATCTGGCCCTGGAGACTTGAATACATCTAAACTAGCCAAGTATTCTTGTACTATCTCCTTAGTTATTCTGGGCTGTGTTTCCTTTGCTGAATCATTTGCTCCAAATTCTTCAGGTCGGGCATTGTTTTCTTTATTGGAGAAGACTGAGGCAAAGAAGGCATTGAGGAGTTCAGCCCTTTCTGTGTCCCCTGTTTGCATTTCACCATCTTCTCCTCTGAGTGACCCTACTGTTTCTTTGTTCTTCCTTTTGCTACGGACATACCCATAAAAGCCTTTTTTGTTGCTTTTAACCTGTCTAGCAAGCCTGAGTT
Organism: Podarcis bocagei; assembly: GCF_964188305.1. Lineage (NCBI taxonomy): Eukaryota > Metazoa > Chordata > Lepidosauria > Squamata > Lacertidae > Podarcis > Podarcis bocagei. The sequence goes on from NC_138135.1 coordinate 29,780,598, forward strand.
CATTCTGTGCTTTAGCTTTTCTGACTTTGTGTCTACATGTGCTGGCTATTTGTTTGAATTCCTCTTTGGTGGTTTCCCCCCTTTTCCATTTTTTGTACAGATCCTTTTTTAATCTTAACTCAGTTAAAAGTTCTTTAGATAGCCACCCTGGCTTCTTTAGGCACCTTCCATGTTTCTGTCTCATTGGTATTGCCTGAAGTTGTGCTTTTACTATCTCCCTCTTAACAAACTCCCAGCCATCATGAACTCCCTTTCCTTTTAGTATTACTGTCCATGGGATCTCACCCAGCACTTCCCTAAGTTTTATGAAGTCGGCTTTCTTAAAGTCAAGAAATTGAGTCCTAGTATGCTTGGCTGCTCCTTTCCGCTGTATAGTAAACTTCAGAAGAGCATGATCACTCACGCCTAATGATCCTTCCACTTCTACCCCACTAACCAGCTCATCAACATTGGTTAGGACCAGATCTAAAATGGCTGTTCCTCTTGTTGCTTCTCCCACTTTCTCGACTATGAAGTTGTCTGCAAGGCCAGTGAGGAATCTGTTTGACCTTATGCTCTTGGCTGAGTTTGACATCCAACAAATATCCGGGTAACTGAAGTCCCCCATTACTACTATCTCCCTTCCTTTTGCATGCTTGGCCATCTGTTCCAGGAAGGCATCATCTATGTCCTCCGTTTGGCTTGGGGATCTATAGTAAACTCCCACAATGAGGTCTCTGTTATTCTTCTCTCCCTTAATTTTGACCCAAATGCTCTCACTTTGGCTTTGAGGTTCTAAATCTTGGATCTCTTCACAGGTATACACATCCCTGACATATAACACCACTCCTCCTCCTTTCTTGTCTGGTCTGTTTCTCTGAAATAGATTGTATCCCTCCATTATTACATTCCAATCGTGGGACTTATCCCACCAGGTTTCAGTGATGCCTATTATGTCATATTTAGTTTGCTGTACCAAGAGCTCAAGCTCATTTTGTTTATTTCCCATGCTTTGCGCATTAGTGTACAGGCATTCCTTTCTTCCATTGTTGTAAAACAGCATGAGGCGGTCTCCATCCAGCTAGTGTCCATCCACTGTCAAGAGCCATTCATTGGTGGAATAAAGAGAGAGGCAACTTTTGTTATCACCCCATTCCCTTGCACTCCCTGAATCCCTCAACCCTCCAGGACACATCTGAAGGACTTGCAGAGGGGTGGAGGAATTGCTTGACTTCCTCTCCACTCTACTGATGGATGCTTTTCAACAGTGGAAGAACAGCAGTTGGATACCATCCATAGCTTGCAGAGAACCTAGTGAAGGAAAAAGAGCATGGAATCCAAATATAAATGTAGTCCAAATATAAATGGGTTGACTAATTAGTGAAAGACAGCTCAGTTGGTTAAAGCGTGGTACTGATAATGCCAAGGTTGTGGGTTTGATCTACATATTCCTGCATTGCAGGAGGTTGTACTAGATGACCCTGAGTCCCTTTCAACATTACAAATCTATGATTCTATTATTCTCTGTATAGGGCTGTACTCATGAGCACATCGTGATCATGTCTTCACAGAGGCACACAAAATCAGAACCATGGACAGCACCTTGGAAACTGTGTGGAAGCTAAGAAAGGAACATCTATTGGCTTAGTTGAGATTATCTGTACAAGCCTCATGACCCATAAAGCCTTGGCCCTCATCCTCTCCTCCCCTCGCACTTCATTCCTGGCTTGCATTAAACCAGAAATCCCTATTATGTCAGAACTGAGTCATTTAGTGTTGGTTAACTTACTAGGATAATGACAGAGCAATCCCAAGTATAGGAAGCAGGTGGAATTTACTCCAATTTAAATTAAGATAGAGTAATCACGCTGAAGGCAGCCCTGTTTAGGGAAGCTTTTAATGTTTGATGTATCATAGTATTTTAATGTTCTTTTGGAAGCCGCCCAGAGTGGCTGGGGGGGCAGCCAGATGGGCGGGGTATAAATAATAAATTATTATTATTATTATTATTATTATTATTATTATTATTATTATTATTATTATTATTATTAGAAGTAGTAGTAGTAGTATTCCAAACTCTGTTCAGGAACAGAGCTAGTGCTGGCTGAGCTGGCCTCAGACTGGCAGAAGGAAAACAAACCTTTAAGATAGAGTTTGACTGTCATAAGTTCTGCTGCATCCTGTGACAAAAATGAACAGAGTTAGGATCCAACATAAGTCTCTCCTGCCCAGTCCCAGCCCTGCCACTCCTTGGAATGCCCTCACTCTTGCTCATGTAAGGTCTGGCTGAGACTCGGCTTAGCCCTGGCTGAGCTCAGATGAGGGAGTTTGCCAGCATATTTCTGGCTGAGCCTAAATGTGAGGCGTATACTGGTATGGCTCAACTATGTTGGGAATTGGCCAGCTTAGCCAAAGACCCACTGGATCCTTATCCCAGTGGATCTTGGGTTTGTACTGCTTCCTTAGGATCCATGGCTTAATACCCTGGTTAATTAACCAAAATCAAACCAGAGTTCAACAGTTTGGATGGAACAACGAATTCTGATTAAATGCAAGTCAGATATGAAGCACTGAAGCTGGTGTACAAGGGAATGGATGAGAGAGAAGAGTGTGAGTCTGGTGCTCGTTATTGACTTCATAAACCATGGCTTATGAAGCTGGGAGAGGCATCTACACCCAGTCAATATGTGATCACCACCACAAGGAGTTCACCCCATTTCGTGCTCTCTAACTTTGAACCATCTCAGGTGTATGATACCATTTCACTGAACTGTCGTATATAAAAGATATAATAATGTATATAAAAAATACATGTTTGGCAGAACAATGTCATGATTCTGAGTGAATTTATAGCTTATTCATTCTAAAACCCAAAGATCTAGTTTAGGGTGGGCCAAAAATTTATGCACATCTTTGAGCAACAGACCCTTGTGTCAGTTCTCTTCAATTTCAAAAGTGTTGTAAAAAGAAGAAGAAGAAACAGCGAGTGGTTACAGCTGCTCATGGACTTTGATGGTCTTAACAAGCAGGTTCCATAAGGCTAAGACAAAAAGATGGTTCCATGACAATTGACATACATCTACAGCCATGCATTTTATTCTTTACCATGTCACAAAAGAGCAGAGACTCACTCCAGGAAATCATAAATAGGAGCTTATATCCCATTTAGCCTTACACTTCCCAATACCCAATAGCATTTCCAGCAAAGCCAAAAAAAATTTAAAAAGTTCCTACAACAGTATCTGATAAGTGGGTTAGATGTTTGGCCTCTAATTGTAACACACAATCAATACACTGGGGGATTTAGGTAGAGAAGAGGATTTGCATAGTCAGCAAATTGTTTGCCTAAAATAATCAGCCCAGCTTGACCTTACACTGATGGAGATGTTACCTGGAGGAGAAGTAATGAAGGGAAATGAAACTGCTTTGTAAAGTTCCCCAGTGTAGGGCTGTGGGAAGTGTTTGTGCATATTTCTCCAAGAAAATATTAACAGCAGGGTCCTCTCCTACCCTCCCTTCAACCGCCCCCTCAATGAGTAATAAGTTATAAGAAGTTATAAGTAACAGTACAAAATTAAACTTGGTGAATATGCTGAGAGGTAATCCTGAGAGAAACCTTATCGCTCCTGAATATACAAACACACCATCTTTGTCTGCCTGATGTCAATTACTGCACTACATCTATTCAATTTGCTCTTGTACATACAATATTATCTTCTATAAGGAATGGTAAACTGCCATACATATTTCAGTAAACACCATTCTGAATCAACAGAAATGGCTTCGGTGAGCACTTCCCAGCATAATAATGCTGAAATTTAATATCATTTTGGGACAGCAGTTGAGCACAGCAAAGATCACACTCTATTCAGTAGTGTATTACTACTTAATAAATACAGCCCCATTTTGTTATGTGTGCATGCTGTTGGAGTGCTTTGATTTCATACCAAATGCAAGAGCTTATCTGCCCTGCCCCCTTACCTTCAGCAGACCCCACTGAAGGTCTTAACCAAGAATGGGGAACGTATGTCCCTCCAGATGTTGTTGGATTCAAATTCCCATCATCCCTGACAAAAGGAGAGCCTACTGGATCAGGCCAATGGACCATCTAGTCCAGCATCCTGTTCTCACAGTGGCCGACCACTGTGGGAAACCAGCAAACACAACCCCAGGCACAAGAGCCTTCTTCCCTCCTGTGGCAACTCCCTCAATGCCTATTGAGAAGCATTACTGGAGGGCCATAGGTCCCTGATCTAAAATACTTTAGAATGATCCAAGTGTTAGCTGAGTAATCCTTACAAGAGCATCATCTCATAGAACAGCATTGTAGTGGTTGGGAGTTACTCGTGCGTAATCCTGCTCTGTTTGAGCATCGGATTGCCTGGTTAAACCCTCCGGACTACGCAGCCCACATTAGCGTGGCTGCCCTTAGTCACTTGTAGAATCTGTCTGTGGGCGTTTCTTAAAGCGTTGCCAACATAAGAGTTGTTTGACGCCCAATCATTTCCGCCTCTCACTGCACGGGAGTCTCCTGCGCAGGGTGGGCGTGGGCAGCGGGGTGCTTGGGCTTTCCTCGCTAACTTCCAACGAAGAGTCCTGGAGCCCCTGCACCTCCCTGTCCCGTTGCTCTCCTGGATCCCTGGTGTTACACTCATTCTCTTCCCCTTCTTCCCGGCTGAGTCTCCCTCTAGTGCTTGGACCTTCCCCTGCAGAATCCGAGACCCTCTCCTTCTCCCGTGCCTCTGATGGCAGTTCCCTGACAAGCATATTTATTCTCAAAATACAAATGGAAAAACTGAGGCCAAGGCTAGGTGCTATTGGGACTGTTTCAACAGTTAAAAAATAACAACCCCTGTCTACAATGGAATCTAAAGGTAAAGGGACCCCTGATCATTGGGGCCAGTCACGGACGACTCTGGGGCTGCGGCGCTCATCTTGCTTTACTGGCCAAGGGAGCCGGTGTACAGCTTCCAGGTCATGTGGCCAGCATGACTAAACCACTTCTGGTGAACCAGAGCAGCGCACAAAAATGCCGTTTACCTTCCCGCTGGAGCGGTACCTATTTATCTACTTGCACCATGTGCTTTCGAACTGCTAGGTTGGCAGGAGCAGGGATCAAGCAACGGGAGCTCACCCTGGCGCGGGGATTCGAACTGCCGACCTCCTTCTGATCGGCAAGTCCTAGGCTCTGTGGTTTAACCCACAGCGCCAACCGCGTCCCTACAATGGCATCTAGAACTGCTCAATTATCACATCTCAAGCAGTAGTAGCTGGTGCAGTGGGAAAGGCAGGGCTGTGTTGCTCAACTGGCTTCCCAATGCTGCACATCACTGTCAGTTCCTGAGAGTGAGAGGGACAAGGCAGCAGGGAGCTCAGTGCATGTCAAACTCCCAACTGCTTTGCCGCTTTCCCTCTTCCAGTAACTGGCAGGCAGTGTTGGCAAGGCAGGTTAGCAATGCAGCCAGATCCACCTCACCCCTCTATAGTTGCTGCTGAGCTCAAGATAGATACAATGGGTTTCAATAATTCTTGACCTGAGATAGCTCTGCATCCACTCTGGACCCCCACGCTTACAGCCAGAACTTAGGCCACTTTGGCATTGTTTGATGGGTGAATCACATAAAACTTGTGTTATATCACTTTACATTCTGGTATGAGTTCCGTCATTTGAGATTTGGCCACAGGACAACAGCAGATGCATTTCAACAAGAACGTACCACTTGGGCCACAGCCTGCGATTCTCAAACTCCAGGGAATATTGGGATAATGAGCATTCATCCTGATTTGCTTGTAGGGTGTTTACACATCTTCCCATTAGTCATTTGTTCACCCCACACTTTCCAGGGAATTTCCCTGTCTCGCAACCAGAAGAAAATCCATTTTTTAAAAAGGAAGTGTATTTATTGTGCTTAATAGTGACGGTCGAGAGGAATCCTCAGATCATGCCACTTTTCTCTTAGTGCACTGAATACTAAAATTCTTAAACTCTTTCTGGGTTTAGGACACATCATGTAACAATATATATATATATATGCACGTATGAAAAGGACTATAAGGAGTTGTCAGGAAGAGATGTAAGACAAGGTTGCCTCTTGGCTCCTTTGGTTTTCAACTTTCAACTTTGATTTTAATGGAGTGATGGATGGTCTGAAAGAGGATCGATAACACCCTCCAAGAGTTATGTCTTAGATATTATTATACACTGATGATATGATTATCTCATACTCTTGTACAGATGGATTTTTTTTTGTACTCAGGAAAATCTAGTGGTATTTCAGCAGCAAACCAGTTGCTTCTTATTTGTAAATTTACATAAAGCTTACAAGTCGTTCACACCGGGACATCTAATTGAGAAAGTAAGATATTTTGCATTGGGGGGGGGGGGGGTTATTTCCAAAATGATAAGGTCATGAAAGCATATGGGAATCTGCTGTTAAAAATTCTTCAAGCCGTGCTTTCTATTTCTCACATTATTTCTGTGCTATTTGGTTTGTGCTTTGACCCAGCAAGCGGCCTTTGTTCAAGAATTGTGCTCATATGCCCCCCATTGTGTGAGGGGTAACAGAGCAGGGACTTGCTTATTGCCCCCGCCTCCTCCATAGGGATAGGGAATAAATTCAATTCTGTTTGCATTTTCATGAGAAATTACTCAGTTTGCACTTCCTGAAGCCATATGCAACCAAAATGCTACCCTTTGAAATGTGCATTTATTCAAGCAGTCGACAGTAGTGAGTTACTCAGTATAAGAGTTCTTATGTTTTCTAGGGTCACAGCTAGGGATGGGGACGAAATTCAATTCAGCACCCATTTAAAGCTAAGTCTATCAAATCCACACTTCCTTAAACAACATGTGAACTTAAACACTGTCATCCTTCTACATCTGCACTTATCTTCTACATCTTGCAACTCAGTTCTCCAACCAAACGATGTGTACAAAAATGCATATATTAGGGGGAACTGTGTATAAAATGCACGTGCCAGTTGAATAATATACCAAAATGCATTATATCAGGGAAAATGCTTGCAAAAATATGTGCATTCAAAACTGTGTTTATTAGGAGAAATTCACACTAGAATGCAGATAAATTTCTATAGAAATATGGAGACCTTAATGTAACAGTGGAAAAAAGAGAAACAGATAAACTCTTCCATCATGTTCTTGGCTGCCCCGTCCCACCTCCTCCATGTGTTGGGGCTGAACCACTGCAGTGTTCTATTTATGCAGAATCCCTACACGATGTAGGGTTCTGAATTGTGTGGGAAGCCTATATAAGTAGAGATGGCTCCCCACTGCAGAAGTCCAGCCCCAACGTGTAGAAGATGGTGAGGCTAAGCCTTGAGGAACAGAGGGGATGGGATTGATAAACAGGTTCCTGTTCTCTCCAACCATCATGTGATGGGACTAAGGGGAAACGACTATATGAAGATAATAAATGCTAGTTTACTATTAATGTTTTTATTCAAAATCATTATAACCCGCTTTTCACCATCTGGGTCCTAAAGCAGCTTACAAAATAAAAGCATACTTAATAGGCCTTGAATTCATCTTGATTCATCAATTACAATCTGTGGTTTTTATCACCGATAGTAATTTACTCCCCATCTCACTGGGTTACTACTTACAAAATTCAAACTCTGACCTGAGAACCCAAATAACACTGCTGCTTTGGAAAGGAATTGGTAAGGTAAGGACTAATATCCAAATTAACATACATGGATTGTATGTTCTTCGGACTATAGGCAAGGGCTGGCATTCTTGGGCAAGTGCTGATGCCCCTGTACTGCCACCGATATCCGATCCACCATAGCTCTATAGCTCTTCACTGTTATACCACACCCACAGAGAGCACTTGGTCACATGCCTTCTCATTCTGGCAGGGGATGAGGACTGGATGTGCTCAGTCCAATTCCCAGAGTTGCTCAGGAGGAGGAGACAGCAGGTGAGTGAGCAAGCAGTGACTGCTGGTCCTCCACACTGAAAGCTACCCATTTGTTCATCTGCCAGTTCATTGCCACTGCTGCTCACTAGCTCAGAGGAGGACAAGTTGTTGCCATCTCCTTTGTTGCTTGTCTGCCAGATTTCTTGGCAGGAAAATATAGAGGCAAGAAGGCCATAGCCACAGATGATGGCAGCGATGCAGAGCCCACCAAGGACAGCTTGCCAGTTAATGTGGCTCTGAAGGATGTGAAGGAATTGCTTGACTGGAAGGAGCTGGGAACTGTGCAAAGCTATTTCTTAAGACAGCTGTTGATGTCATGACCTTGTATTCCAGCTTCTCTCCAGCAGATGCCAAAGAAGATTTTGCCAGAAACTAAAGTTCTCCTATGATAAAATTTAACCAAGCTGTCATGTCTGGATGACTGCTGATTGCAAGAAAAGGAAAAAGTAATTGGTAGAAAAGTGCAATGCTTTGAGTTGAATTCCCAAATGTCTGCTTTTGCTGAGCCCATGAGCTTGGGTGTACACAGTAGCATTTTTCCTTTGTACAGCTGTCTCCTGGGTCGTAAGCTACTTTTGAGACACCTCTAGGTTTCATTTTTTTAAAAAAAATGATATTAATTGAGAATTTAAAATTACAGAGAAAAAAAGAAAAAGGAAAAACAAAAACAAAAAAGGAATTAAACAGTACAAGTCAATAAAAAGAAAAAAGAGAACAAAACACACAATACATCAAAACCAAAAACAAAAGCAAACAAAAAATTAAAAACAAATCCAATATTCCCAAATCTTTATCTTTCGTTAACTTGTTTCATCGACCTCCGCACACCTCCCTTTTTGTATTCTAGTTATTAATTATCTCAGCAAATCCTTTCCATCTTTCACTATATTCTGTCATTAAATTGTCTTGATTTATTTTAACCTTATCTTACCATAAAAGCCCTAAAACTTAAAACTTATTTGTACATAACTCCTTATAGCATTTCTACTAAAGCCAAATATTTTCATTCCAACATTTTTTCTAACACTCATTAATTTTACAATAATTCTCTAAATGAATTTTTAAACTTTCTTCCAATCTTCATCCACCGTCTCTTCTTCCTGGTCTCGGGTTCTGTCAGTCCTTTCTATCCATTCCATCTAGTCCATTAACCTGGTGATCTTCTATCCAAGGCTCTTAACTCTTTTCAATGTCCCTTCTGCAGATCTTCTTCATATTTATACCTGCACTTTACTTTGTCTTCTGCTGATCTTGTTCTTAATTTCCTTCTTTTATCGCTGAGGAGTAGATCTCGGGGAAACTCCAACCTAACAATGTCTTTGTCCCTTCTCGACAGGTCAGCCCATTCTCCATAGTCAGCACTAAAATCCAAAAGGTATTTGAAGGCATGTTTCAAAGTCCCTCCAGAGTTAAAGGCCCCCCACAACTCCAGACTCCCCTGGCCCAAAACCAGATCCCAAAAGCCAGAACATCCCTGCATAGGGGGGGGTCTATCCAACTTCCTATCTCCAAACCAAACAAGACTCCATCTCTCCAAATCTGACTTTCTCCAGATTCAGTCATCCAAGACAACAGCTTATGTTCCTGCAAGGCCGCGGCTCTTTCCACTTGTATTACTTGAGGTTCAACAACAACCTCCTCCTTTGTCTTCTGCACAACTCGCCCTGTCAAAGCAGATTCCTGGGTCGGTTCCTGAGTGGTTTCTATATAGGTATTCACTGTTTGTCCAAAATTATTAACTGCAACAGTCATCAAATCCATCTTCTCATGTAGCTGTTCTAGTAAAGCGCTTGTCTTGCAAAAAGCAATCACTAAGGCTTCTTCTGTGAACATTCTTGTTCAAGGTCAATGTCTGGTTCTCACGATCTTTAATCTCTGCAGCTGGAGAATTCCCCAGATCGACTCCAACAACAGTTTCAAAAGCTCCCTCTAGGGGAAAAACATTTTCTATTTGTATCCGTCATTTTGAAAGCAGATCCAGCAACAAAATTACTTTCGTTTTTCAAATATTTTGTTCCTTTTATAATAATAATAATAATAATTTATTATTTATACCCCGCCCATCTGGCTGGGCCTCCCTTTTAAACGCAAAAGGAAACAATGGAATCAATATGTTTATCTTTTTTAACTATCTGTCAAGAAACGTTTTATTCACAGTCAATGAACTTTCCCAAAACGTCTGTCTTCCTGGCACCCCGTTCCCAGGTTCAAGACAGTGAAAATTTACTTTTCTTTACTCTCTCTCCTGCAGGCTTAAACCATCTAAGATTTCCCCCCTCTTCTCCTGCTTCCAAGAGGGGTTTAGTAGTTCTAGTCCTTTACAAAAGACTTTCCAGACTTTAGCTTGCAATGTCTTTGCTTCAATTTATTTACAAAAGTGGAAGGCGGACTTCCTGTTTAGAACCTTCCCGCTTCGGTGCCAAATTAAGATGTTTCATAGTCCAATTTTCCATTCTACTCACGGGTAGTTGTTTAAAGTCCAATTGCCCACAGGAAAAAGTCAGCGCTCTCCAGCAACAGCAATGCGGCTTCACTCCGTGAAAAGAGCAGTCGATTCGAAGCACCGCGCCGCTCACCCCACGTCGCTCCGGATCCCCGAAACCGGGTTTCCCCGCGAGTAGGGGAGGCGCAAAAGGTGCCAGCCAAATTCCACATCCACAGGCTTCTCCCGCCTGTGGTTTTTGGTGGGTCTCCGCCTCGCCGTGGCGGTCCAGACCCTAATTTCCACGAAGCGGATTCCTCCCGATCAGAGGAAATCCGCCATTGCCGGAGGCGCTAACCCGGAAGTGAGACACCTCTAGGTTTCAAATTTGATTTCCCATAGCTAATATTTATTTATTTATTTGTTGTTATTTTTAACAACCATAATAGTTTTTGTTGTTGATGATGATGATGACAGAGCACTCAAACACATTATCTTATTCATTCCCATTAAGGGTTTGGAATAGCAACCACAATATTGATCCAGACAGTTCAAATTTTTGTATCAAAGTCTGTCTTTAAATCAATAATGGCTTTAAAAGATTCTGTTTCTCCAAATCAATATTTGTTCATTAGGTGGGCCGAAATAAAACTATGTTCTACTGCTGAGCATCCTCTCTTCCAATTAGCTTTCTCTTTTGCTTTTAGATCTAGGCTACCAGGCAGCTCTTCAGCACGTAGCAAAAGGAAGTCAAATCACATTATATACACTCGACAACATTAAGAAGTGACAATTCGCTGTATGTAATTTTAAAAGTGATCAGTTCCCCTTTAGTTGAGAAATAATTTCACTGGATCCTTTTTGCTGTGATATTTATTGGCCTGATTTCAGGGTATTGTTTTCCCCCCCACGTTGTCTTGAAATGCGTACTGTTAATTCAATTACTGAATCCCCCTCAGACATGTTTTTCATAAATTTTATACCACTGAAATGACTCTTGCTAAAATACCTAATAATTTATTTGTGCGCCTAACCAACTTTCTTTTGTTCTCTTTCATCTTTCTGCAGGCGTTGACAAGGTCAACCATTCTCTTGCTCTTTGTTCTTTTTACACAATTATTTCAGTTACCCAGCCTCCTGTCTCTGTTTTCTAGTCATGTATCTCCAGAAGCAGATGATGTGGGGGCACAGCTGCAGAGACACCTTCCCACCATTAGCATTGCTAAAGCTTACCTGGATGGGATCGGGGCAGGGAAGGAAAGGGTGGCAGCAAGATTGGGGCTGTGCAGGCATACCATCAGGAGTACTGAATTGGTTCCACTTGTGTGTTTCTGTAGCCCTGACCTTATCTCCCTGCCTGATCCCCATTCAGGTAGACTGTAGTGACACTGGTGCTGGGAAGGTGGCTCCACAGCTCTATTCCACTGCACCAACTACTACTGGGCAACACCAATAGGTTTTCTTTTCATTGGCTTACTTTACCTGCCCACATTCATTATAGACTTCATTTTGGTGTTTCTCCTAAATCATCACCACCACCACTGCCACCACCATCACCCAATCAGCCCATCAGTGGAAGCCCTGTGCAAGGACATCCAATTGTGCAATGGGGCTTTCCCCCATCTTCTCCCCCACACATATCCCATACATGACAAAACAGGTTTAGGCTTGGGAGAACCCTGGAAACAGGGGCAGGAAGGAGAGGGGAGATTGTTCTGTCTGACAAGCTGGAATGACCGGAAGAGCGTGCCAGTGAACTCCACCTATTAGATTTATTAACTGCCCTTCACCAGAAGGGCCAAGGAAGGGTTCCAGCAACATAAAATACTGCATTATAAACAGTTTTAAGAGTGGACTTAAATATACATATCCTAAGTGTCAAAGGCCAGGGTAAAGAGATGCGTCTTCAACTTCCCTCTGTAGGGAAGGAACACCACAACTTTGGGACTGCCACAGAGAATGTCCTCTCCTGGGTCACCACCTCGTGATCCTCTGAGGGTGCTGGAACTACTGCAAACACCTCCTCTGTAGAGCCTAACACCTGAGAGGGTCTGTAGGGAAGGAGATGGTCTTTGAGATATTTTCAGACAGACTTAACCCTTTGCCCAAGGGGAGGGTGTCTGTATGCTTGGTCAGCTGGTGAGGAGACAAGAAAAAGTCAGCCAGGCTAAGGCTTATGCAATCTGACTTATTAGAAGGAGGGGCGTGGCTGATTACTTAAAGGTGGAAGCCCCATCTCAAAGCAGCAGTCAACGGAATTCAGTACTCACCTGCCCAGCTTTGTGGCAGCAGCAACCGGTGCTGGGGTATCCATGTGACTAGGATCCTCCCATCTATTCCGTGGTTCCATATTCATAAAAGCATTTGTTGTTATGGATCAGAATCATTTGCTAATGTAAATATTATTGAGCAAAGAAATCACTCCTGTTTCTCAAAATCACCCTGGTTTCGGCACCAATATAAAAATCAGTTCATTTGTATGCTTTTATTATTTATGGTATTTCATTGAGGCTGCTTTTCCGTATCAGTTTCTATATACCAGGAAATTGACATTTATTGATATGGATCTAATCCTTCTGAGCCTGTTGGTGCACTAAAAAGACAAGAAGTGTGCACAAAATTAGCATTTCTGTGTGAATCTCTCATTTGACTATCATGTCTTGGTGTTTGTTTGTTTGTTTGTTTTTAAGTCTTTGTTCACAGTATGTTAACAGTGTGTTAACACATACTCTCTCTCTCTCTCCCAGCTCCCCAGCCCCACGCTATCCCCCCACCCTTTTAGTTTGCAGCAAACGTCAGAGTGGCTCTGAAGCACTAAAAGAAATAAAGGTGGGAGCAAAGCAAAAGAAGAAGTCAGCTTGAACTAGATATGAAGGATATTTTTATTTGGTTTGCCTGCTAAAGCAAAGCAACCTAATGTGCAGATCAAAATGCATGTCTATAAGTTTTGCGGTGGCATTTTGATTCTATTTAAAAATAAATAAAAACAAAAATGTATACAGAAATGGGGGGATTCTTGTTTACACATGAGAGAGAGAGGAGAAAATGGGATGGAACTGATTTGACTGAACTCATATGAAGCTGACATGGAATAGAAATAGACTGTTCCATCTATCCCCAACTTGAAGTGATCTACCATGCATTTTGGAAAGGCCCACCCCCCTCCTCTCTTGCGTTTCTTTGCTCTCTATTTGGAGGCTGTAATGCAGAGTTTATGAGAAATGTTGTCTGGGGAGGTTCTGTCCTTGGCGAAAATACTGAGGGCCTGGTAGATGTGAGGGTCACAGTTAGGCTCCGGGTCTGAGTTTCCCCACCTCCATTGTGCAGGAAGCTGCTATCTCATTCAGTGCATCAGGATCCTCAACTGAGAGGTGACATCACACCAGGACAGGAACAGAACGTGCCGGCAGCCAAAGGCTGCCGGCCAGGCCAGCTGTTAGGTATTCAATTTTTATAGTTGGCATGACGTGAGTGAAGTACAGTAACTGCTAGGAGCAGGCATCAGTGGTGGATCTCAGTCCTCCAATTGCCGTCTGTCTTTATGCAGCCAGATGAGGCAACAGCTATTTGCAACACACATGCAGAGGCTTAAACAATGGTACATGACTTGAAGCCATCCCAATTTTGTGTTATTACCAGTCCTGCTAAGTGGCCTTTATTGCCACTGAATGGTGCCAGACTTACATTTAATTTGCTGAAAGAGATGTCCTGATTAAACTGATTTCCTGATTGAATTACAAGTGATTTGTGCTGAAATGTACTGTGCTGGAGTATAGTCTTCTTGACTGTTTGTTGACCCCCAAGTTCCAGATGTCACAGCCAACCTTCTATGAAACCCTTACAATCAGTTGCGTGTGGCTTATTGAGGGGTCAGGGCCTGCTGTTGCTTCCATGTCTCTAGGCACCTCCTTCCCTGCACATCCATATCCCACCCCGCTTTCGCTCTTGCCACTTTGCCTCCTGTTGTGCTGTGTAAGGCTTTTTGCAACAGCAGCAAACACAGCAGCTGCTCCTTGCCTTCGGGAGAGCCAAACATTCTTCCAAATCAGCTCTTCCCAGCTTAACCACCTGCCAGGCTCTCCCTCTGGCTACTGAAGGCAGCCTCTCCACCTTCACCAGCCATCCTCTCCAGGGAATAATAGTCCTGCAGGCTTTTCCCTTTGAGGGAGACTCTCCAGAGCCCTTGACTTCAGGGTCCCCAAGCCTGAGCTTCTCCTCCCAACTTGTCTCTCTCCCCCCATCTAACATTTCTCTTCCTTCTTTCAGCTCCTGTCAACTCCTGTGGCTACATACCTTTACCTCCAGGATTATGGCTCCAGGAATCCACATCTCAGTCCCATGAAAGTGATAGTCAGTCCCAGCAGAAAAAGTTCTGTTCTGCCCGTGCCATTCCCCTTCCCTTCAAGCCCAGGAACGTTGAGTCAAAACTCCCCTGCCAACACCTGCATTTTCAGCCTCCGGCAGGCCATTCCCCCTCCTTCTTCTGGGGAGGGGGCTGGAAGGAAACTCTCAGGAATGGTTAAAATATGTATGGCATGTTCAATCTGGAGAATAGATGGTTAAATAAGAGTATCACTGGGTCACCTGGATGGGAAGCATCAAAACCCATCATGGCTCACTGTAAAGTTCTCACAGTGTGTTCCTTAAGGTGAGTATTTCTTTGTCTTTACATTTGCTTTCCTGGGGTTACAAAATGTATGAAGAGTCCCTGCTTCTACAAAAATCCCAAAGAAATTGTAAAACACAGATTTTAAAAAAAAATGAAGGAAAAGTCAGGAAATTGCTGCACAAAACTGTTTAGTACTGTGTTCAACATTTTGTGGGGAGTACTTCCCATTTGTTTGTTTCCCACCTTCCTAGGAGTTCTTTTAAGATTTGCTTTCAGTTAATCAACCTTCAGGGACGCAGGTGGCGCTGTGGGTTAAACCACAGAGCCTAGGACTTGCCAATCAGATGGTTGGCGGTTCGAATCCCCGCGATGGGGTGAGCTCCTGTTGCTCGGTCCCAGCTCCTGCCAACCTAGCAGTTTGAAAGCACGTCACAGTGCAACTAGATAAATAGGTACTGCTCCGGCGGGAAGGTAAACGGCGTTTCCATGTGCTGCTCTGGTTCGCCAGAAGCGGCTTAGTCATGCTGGCCACATGATCCGGAAGTTGTACGCCGGCTGCCTCGGCCAATAAAGCAAGATGAGCGCCGCAACCCCAGAGTCGGCCACGACTGGACCTAATGGTCAGGGGTCCCTTTACCTTTAATCAACCTTCATGGGTTATGTATTGCTGTGCTCACCTGACAACTGATGGAGCAGAGATGGAGCAGGGGAACAGTTTTTAAAAGGGAAGATCTGAATCCAGTGCATCTGTTAAGTGGGGTGAAGAATGGATTGATGGAAAAAAAGACTCCGTCAATACCCCCCTTATACAGCTGAGTGCACAAGAGACGTCATCAGCCATGTGGTGTCCCCTTCTTATGTTAAAAGGTAAAAGCAAGCAAAAGTGTTGCTTGTGTCGCCTTAAAAAATGTACTTATTTTTATTATGCTCATGCCAAATTTATTATGACATAAACTTTCATGGGCTTAATTCTCGGGTGCATTAAATGTTATCCTCTGAGTTACAGCTATTTATGCATGAATTGAGGTCAGAACGGAATGAAAAGCCGAAGTTCAGTTGGTGAACATTTACTGAGGCCATTCATAAAAAAGTTGGGTTTTTTTGTTTGTTTTTTAATCCTTTATTGAAGTTCATAGATATCATACAGTATCTTAAATCCACACATACAAAGAAAAAAATAACCTTACATAAATTTACAGTTAAATATTAAATTACTCTTTCCCCATATTTTCTAAATAAACTAAGATAAAATAAAATAAGACAAAGCAAAATAAAGTAAAATGAAATAAAGTAGACTTCCCGTCATTTCCCAATGTAATTAACGTTTGTAATATTGAATGTACTTATAATTATTACCTTCCTCTTGATATATTTTCTAATACTTTCTTACAGCATGTCGTACCATTTTCCTTTATTTCTTAATATTCACTTCACACGAGGGTCATTCGAATGCTGCCACAGATGTTATATTTCTGTAAATAACTCTGAAACATATCCCAGTTTTGAATAAAGGATTGTTTTGTATTCATTCATAAAACAGTTGTTAGTGAAAACCACACACAGCCTTTATTCCCATTTGAGCCACAGATGATAGGTCAACATCAGTGCCTGCCACCCATAATGGCTAGGGTCTACCCAGTGGCGTAGCGTGGGGGGTGCAGGGGGGCCGGCCGTACCGGGCGCAACATCTGGGGGTTAGGGTTAGGGGGCGCAAATCCATGGGTTAGGGGGCGCAAATTACTTGCCTTGCCCCGGGTGCTGACAACCCACGCTACGCCACTTGGTCTACCTCCACTGTCAGAGGTAGCAATGCATCTGAATGCCAGCTGCTGGAGCTGAGAGTGCTTTTGTGCTTGGGTCTTGCTTGCAGATTTCCCATAGGCATCTGGTTGGCCACTAGGAGAACAGGACGCTGGGCTAGGTGGGCCATTGGCTTGATCCAGCAGGCCAATCTTATCTTCTTAACTTGACCTCTCGATTAATTGTAATATAACAGTTTCAAGATGCAGTCTGCCTTTGAAGTTTCTTTGTTCAAGGATGGACATTTCAAGATAATTAAATAAAATGTCCTGGGAGGCTGCAATACCCCCCCCCCACTAGTTTTTCGAATATTGCAATTTCTGGTGTCAGATTTGTGTCCATTTATTATCATAGCCTCTTTGTCCTATGAAGAATACAAAAGGGCATTGCTGGCAGATGATGGAATATATTACATCGGAAGATGAGCAGATGAATGGACTATTGATGCCCTGGCTGACATGATTAAGTTCTGTAATAGCATTGCCAGAGTAGACATGATCTTCTTATTGTGCTGATGAGTCCCATTGCCTTGAAGCAGCACACCATGAAAATGAGCCCTGTATCATTCTTTACGCTTTCTTTAAAAAGGGGGAACTGGTGAATATTTTCCATATAATTTCACCATGCATTTATACATCAGCATTTCCCCATTTGTTTGTTTTTTAGCTATCATATAATTAAGAACTCAAAAGGCCACCCTATTCAGACAATAATAGGCATTAATATCCATTACTTTGGCCAAACAGGGTTATTATTTAAGTTCAGCAGCAAAGGGTATTGATCCTGAACCCTTGCTTTGGGGATATGTTGTCACTAACACCCTCAAAAAGTAAATATTAAAAATCAATAATAGCCAGAAGCTTGTAAAAAGAGACTGAATATACATAAGTCAGAATTCAGCACAAAAGTATATGCCTGTAAGCCCTATTGATTTACGTGGGTTTCAGAACTGAAAACTGCGCGATGGATTGGAGCCACAGTCAGCAGACAATGATCAAGATGCAATATCCTGGTAAAACTACTGTTAACTGAAGGATGGTATCCATATTGTGAGATGATGAGAAAGGGGTAATAAGATCATAAAGACTTCCAGAGTTTGGATAATGTGCAGAATCAGTAACAGTGCCAATCATTCACTTGCAAGAAGTAATATCTGGACATGAATATGTTTTAAAGGCTACAATCCTTCTGCAGTTCTGCAGCTGTAAGTCCCTGCCTGTTGACATCTCTCTACTCTTTCCAGCTCCTCCTTTTTTAATTTTTTTTTTAATAAAATTTTCAAATTTAACAGTAAAGAAAAACAACAGAAAAAAACACATTCCATTTGAATTATACATCCAATTCTAATCTTTCCACTTTCGGACTTCCTTCAGTCTATCTGGAAATTTTCTTGTTATCACAGTTATTCACATTTCTTGGATCTATATTGTTTGGTGTGTTTTTTAACCAGATTGATCTTAACAATTATTATAAATCAATGTTTCTTTCCATTATTATCACAGAGCTTCTTGAAAACCTACAAACGTTAATTGGCCTTCACATATTGTAATAGGTATGAGTTACTCGTGCGTAAGCTGGTGCCTTTCTCAGTTAATTTGCCTTGTTAAACCTTTCTGACTACACAGCCCCTTCTCATCGCGGCTGCCTCAGTCACTGGCAGAATCCGTCAGTGGGCGTTTCTTGAACCTCTTCCAACATAAAAGTTGTTTGACACCCAGTCTCCTCCTCCTCTCACTGCGCGGGAGTCTTCTGCACAGGGAAGGCGTGGGTAGCGGAGGACCTGGGCTCTCCTCACTGATGTCCAGTGAAGAGTCCTGGAGCCCTCCCTCCAATTCCCCCGTCTGCCCCCCTTTATCCCTGGTGTTGCGCTGATTGGCTTCCCCCTCTACTGAGCTGTTTCTCCCCCTGGTGCTGGGTCCTTCGCTAGCATCATCTGGGAGCCTCCCCTTCGCCTCTCCCTCCGATGTCAGTTCCCTGACACATATATTCTTAATATACTCTGTAAATTTATTCCAGTCCTCGGTAAATCTCTGGTCTCGCCGGTTCCGAATTCTCCCCGTTAGCTTGTCTAATTCTGCGTATTCCATAAACTTCATTCTCCATTCTTCTTTCGTCGGGATTCCTTCCTGTTTCAATTTTTGTGCCACCAAAATTCTTGCCGCTGTTACTGCATATAAAAACAACTTCTCATCCTTCTTTTTTATGTCATTTCTTAGTATTCCTAACAGAAAAGTTTCTGGTTTTTTAACAAAAGTATATTTCAACATTTTTTTCAATTCATTATAAATCATTTCCCAGAAACCTTTCATTTTTTTTACATTCCCACCACATATGGTAGAATGTTCCTTCTTTCTCCTGACATTTCCAACATTTATTACTCACTTTATACAAGTTTTACTGGTGCAACATACCATCTATATAACATTTCCATAACATTTTCTTTTATTGTAGTACATGCAGTAAATTTCATTCCTTCTTTCCACAATCTTATCCAATCATCAAATTGAATATTATAACCAAAGTCTTTGGCCCACTGAATCATTACAACTTTAACCTCTTCATCCTTAGTATGCCACTCAAGTAGTAATTTATACATTTTTGATAAAATTTTAACATCATTATTCACAATTTCTTTTTGAAATCTAGATTTTTCATCTTGAAAACCTCTTTCCAGCATCTCTTTTTTAAACATCGCATTCAGTTGGAAATAGTGTAACCAATCAAACACATATTCTTTAACTTCATCATATGGTTTCAATTTCCATTTATTTCCTTCTTTTATAATTAAGTTCTCATATGTAATCCAACTCCCCGTCATATTGATCTTCTTGACACTCATTACCTCCAATGGCGACAGCCAAAGTGGAGTTTTAAACTCTAATAAATTTTTGTACCTATTCCATACTTCAATCAACGGACCTCGGAAAATGTGATTTTCAAAACCTTTATGCACTCTTTTTTCCTCATACCATAAATATGCGTGCCAAACAAATCTATTATCGTATCCTTCTAAATCCAAAAGTTCTGAATTTTCCAACTTTATCCATTCTTTCACCCACCAAAGACATGCCGCCTCGAAATATAACTTTAGGTCTGGCAGGGCAAAGCCTCCTCTATCTTTTGCATCCGTTAAAATCTTAAATTTTATTCTAGGCTTCTTGCCCTGCCAGACATATCTTGATAATGCTCTTTGCCATTCTTTAAATATCGTAACACCTTTAATTATTGGTATTGATTGAAATAAAAACAACATTTTTGGTAGCACACTCATTTTTACCGTTGCAATTCTTCCCCAAAATGACAACTTCATTCTTCCCCACACTTCCAGGTCCTTCCTAATCTTGTTCCAGACTGGTACCTTTCCAGCTCCTCCTTAAAGCATTTTTGTTGAAGCAAGACTACCCACACATGTAGATGTTCTTATGTTTCAATCTCTTTTTCCTGTTGATTTTAGTTATTTTGAATTGTTGTTAACTGTTCTTATGGATAATTTTAACAGTTCTGGTAAACTGCTCAGAGGTTATACTCCAATGAAGTGCTATATAAATTAGGTTAAATAATAAAATACTAGACATACAATACTAGGAGCAAACCCCAGATTAACACATCCTCCATCCAGGCAAGCAAGAGGCATGATCAGAGATCAAGGACACCTTCCAGCCAGGCAAAAAACACTCAAGGAGGGTGCAGATCAGGGCTGCTGATTAATGTGGCTCAAGAAGGAGTGTGGCCCGGGAAGAGTACAGTGTTGTTGTTGTTTAGTCGTTTAGTCGTGTCCGACTCTTCATGACCCCATGGACCACAGCACGCCAGGCACTCCTGTCTTCCACTGCCTCCCGCAGTTTGGTCAAACTCATGCTGGTAGCTTCGCGAACACCATCCAACTATCTCGTCCTCTGTCGTCCCCTTCTCCTTGTTCCCTCCATCTTTCCCAACATCAGGGTCTTTTCCAGGGAGTCTTCTCTTCTCATGAGGTGGCCAAAGTATTGGAGCCTCAGCTTCAGGATCTGTCCTTCCTTCCAACTCAGGGCTGATTTCCTTAAGAATGGAGAGGTTTGATCTTCTTGCAGTCCATGGGACTCTCAAGAGTCTCCTCCAGCACCAGAATTCAAAAGCATCAATTCTTCGGTGATCAGCCTTCTTTATAGTCCAGCTTTCACTTCCATACATCACTACTGAGAAAACCATAGCTTTTACTATACGGACCTTTGTTGGCAAGGTGAGGTCTCTGCTTTTTAAGATGTTGTCTACTAGGAAAGGTATAAAGGCTGGGTGGTGTGGGTGTGTCACATTTGGCCCCTGCGCTTGAAGTTCCCCATTCCTGCTTTAGACAGACTACTAACAGTAGCTTTTTATGCAGCAGGGAGCCTAACACAATTTTAAGCATGTAGCAGAAGCATGGCTGGAAAACTGCATCCTCTCTGTCTTGGTCCAATATGAGGCCTCACCTTCCTATTCTGAAGCTGACTCAAACAGCTCCAGATAAAGATAATCGAGCCTCTTGTCAGGTTCACCTGTCCCATCCCTCCACACATGCACTGCCTCCACACACCGCTCAGTTCCTACGCTCGCTGCTGTGTTTGCCTATTTTTACCTGTTAAATGTTGAAGGGCATAATATACCTGTCAGTGACTAACCCTTGGCCGAAATTCACATGGCACGATCATTGTGGGTGTTTGTGTGAAAGCCCACAGAGGCCTGTGGGAGAAGGGGTGGGCTGGCTTTGTGTGTGCAGGTTATTAAACTCTGCATTGGTTTTCTCCCTATTTAAACAGCATTTTCATCACTGTTTAATGAATGAATTTAGCAGGCAGCATTGTGCAGATGACGTTTTTATATGCTGTGTGTCTGCTTCAATCTTATTTATTGTGCTTATCTTGTCTCCTCTGCTGTGGTCATTATTCACAGTTGGGTAACTCTTCACTGTTGGCAAACCCAGAGTCAATCAATGAATGCAGACCATTCCTTTTTTTCATCTGCTCCTGTTTCCTTCCAGCACCTTTGGCTGCCTTTGTGGCAGAGCGGAAGAGACAAGGCGAATGCCTTCGGAGATTGGAGCCGGGGCAAATAATCAGCAGAACTGGAGGGATTTCTTCACGAAGACTGAGGACGGAAGCAGATGCTTCTGTTAATATTAAATGAAATTGGATGGGTTTTGAAATAATAAAGGAGGGGATACTCCAAATGTATGACCTTGTTCATCTGAGGGCATAGGAGGCATTCAGCTCATTCTTTGTTAGGAAGCAGCTGAAATATTTGCAGAAATAGAGATTAAAGCTGCATGTGAATTAAGCTGCTGTTAAAAAAAATCAAATCCCAAGGAACACTCATTCGAATGCACACTCCAGTTTTTAATGAAGTTTATGTTTCTTATCCAGTTTTGACAGCTGGGTCCTCTAGAATCAAAAGAATGCAGATGACATGGGTAAACTCACCTAAAACGTCTTCTGGGCAGAGAGGTAAGAGATTTTGGGAATGCTCTGAAGCTCAGAGGAAGCAAGGCTGAACAAGGGAGTGAGTTGGGGGAGGAGTTAGCAGCCAGAAGCCATTTTACTTCACTGCTTGGAATCTCTGGGAGCTTCTGATGAGAAGCTCATGACCAGGACTTATAAACAGGGGAGTCTGCAAGGGACTGATGCAACAGAGTGAGCTTGCGGCTCTTGGATTAAGGCAGGTTGCTTGTCTGAGCTGTTTGGAGGTTTGATTGTGAGTTTGTGTCTCTCTCTTTCTGAGTGTGACCCTGTGCACTATTAGAGCATATGATCGGAGAGGGAGGGGTTATGGTTGAGAGCAAGCAAGTTGACCAGGACTTGTAAACAAGAGCATTTGTGAGGGCATTTGGATGGGGAAGTCAGGAGTGCTGTCTTGCATAGGGCCAAGAGACATGGACGGTGAGGGAGCTGCTGCAGTGACCCGCAACCCCTGTTCCATGTTTGTCTTCCTGCCTGATAATGTGCAAAACTACACCTGCAGAAACTACAAGGTGGTTGCCTTGCCGGAAGAGAAAGTACAGCATCTTGAGGCCTGCCTGGAACAGCGGCATGGGGCAGGGAGGGATGCTAGGGAGGAGGAAGACTGCCCATTGCAGGAGATTAACCCCTGGAGGAACAGGACACACAGAAGCAGGACTGTCAGGAGCCATGCAGCGTCATTGGAGATGGAAAAATGATTCCATGCCCTCATCTTGGACACCGGTTCTGTGCCAGAGGGGCAAGGACAGCAGCTGCAGACTTCAGAACACACTGAGGTGGCTGTGGAAGATACCACGTGGAGAACAGCTCCTGCCACTCCTCAGAGAAGGAAGAGATGTGTGGCGGTGGTAGGTGACTCCCTACTGAGGGGGACAGAGGGACCAGTGTGCAGAGGTAACAGGATGCCCTGTACTGTCTTACAGGTGCAAAGATTCAGGATGTGACAGAGAAGTTGCCAAGTCTTATAAAGCCCACTGACCACAACCCCTTCCTTCTGATTCATGTGGGTACAAACAATACTGCCAGACACAGCCTTTGACATATAGCAAGGGACTATGAGACTCTGGGTTGGAAGTTGAAAGGCTTGGGGCACAGGTGTTTTTTTCCATCACATCTTCCTATTGAAGGTTGTGGCCCAAAGAGAGAGAGGAAAACACTGGAAGTAAACCATTGGCTGAGCAGGTGGTGTTGTCAGAAAAGGTTTGGCTATTGAAACATGGTCTCTGTTTCATTGAGGAAGGACTTCTGGCAAGAGATGGGTTGCACCTCACAGCAGTTGGCAAGAATATGTTTGCTAAGAGTCTCATAAACTTATCAGGAGAGTTTTTAATTAAGTGACGGGGGAGGACAATATTATCTACAATAGGGGAACACCTGGTTATAGGGATAATAGCTTCATTGATGTACAGGAAATGGAGGTGGTGCTACAAAAACCTGCTAAAGGGCAGAAAACTAGAAGGAGGAAGCAGGTGGAGGGAATTGTTCATGGCTTTGGTTGTCTCTATACTAATACACTGAGTATGGGAAATAAACAAGACAAATTTGAGCTCTTAATACAGGATGGCAAATAAGACCTAATAGGCATTATCAAAACCTGGAGGGATGAGACTCATAACTGGAATATAGAAACAGAGGGGTATAACCTATTCAAAAGGAATAGACCAGACAGGAAGGGAGAAGGAGTAGCATTATATGAAAATGATTTGTATACTTGTGAAAAGATCCATGGCTTGGTGCATGGAAGGCAGATTGAGAGTATCTGGGGGGAAATTGTAGGAGAGGGAGACAACAGTGACTTTATTGTGGGTTTATGCTAGAGACCTCCAAGCCAGACTGAAGACTTGGACGATACCTTCCTAAAGCAAATTACCAAACATTCAAATAGGAGGACTTCAGCTACCCTGAAAACTGCCAAGATTGCAATGATATGTAGGGGGGGGGGTATGTGGACATTCCCCCTTTCCCACCTGCCTTGTACTGAATCAGACCTATCTAGCTCAGTATTGTTTACGCCAGTATTTCTTGGGTCTCTAACTGTTGTTGAACTCCCATCATCCCTGGCCACTGGACCTGCCAGCTAGGAATGATGGGAGTTGTAGTCCAACAACAGCCGGAGACCCAAGTTTGAGAAACACTGGTCTACACTGACTGGCCATGGCTCTACAGGGTTTCAGGCAGGGATTTCCCCCACTTCTGTCTGGAGGTGCTGGGAATTCAACCTGGGAGTGGGACTTTGTGCATGCATGCAAAACAGATTCTCTACCACTGAGCAGCAGTCCTTTCCCAGAGTGGCAAGGGTAGCACAGCACCCTTGCTTCTTTAGAGCGATTTTCTCTCAGCCTTGTTACTTCAGTGATCCCCTCTTCCCCTGCCCTGCTTAAGCAGAAAACCAAGTTGTCCCCTTTGCCTCCTGCTCATTTGGTTTAAAAATAAGCACCCTGCGCTGAATGCTGACCCTCGGTCTGATTGCTGGGCCCCTCTCTTTCCCCACTCACGGTGGCTTTTCTTTTCGGCCCTCGTCTTCTTTATGATTTATGAAGCTTTCACTCTATTGCATTTAACAGGCTCAGTACAGAGAGAAGAAAGCTTTTAGCTGGGAGGCAAAATG
This sequence comes from Podarcis bocagei, assembly GCF_964188305.1. Lineage (NCBI taxonomy): Eukaryota > Metazoa > Chordata > Lepidosauria > Squamata > Lacertidae > Podarcis > Podarcis bocagei. The sequence goes on from NC_138135.1 coordinate 29,805,427, forward strand.
AGGGAAGCAATGGTTCATGCTGTTCTTAATGTAATTTAGAGGCGAATTTCAAGTTAAGAAAGCCAGAAAATGAAACAAGGCTAGGGTGACAGCCTAAGAGCGGCTGCAAGCACCTCTCCCCCAACTCCCCAAGAGTCCCCAGATTTTTCCCGGAGGAGAACATTAGCAGCATTGACAACATAGATGGATTTCCCCTCCAGCCACCGTGGAGGGTTTGCCTCTCCAAACATGGGGAATTGCATTTGTGCCTCCACAGAGACCTCTAAACTGGGTCTCGAGGGGCAAAGCTACCCTCTGTTATTCTCTTCCTCCATCCCTTATTATAGCAGTCAAACTGACAATGGGATTTGTGAATCTCTCAGTTCTTATCTGAGAAGCCTGGGCAAATCTTGCCACCTCTGTTTGATTCAATAGCAGGTAAATCACGTACAGATATTGGTTTCCAGCGGAATTGCATAATGTTTTTCACCTATTTCTGCCATTGAGAGTCACAGCCACAACAACTCTCCTTTTGTAAGATGTGCAAGTCTCCAAATAAGGGACATCTGTCTGAGTGGCTGGCTTAGCTGCGGATGGAAGAAAACAGAACATGTGCAGAATGCTTAGCAGTCAACAGGATGCACTCTGTGCATACTCAAAGGCAGTGCTGCTTAGGGATGTGTGAATCTGCCCATTTCTGTTTCTCTTTTTCTGGTCCTAAGTTTTTCTGGTCTTAAGTACAATACATTTCCTCATTAATTTTAAAAGCAGTCATGAAAATTCATCAGTGAAGTTCTCCTGATGTATGCAATTTTGTCTAATATACATATTTTTGCAAAGCAATTGACCCTAATATAATGAATTTTGTATGTTTTCCCCATCAATATCTGCATATTTTAGCCTAGTATATATATGTGTGTATTATACTTGACATTTTGCCTTTAGTGTGCTTTGATGTAGCATCAAAACCCTGATAAACTTTCCTGCCCTGAATCTTAAGTTCAATGAACAATAGCAATAATAAGAAATGTAGGTGCGGAGAACAGCAAGACAACTTTCTATAAGCAGTAACATTGCAAATAGGGATAGATCTGTCAAATTCAGTTTTCTTATTCTCCCAATCTTAAATTTAGTTCTCCACATTTCTGCAATAATCTACAATAATAACAAAAATCCTCATAAAATTTTGGTGTAAATTTCTCTCATATATAATGTTTGCCTCTATTATGTGCACATTGTTTCATTTGAGAACTGCATCGCAAAATTTTGAGAAGTGTGAATTTTGAAAAATTGTTGTATTTTGGTTTTCATATTGTTTCAGAAAGTGCAAATTAAGCAGCTTTACCTTTAAATGTAAACTGAATCAAATTCCACCCCATCCTGCAATAAGACCTACAGCAGCAGCACCTGGTACTTCCAGGAAACTGGAGAAGAGACTTATCATCATTGCCCTCCCGAATAGTGGGGTAGGAGAGCTAAAAAAAAATTATCATCTGGCAACTAATGCATCCTTTGGTTTCAGATAGTAAATGGGTAGACAAATCTAAAAAGCCCAGAACACAAATTTTCACGGCCCCCTAGTAGCTATGGTGGCTCGTTTATAAGAAACAATGTATTTAACCTTAACTCTGGAAGTGTATACTTGATTCTGACCAAACAGCCTTCTAGACATTAGCAAGAAATGGCTCTCTCTGTGGTCTAGCAGAGTTGATAATTAACTGTAGTTCTCTACTAGTCTCATGTGAGTGTTTAACCTTAGCACACATGGGGTATTCCATTGTTAATCTCAGTCTTGAAGGGAGTTGCTGATTTGTCATTCTCTGGATGCCACAGAGACAATAAAGGATGTGACAATGGCTCTCAAGGAGGTGCATAGCTTCAGGCTGGAATGCAGGCTGATGGAGGCTGTAAAAAAAGAGAGACCTTTGATTCTAGGTTTGTTTGGAATTATATTTCTAAGAAGATGTTGGGCCTTTTGAAATTATCTGGGTGCATCATCGGTTGCTTGTACCTGTTTTGAAGAAGTTCTGGTTAGTAAAGCTTTGAATCAAATACTTATGTTTAGGGAAGTTTTTAATGACTGATGTTTTAATAAAAAAATTCCTTCCAGTAGCACCTTAAAGACCAACTAAGTTAGTTCTTGGTATGAGCTTTCGTGTGCATGCACACTTCTTCAGATACACAGAAACAGAAGTTGCCAGATCCTTCTATATAGTGAGAAGGTGGGGAGGGGTATTACTCAGAAGGGTGGTGGGAATGGGAGATTGGCAGATTTGTTTGGATTTTTAATCTTTTGTTGGAAGCTGCCCAGAGTGGCTGGGCAAACCCAGCCAGATGGGCAGGGTATAAATAATAAATTATTGTTATTGTTATTGTTATGGATCTGGGGGGGAATTCCAAAAGGAGTCCATTTTTAATGCATTCTGTTGCTTCAAGCTAAACAATATTAATAACTGCAATATCCCTGTGGTTTGATTACTGATAGCTAACTATTATGGTTATACAGTGGTGCCTCGCAAGACGAAATTAATTCGTTCCGCAATTCTCTTCGTCTTGCGGGTTTTTCGTCTTGCGATGCACGGTTTCCCATAGGAATGCATTGAAAATCAATTAATGCGTTCCTAGGGAAACCGCCTTCAGACCAGGTCCGGGGACAGTCTGTCCCCGGACCTCTTCTGAAGGCTGGGGGGGGGGGGGACAAGGGCTTTTCTTCCCACCCCCAGCATTTTTAAAAACCCTGGGACAGCGGAGGACTTCTCCGCTGTCCGGGCGATCTTAAAATGCTGGCGGGCGGCATTTTAAAATCGCCCTGGACAGCGGAGGACTTCTCCGCTGTCCGGGGCGATTTAAAAGCCCCTGGGAAGGCAGGCAGGGGGGAGCAAAGACTTTCGCCCCCTGCCCGCCTTCAGAAGGTGTTCCCACCCCCCCGCCCGGCTTCGCAGCAGCGCTACGAAGCCCGGCAGCTGGGGCAGCTGTTCCCGCCCCCCTCCCCCCTTCGGAACATCGTTCCGAAGTGGGGCGGCTGGGGCAGCTGTTCCCGCCCCACCTCCCCACTTCGGAACAGCGTTCGGAAGTGGGGCGGATGGGGCAGCTGTTCCCGCCCCACCTCCCCCCTTCGGAACATCGTTCCGAAGTGGGCCGGATGGGGCAGCTGTTCCCGCCCCACCTCCCCCCTTCGGAACATCGTTCCGAAGTGGGGCGGCTGGGGCAGCTGTTCCCGCCCCACCTCCCCCCTTCGGAACAGCGTTCCGAAGGGGGGCGGATGGGGCAGCTGTTCCCGCCCCCCCTCCCCCCTTCGGAACATCGTTCCGAAGTGGGCCGGATGGGGCAGCTGTTCCCGCCCCACCTCCCCACTTCGGAACAGCGTTCCGAAGTGGGGCGGATGGTGCAGCTGTTCCCGCCCCACCTCCCCCCTTCGGAACATCGTTCCGAAGTGGGGCGGATGGGGCAGCTGTTCCCGCCCCACCTCCCCACTTCGGAACAGCGTTCGGAAGTGGGGCGGATGGGGCAGCTGTTCCCGCCCCACCTCCCCCCTTCGGAACATCGTTCCGAAGAGGGGCGGCTGGGGCAGCTGTTCCCGCCCCACCCCCACACTTCGGAACATCGTTCCGAAGTGGGGCGGATGGGGCAGCTGTTCCCGCCCCACCTCCCCCCTTCGGAACATCGTTCCGAAGTGGGGCGGATGGGGCAGATGTTCCCGCCCCCCCTCCCCCCTTCGGAACATCGTTCCGAAGTGGGGCGGCTGGGGCAGCTGTTCCCGCCCCCCCTCCCCCCTTCGGAACATCGTTCCGAAGTGGGGCGGATGGGGCAGCTGTTCCCGCCCCCCCTCCCCCCTTCGGAACATCGTTCCGAAGTGGGGCGGCTGGGGCAGCTGTTCCCGCCCCCCCTCCCCCCTTCGGAACATCGTTCCGAAGTGGGGCGGCTGGGGCAGCTGTTCCCGCCCCACCTCCCCACTTCGGAACAGCGTTCCGAAGTGGGGCGGATGGGGCAGCTGTTCCCGCCCCACCTCCCCCCTTCGGAACATCGTTCCGAAGTGGGGCGGATGGGGCAGCTGTTCCCGCCCCACCTCCCCCCTTCGGAACATCGTTCCGAAGTGGGGCGGATGGGGCAGCTGTTCCCGCCCCACCTCCCCCCTTCGGAACATCGTTCCGAAGTGGGGCGGATGGGGCAGATGTTCCCGCCCCCCCTCCCCCCTTCGGAACATCGTTCCGAAGTGGGGCGGCTGGGGCAGCTGTTCCCGCCCCCCCTCCCCCCTTCGGAACATCGTTCCGAAGTGGGGCGGATGGGGCAGCTGTTCCCGCCCCCCCTCCCCCCTTCGGAACATCGTTCCGAAGTGGGGCGGCTGGGGCAGCTGTTCCCGCCCCCCCTCCCCCCTTCGGAACATCGTTCCGAAGTGGGGCGGCTGGGGCAGCTGTTCCCGCCCCACCTCCCCACTTCGGAACAGCGTTCCGAAGTGGGGCGGATGGGGCAGCTGTTCCCGCCCCACCTCCCCCCTTCGGAACATCGTTCCGAAGTGGGGCGGATGGGGCAGCTGTTCCCGCCCCACCTCCCCCCTTCGGAACATCGTTCCGAAGTGGGGCGGATGGGGCAGCTGTTCCCGCCCCACCTCCCCCCTTCGGAACATCGTTCCGAAGTGGGGCGGATGGGGCAGATGTTCCCGCCCCCCCTCCCCCCTTCGGAACATCGTTCCGAAGTGGGGCGGCTGGGGCAGCTGTTCCCGCCCCCCCTCCCCCCTTCGGAACATCGTTCCGAAGTGGGGCGGATGGGGCAGCTGTTCCCGCCCCCCTCCCCCCTTCGGAACATCGTTCCGAAGTGGGGCGGCTGGGGCAGCTGTTCCCGCCCCCCCTCCCCCCTTCGGAACATCGTTCCGAAGTGGGGCGGCTGGGGCAGCTGTTCCCGCCCCACCTCCCCACTTCGGAACAGCGTTCCGAAGTGGGGCGGATGGGGCAGCTGTTCCCGCCCCACCTCCCCCCTTCGGAACATCGTTCCGAAGTGGGGCGGATGGGGCAGCTGTTCCCGCCCCACCTCCCCCCTTCGGAACATCGTTCCGAAGTGGGGCGGATGGGGCAGCTGTTCCCGCCCCACCTCCCCACTTCGGAACAGCGTTCCGAAGTGGGGCGGATGGGGCAGCTGTTCCCGCCCCACCTCCCCCCTTCGGAACATCGTTCCGAAGTGGGGCGGATGGGGCAGCTGTTCCCGCCCCCCCTCCCCCCTTCGGAACATCGTTCCGAAGTGGGGCGGCTGGGGCAGATGTTCCCGCCCCACCTCCCCCCTTCGGAACATCGTTCCGAAGTGGGGCGGATGGGGCAGCTGTTCCCGCCCCCCGTTCCCGCCCCACCTCCCCACTTCGGAACATCGTTTTAAAATGCTGGGGGTCGGCAGCGAACGCTCCCGACCCCCAGCATTTTAAAACCTCCCCGGGACAGAGACTTCTCTGCTGTCCCTTGGAGATTTTAAAATGCTGGGGGTCGGCAGCGAACGCTTCGCTCCCGCCCGCCAGCATTTTAAGATCGCCCGGGGCAGGTGGGGGGAAGGCAGGCGGGGGGGAGCAAAGACTTTTGCCCCCCGCCGGCCTTCAGAAGAGGTCCTCTTCTGAAGGCCGGCTGTGGGCGAAAGTCTTTGCTCCCGACCGCCAGCATTTCCCTATGGGCTTTCGTCTTGCGATGCAAGCCCATAGGGAAATTCGTCTTGCGAAGCGCCTCCAAAACAGAAAACCCTTTCGTCTTGCGGGTTTTCCGTCTTGCGAGGCATTCGTCTTGCGGGGTACCACTGTATTCTACCTCCACTGTCGAAGGCAGCTTGCCTCTGAATACCAGTTGATGGCAATCATGAGGTGTCAGGGACAGCGCTGAGGAGGGCTGCACTGAGGAGGAATGGTGGGAGCCTCCCCCTCCCCTGCTCCTGATCAGGATCCTGAATCTTCCCAGGAACAGGAGGACAGTATAGATTTGGAACAGTGGTTTACAGAGGAACATAGTTCAGAAGGCAGAAGCTGGACGGGGAACAGCTAGGGGAAGAAGCACTGGGGGAGAGAAAGAGTTAACAGACTCACTGTCACTGGAAAGCGTTCATCTGCTCAGCCCAAGGTCAAGAAGAACAGATAAGGTGGCAGCACAGAAAGCACAATGGTTGCATGATCAGGTCACAAGACGCGGTAGTGACGTGAGTGACTAGGGAGGAAGTGGGTGGAACCCTTAATTGGGAGCACCGCCATTCCTAGGAATGGATTCTTTGTTCTCTCACTGTGGTCATTAAAGGTTATAACTGTTAGAAGACTCCTTTCTCTTTGTTCTGCTTATCTACTGCCAAAGGGCGGGGGGTGAGGAAGCTGATTCCCTGAAGCCTGACATGTGGGGAGACAATGCTATTGAACTCAGGTCCTGTTTACCATCTTCCTGCAAGCAACTTTGAGAACAGGATGTTAAACTTGATGCAGCCTAATCCAGCAGGGCTCTTCTCATGTTTGGCGAGAAAAGTAAAGTAAAAAGTAAAACTTCCCAAAAGAATCATAGCACAACAAGACAGTGATTTTGGCAGAGGGTGGAGATAAATACATAAGCTGCAGTTTTATAGTCAATTATTACTTGGAAACTTTAATGACAGAAATGGGACTCCTTTGTGAAGAAAAGCTAAGAGTTCCACTGTAGATTTTACATCTCTCAAAAGGACATTCCACTCACTCCCACCCCTCAAAAAAGGTTATTTTGAAAGTTCCCAAATAAAGGTTGAGGATTAAAATGCCTACCCAGCCATAATTCATTTTAATTAGTTCATGAAGGTGACCATAATATTTAAATGAGGCTTAATTATAAAGATTGAAGAGATGATTTCATGAAAGTGAAACTTAATCTCCAAGAATTAAGACAGCCAGAACAAGCCAAGTCACTTTCAATTCGGAACGTGGGCTCTGAAGTGAGCTGTCTTGGCTTGGATTTGTGCTTTATCTGAGGCTTATGCACATATTTAACAGTCCTAACATCCCATTCACTATGTGATCCTTGACTGGTTGGGATCACTTTAGGAAGGAAAAGGAAATCCTAACCAGTAAAAAGGACATAGAAACAAAAGCAGTAAAGAGGAGCAGAAAAAGTGAACATTCCCTTATAGGCTTAAAAAAACCGAAAACAAAAAACTCCCTCTCCCCATCCAACTGGAACATAGCTGTCAAGCGTCCCTTATTTGGCGAGACAGTCCCTTATCCCAGCGCCATGTCCCACTGCTGTACCTTATTGATGATGTCTCTTAAATAAGCTACTGAAGGTAATGGGGCCCTTTCTATATCCAGCTGTCCTTTGTTAACAACAAATTGTTGCTGGTTTTTTGTGTTGAATATATGCTGTATGGTAATTTATGGACCTGATAGGTATCTAAAGCCATTTGCACGCAACAAAATATGTATTTTATCAAAGTAATTGTTGATCCCTTATTTTGGCTGCTGATCCCTTATTTTTGAGGCTGCTGGTCCCTTATTTTCAAATCTGTAAGTTGACAGCTATGAACTGGAAGCAGTACTTTCCACTTAAAAACTGAGCAGGAAACCATTCTGTGCAGCTTTTGATTAATTTGAGTTTGTATCACTGACAGTTATTCTACTTTCTCCTTTAGTTTTCTCTTTTTAAACTTTAATCTACTTGGTTTTGAAGATTCCTTTGGAGTGTCAGTAAATAATGTTAACAGCAGAGCTGAACAATCATTGTTTGCCTGCAAACCACAATGAAGAAACACTTCAAAACTCATTTGACGGGACAGAACTTTGAAAAACAACAATGAAATGGCAACTCCTAAGGCAAATTGTTGTTAAAGCTGGTCATTTTAAGAGTTTGGCCATAGGAGTTACTCCATTGTTTTAGCATAACATGCTTTATGCACAATATGCTATGATATTAAATAACATTACTAGAATAGGCACTATGGGGGTTATTTGTATTGATAGCTTGCTCCAGAATAGACAGACAGGCTGCCACCCAGGTAGTGTTTTACTAGTTGAACCAGTAAAACTGTCTTGTGTGAGTTAAGTTCATTATTAAACGAGAATGTTTGGACAAAAAACAACAACCCCAATTTACTAAAATTCATCATGGAGCTCAGTGCTACCATACTAACGGCACATTGCTCTGTCTCTTTCCCCCATCATTATCTTTTCTTTTTTTATTTTGACAAAGTAATAATCATAAATAAATAAGAATAAAAATGTGCACCCCACCACCAAGACCATTCCATTGTAACCTCCCAAAATTTCAACACTTCTTGCGATGGTTTCACCCCTTTCCGTTTTAACAGTACAAATTTTACAAATATCTCCCCAAAATCATTTCTCCTGCATAGTCCCCATCTTACCTTAATAGCACATGTTAATTTATCATTAATAGGTATACCCCACACAACATTATCAAGAGAGGAAGAGGAGGTGCATTGCTAACCCCTTTGCTGTTCAGCAACCAGAATAACTGAAGAGGAAGTATGGAGAACATGAGCTGTTCCCCCAATGAGTACCGTGTGAGACTCCTCGTGTCTGGCAGTTGGTCACAGTTGTGCTAGATTTGCATGCTCGTGCTTAAAGAACAAAACCCAGAAGAAAACATTTATTCCTTTTTCTTTTCAGAACAGCAATAAGATTTGGCCGGGAGGGAGGGCTCCTGTGTTTTACGAAGCAGAAGTCACTTCATCTCCTCCTCTCTGCCTGGAACACCCCCTAAGGGTATGGAGTGTACAAAGCGACACAAACACAACCTTGTGAGGCATCTCCTGCAGCAAATTTGGAAACGCCATCAAAAGTCGAGCCTTCTAAGACTCTCTCAGTCACCTTCAAAAGTTTGGTCAAAGACAGCAGCTTTGGTAAAGAACTTTCGCCCTTACCTGCTCATGCTAGAACAACTGGCCAGAGTCCCTCCGTATGTGCAAACATAGCTATGTGTGTAACACACTTCCCCAGCCTGCTCATTGTGAGGAACAGGGTGGGAGGAGAAATACAATTTTGCTTGCAGTTTACTTAAGAAACTACCTAAATCACATTGCTCTGACCCACATGTGAATTGAAACACAGCTCTCCTAAAGAAAATTTCACTTCCCCAAATTTTGCAGCACAGTTCTCCAAACAAACATTATTAGCATTATTTATATTTATTAGTTGCTTCCCCCCAAAAAATGAACACAAAGAGACTTAGAAAAACAGATATAAAGACAAGAATAAAGGCAACCTAAAATACAGTGGTATGCATAAAAGAGCAAATTCAACTCTGCCTCAGTTCCCACTAAAAATATGCAGAGAATTATTCTCCAAAGGCTCTGGGTGAATAAAAATGCCTTCACATAGTGCCTAGAAACAGATAGTGAAGGCCTTAGATGTGCCTCCTGGCAAAAAAAAATGAACATAAGGGGAGGTGGGGGTGGAATGTGAATAAAATGCATAGATTATTTATTTATTTGAATATTTATGATCCTCATTTTCATAAAATATACCAAGATGGCTTGCAATGTAAAATATAATAAAATCAATCAATAGGCATTCAACAATTTAAAAAATAGCAATAAAACAGCAGTTGATGAAATCAGTGAACATATTTAGTCGGGAAAAACTTACAAATCTACATCATATTACAGAGAATTGCTTGCAAAAATCTGTACATTATAAAATGTGTACAAATAAATGTGTACATATAAAATGTGTTTATTAAGAGAAATTCAGACTAAAAGGCTAGAATTTTCATTTGATTTTTTTTAATTTTAAAATTCACAGATTGCTGCAGAAACGTGGAGAACTGATTTTTTCAAAATTAGATTATATATATTTTTACAAAGCTAAACAGCCCTATATCCCCTCCCCCCCAGCTCTCAGTGATATAGTTAGGTTACCAGTCAGTTAAGAATTCTAATGCTTGTCAGTTTTATTTCATGGTGCAACCTGGAGTGATTGGAAGGAGTCTAGGTGGAGAACTGATTTTAAGATTGGAAAAATAAGAAATTGAGAGAACTAAAGCTGTCAGATTTCTCCAGCCTTAGTGTGGAAGAACTTTTCCCCCTGTGAGCAGCTGTGGCAGAGGCAGGGGTCTGGTTTATGGTGGGGCTATCCCATGCAGCCTCATGGCTTGCTTTCAGTGTTCTTTCAATACATGGGTAAGTTGTATGGGACAGTCCCTCAGCCATTTGAAGCTGGCTATTCTATCACCTCTTAATTGTCTCTTCTCCTGGATAAATTCACTCAGTTCCTTGAACCTTTCCTCAAGACCTATTAAAAACAGAGTCACCCACTGCCAGGCTTCGGGTACTCGGCTCCCCCCCCCCCCTTTGGCTGTAGATGAGCAAGACAAAGCAAAAAGAGTCGCTTACCATTTAAAGAGTCTTTAATGATCACAGCAAAAGAACAAAGCAGCCATTCTTGGAATGTCGGTGTTCCCAATTAAGGTTTCCACCCAGTCACTTCTGCCCCTTGCAACCTGATCTCACAACCACTGTGCTTTTTGTGTAGCCACCTTATCTGCTCTATGTGACCTTGGACTGATAGGCTGGACACTTTCCAGTGTGAGAGAGTCTGTTAGCTCTCTTTCTCCCCAGTACTTCTTCACTTTGCTGTTCACCCCCCAGTTCACCCCAACTTTTGTCTTCAGAACTATGCCCGTCTGCAAACCACTGTTCCAAATCTATACTACTCCACTGCTCCTGGGCAGCTTCAGGATCCTGGTCAGGTGCAGGGGGAGGGGGAGGCTCCCACCATTCCTCATCAGAGCAGCACTCCTCAGCCTGGTCTCTGACACCCACATGCTATGGCAAACATATGCTGCACCTTGACAGATATCCGGAAATCCAATCTCTGATGAGTGGCTGATCATGCTATGGGAGTCCACCACCCATCTCTCTCAGAAGGTTGTTCAGTGCCACCACACATTCCTAAACCACATACCAAAGAACCATCTTTCCCTTGCTCTTTCTTCCTCCCTATCTGTCTTGTGGAAATCCAAGTCTGCTGTGTGAACTTCTGCACTCACTCCAGGCTTTGATTCATCATGAGTTGTCCCAGAGGAAAGCTTTGACAGATGCATTTCAAGTTACACAAATAAGCCTCGAAGATCTCTCTCACACACACCCCGTCCCCCGATATGCCCTCTCATATTTATGACAACTGTTTTGATTTATATCATGTTAACATCTTGCATCTTCATTATTTGAAAGCAGCAGAGAATAGGATGAGGTTCAGCCCTGCCTTAGCTACAGATTCAGCAGCCTCGAGGCAGCTTGAAATATGATGCCGCCCTTTCTATGCATAATATAGCAGAGATGTTCATCCAGTTCACATCTTAATGGGAAGCTATCAAATTTCCACTTCCCAATCCAATCAATAAATTGAAACACAGCTCTCCTTTGGGAATTTGACCTTTCGCAATGCAGGCGAAGCATCGAATGCTTTGCTACTGAGGGTTCCCCAAGGGTTGCATTATCATGTATATCCAAATTGGAGTGACACAACCTACTTCCAAGTTCTCTGGCCTGGCCCGTCCTCTTCTGACTCTTTGTTTCCTGGTCACTGCTCAAAACTAGCCCTTAACAATAGGGGTATATGGATCGCCAGCATGTCTGCTGGCGATGCAACACTGAAAAGGGTACTATGATGCATATATGGTGGAATTGTTTAAACATCAAACAATTTTGGGAAACAATATATAATGAAATGGAAAAAAATGTTCAGATATTCATTTAGGAAAACACCAGAAGGTTTTCTATTGAGAATAGTATCAGGAAGTCTAAAGGAAGAAGACAAGACATTATATTTATACGCAACAGTAGCCGCAAGGCTATTGATTGCGAAAAATTGGAAAAGTGGTATAATACCGACAAAAACAGAGTGGCTTGCCGAATTATTGGAGTATTACAATATATCCAAAACAATGGGAGAAATTGGAAGGATCTCAAAAGAGAAGATAGACAAGGACTGAAGGTGTTTAAAGGATACTTGCAAAATCATATTGAAAAATCAGAACTCCTATTAGAATAAACAAGTTCCGTTATAAATGCTGAAATACTAAATAAGATGGATAACAATGTGTAACAGAAAAAGAAGTAGAAAAGTTGGTTTAAAAGTGTGTGAAAGAAAGTAATAGAAGTGGAAAGAAATTGCAATTGAGTAGATCGGAAGTCTAACACAAGGGTGGGGTGAGGGGTGAGGGATGGTGGTGGGAAAAGAAAGTATCTGTGGGATTGAGTGTGGGTATGTATGAATATTTTTAAAGATTGTATGAAATGTATGTTTGTTTGCATATTTGTAATATATACGTATTAATGTTGAATTATTTTAATAATAAAGATTAAAACAAAACAATAGGGGTATATGGAAGCTGTTCTCAGATGAGAATGCTGGTTGTTCACAGTAACCAGCGAGGCCAGAATGTCTAAGGATGGGGGTAAGAGTTTCTAGGGAATCAGTTGATTACAGGAATGGGTTTGGGATTCACTAAATGTTTCCAAAACTCTGGGGTCAACAAACTTTTCTGTTCACTATTGAGATCCTAAAGTGTTTGAATCCATGGCCAGATGCCGCATTTACACAACTGCAGGCTGCAAGCTGGGGAATCAGGTACAGTCACAGATGATGAACCACCTTACTTATGATTCTTAGCAATAAAAATGGATCTAACTTTCTCTGGGGCACTGTGCTCCTGTGGCCTCATTTCCCAGTTCAGGTGGCCAAAGACACTGATCCTGCAGACGAGCGTCTTGCAATGTACCTGCGGCACACAGTAATCCCTCTGACTTTAGATGCTCCCCATTGAGTTTCACAGTGCACAAGGTATACGGTATTATTACCAGATCAGTCTCTCAAGTCCAATTGATTTCCTAACTATGCCTTACTGACATGGATGAAGAGGCACAGCATTTGCCCTCCAGCAGCAGAGAGGCAAGCGTGTATGTAGGGGGGAGTCTTTGTGTTGGAAACGGGTGGAAGAATACAGAACCCCAGAGAATGAAATGATCCTGGGTGGATTTAAACGTTAAGCAGCAGAGTGAATCATTGTGTGTTTATTTCATAAGCACTTAATCTCCCCCTCCCAAATAGCGAAAAACAAAGATAAATGAAATATTTTTTAAAGGATCACTACGCCTGTATTGCTGGCAATTGAAAGTCAGCCACTGGTGGCAAACATCCACTTCAGGATGCTAATTTATAAACTAATGAAGTCTTGCTGAACATAAAAAAGGCATTAGGCATCTATTAAAGCATGAAGCGGCAGGGGTGGGTAAGAGCAGCTAAATGCAAGATGCTGCTCTTTCTTTATTCTTTCTCTTACAACTACAGTACGTACTGGGAGGCTATAGCAGGGCCAATTACAGGCCAATTTGTCTGGCAGTCATTGGGCCGAGGGTAGCTGCGTGAAGTTCCGTGCAGTGGGTCTCCTTGCACATGGGCAGCCAGTTAAATGCAGCAGCCCTCATGCCACCACAAATACTGTTTAAAGGGGCATTTACGCTGTCATTCGAGGAGCTTAGAATGAAAGAGTTGGAAGGGCCCTTGGATGCCATCTGGTCTAAACAGGATGCAATTGCAGCATCCCAGACAGATCTAGCCTCTGCCAGCTTTCCAGCAGGTGGGTCATTATTGCTCAGCAGGAGGGAGAGGTCAAAAATAGGGGGAAGGTTGGTGTGGTGCAACCACACTAGCAAAAGTACCCAATTGGATATGTCAGTGTGCTCCTCCCTCCCTGTAAGCAGTAGCAACTGACAGGGGTGTAGCGTGGGGGGCCATGGCCCCAGGTGCACAATTTTGAGGGGGTGAACCAGGTGCTCCCCCACAGGTGCCGGTTTCTAGGAACCCTGTTCTCGGCTCCCCATCCTTCCTTGCCTACCGGCAGGGGTCTCTGAGCCTGGCCTCACTGTCATATCCTCAGCCCCCTCACTGAATGGCTGCTTGGTCAGCGCTCACTCGCTCCTCATTTGGCATACTTCATGAAAGATGAGTGGGTGTGGACGGAGGGAGCTGGGCAAGGGGTGAGCCCAGCACAGCATGGCCCTGCACTCCTCTCCACAGGTGAGGAGGGGATTTGCCCACCAAGGACTGTGTCAGCTGGCCAGACTCCCCCTGAGCTGGCAAGCAGGTGGTGCACCTGGCTTCAGTGGTGTCAGATGGATTCCGTTCACCCTCTGCCCTGCCCCAACCTGGCATGCATGCCCCGGGCACTGGCAAACCATGCTACAACACTGGAAACTGACCTGCTGGACTCTCCCTCATTTTCATCAGGATGCAGAGCTATTTGATACTCAATTCCTTGCTTTATTTTTGTTTGTTTGTTAACTTATTGCAATTATTTCCCACCTTTTTCTCCAATGAACTCAAGGTGGCATACATGGTTGACTGCAACCTCATTTAATCCCCACAAAAACCCTGTGAGGTAGATTAGGCTGAGAGGCAGTGACTGGTTCAAGGTCACCTAGTGAGTATCATGGCTGAGTGGGGATTTGAATTGGTCTCCCAGGTCCTAGTCTGACACTACGCTACACTGGTATGTTATCAGATAACTTTACAGATAGATGCCCTGATGCTACATGGGAAAATGCACATACCAGTGAACACTGCACAACAGACATATTTGTCTGGGCAACATAGTTCCAGCCTGGTTTGCATTGCTGGTCAGTTGTACTTCTTGTCTGTTTTTAGAGTAAGAAGCAGCGAGCTGGATTTGGTCTCCTTCTTTGGGAAGATAATCAGTATGCTTGAAGATAATGTGATGAAAACACATGCACTGCTTCTCTTTTCAGGCAGAGGTCTTCCTGGTGTATTATCAGGGGTGACTGCTAACAGTTTCATGCTGTTATTTAAAGGAACATGCTGCCACATTTCTCTTAGGACTTAATTGAATCTAAAACCCTGTGTGTGCCATTAATCGAGATCTTGGCCATAGGTGTATTATATATATCATCTTAATCAAATTCTGAAATGTCAAACTGATATTAAAAAGAGTTTGTTTTGAAAAACATTTCCATAAACAAACATAATTTCCTAGCTGTTCCCCTGCAGACATGGGTTTCTTCCATATCTGTACCATAATGTCAGGACAGCCCACTTCTACACATGATTTCTCAGCCCACAGGATATGTATTCTTCACACATTTAATCTCCCTCCAAGATATCTGTTTTATTTGAAGGCCCCAAATAAAAGTTTTCATTTTATGCATGCTTTCAAAATGTCTTAAGTTATTTCTCTATCCAAGTGGGTCGGTGGGGGTGTTTGGACATGGGGGCCGTGCGACCAGGTGCCAAGCCTAGGGGGCGCTATGGGGTGTCAGAACTCTGATATTGTGAATTGAGCAGAATGAAAGGTGAGAGGTTGTCAGGCATGGAGAGTCCTCCTCTCCCTTTGGTAACTTCACAGATAAGAATTAAAGAGCAGTTGATATATCTATAGTCCTTTTATTGTGGCATCATGTTGCAAGCATATATACACAGCTCTCTGCAAGGAGGGCAGTTGGCTACTCTAAATCCTCCTTCTGACTTCCACAGCATTTTAGGTGCCAATGGGAAGCTCCTCCCTCCCTCTGACTCCTTTGCTCTCTGATACATTTGGACCTCCAAGTCCGTGGGGAGGGGGGTCCCACACACACTCAAGTGACGTCTCGACTAGCTGCCCCTCCCTTCTGGTTCCCTTGCCTAAGCTGTTCAGCTTCTGTCTCTCTCTCTCTGCTTCTGAACATGCTGTGGACAACTCTTCCCACCAGCTCTCCATCAGAGAGAAGCTGGTCTGCCATAGAATGCATTCCCCAGTCCTCATCTTCAGACCATTCCCTGACAGAGGTGGGGGCACCAAATATTGGCCTTGCATAGGGCGCCGCTGAAATTTGAAAGACCAAAGTCCACCCCTGATAGGGGGGAGTCTGCTGAAGCTGAGCAAGGTTCTGTTTAGCCCACTGTTTTCCATAAGGGTGGGAAGAAATGCCCCCCCACCACCATTTGTCACCCCATTTGCAAGTGGTGCTTTAGGAGCAGATACTTTGGTTTCATCTTTGTGCATTGCTATTTACTTTTGTGTGTATTCATTTTATTTCATTCACAGCCCATCTTCCTTCTACCATGGAACACAAAGCAGTGGGCATGTGATTTCTGGGCGGTCACCCATCCAAAATGCTGTCCAGAGCCAGACCTGCTTAGCTTCAACACAGCAGTGGCCTCACGTACCTTCAGGCCATGCCATATGGTCAGAAGCAGCTTGCCCTCTACCTTCTCATCAGGTGGCTTGCTACTGCTTACTGGGATGGAAAAGGGTGGCAGGGGGACTGGCACAGTGCAAATGCAATAGCAGCAGCAAAAAGCAGCTTCTGCTCATGGTTTGACAGTGGTTTTTGATCTTAGGGTATGGGGCTGGCACAAGCAAGGTTTCTTACCCTGTTCGTTTTGCTTTTCTTATCTCATCATTTTGGCTATTTTAATCTTTTCTTCTTCTTTTTTCTTTTTAAACAAACTTTTGCTGTTTTAAATCCACCAGTTTTCCTGGTGGCTTTGGTGGCACAGCAAAGTTCTGGCCTCTGCCATTCATCGTCCACAGGAAAGGGAAATAAAACAACAGGAAACATGCCAAGGGACAAAAAATAATGAGAAAACAGCAGAGGGGTGGTAAGAAATAGATGGAACTCCCTTCCTATTGACATCAGGCAGACACATTCACTGCAATCTTTTTGTGCCTGCTTACAACATTTTTGCTCAGGCAAGTCTTTCTGGCCATGTAGACGAGGACCTGTTTCAATTTATTTTGCTGTTAATTTTAATTTTCTTTACATGTTTTCCACTGGTTTTTTTTTTTACTGATGCATTTTAATATTTCCCATAAAATGCTTGGAGATTTTACTACAATCAAGTGGTGCCAGAATAAAAATAAATAAAAAGATGAAATGACATCGCTACACCTTCCCAAAGGTGTCTCTTCCCTTCCCACTTCTCATTCTTGTCATTCAACATGTTACATCCCTTTTGGTGCAATGTTTGCATAAAGCATGATTTAAAAAAACACCAAAAACCTTTCTACCCAGCCCTGTATTCACAGATGGATGCTGGCATGGTGCTGAAACTGCCATTATGAATAAGTACGCGAAGATTTATTTTCATAACTGCATAAGGGTTTTGAGAGTTTTATGGTAATTTCCCCCTAGTGCTAACATTTAGTTTGATACTCTCGGAATTTTTCAGTGCCTGAACATCTCTAAGGAGATTTAAGTGAGCCAAGCAGACAGGGTCATACATATATTCCTTTGTCAAAGTCACGATTGGGCTCTAAAATGTATCCCAAAATTCTTATTTGCCTATCATTTTGCCACTTTTCTGCAGGAAATTCTGCAAGGCCTAATAAATCGTACTGAGCTGCAATCCAAGAAGTCCTTTTATTTTAACGGTATGTGAGGATTTATATATGGGCACCAGAACTTCTTTCTCCCTCAACCCCATCAGCAATTTCTGGCACCGTGTCGAAGTCTGTTCTTGAAAATGCCCCAACTTCTGCAATGTGCTGCAGTGCTGCTGGAAAACGGAAACTCAGAAACACTGCTGTGCCATAGACACCAGGTGTGGGGAAACGTTGGCCCTCCAGATATTGGCCAGGGATGGTGGGAGTTATAGTTCAGCAACATCTGGAGAGCCAAAGGTTCCCCACATCTGATCCATAAAAACCATGGATTTCACTTCCACAGGAGGCAGTGACAGCCACCAAAGGACGATTCAATAAATTCATGGAGAAGAATGGAGCTATTGGTGGTTACAAGACATGATGGCTAAGCTCTGCCTCCACAGTCAGAGGCAATAATTCTTCTGCATTGTAGATGCTAGAAATCACTGGATGGGAGAGTGCTGTCTCTGAGTTTCCTACAGGCATCTGGTTGGCCATGGTGAGAACAAGATGATGGACTAGAAGGTCCATTGGCCAGATCCAGAAGGCCCTTCTTATGTAATCCACATATTTCATAGATCTATAGATGCATCTATAAGCTATGGTTTTCCGAGTAGTGATGTATGGAAGTGAAAGCTGGACCATCAAGAAGGCTGATCGCCGAAGAATTGATGCTTTTGAATTATGGTGCTGGAGGAGACTCTTGAGAGTCCCAAGGACTGCAAGATCAAACCTCTCCATTCTTAAGGAAATCAGCCCTGAGTGCTCACTGGAAGGACAGATCCTGAAGCTGAGGCTCCAATACTTTGGCCACCTCATGAGAAGAGAAGACTCCCTGGAAAAGACCCTGATGTTGGGAAAGATGGAGGGCACAAGGAGATGGGGACGACAGAGGACGAGATGGTTGGATAGTGTTCTTGAAGCTACCAGCATGAGTTTGACCAAACTGCGGGAGGCAGTGGAAGACAGAAGTGCCTAGCGCGCTCTGGTCCATGGGGTCACGAAGAGTCAGACACGACTAAACAGCTAAACAACAACAACATAGATGCATCTGGGAAAATAAAGCTGACTTGCAGCCTTATTCAAAGGAAGGGCTTCCCAATCACCACTAAGCATCACCCACCCAGTGGCGTAGCGTGGGGGGTGCAGGGGGGACCGGCCGCACCGGGCACAACATCTGGGGGTTAGGGTTAGGGGGCGCAAATCCACGGGTTAGGGGTGCAACTGTAGAACTCAGAAATTCAGCACACAATGTCAGAGGTGAGATCATTAGTTTCTTTTGCCACGGAGTTTTAATTCCCTGGCACCTGCTGACTCTGTAACAGGAGGCTGACCAATTATTTTATGGGAGCACAATACCAGTTCCTCTGTCCGGCTTGAAAGGGATCCAAGAGGGAGTGCATTTATGGTGGCAGCTGGAAGTCTGGCAAGAAGCCAACTCTCGTGCATCATGAGAGTGCATGCCAGTGCTAGGCAGGAGAAGGTGGGGCCAGGGCTGGATTAAGACCATTAGAGGCCCAAGCACAGGGAAGATTATGGCACCCCCTCTATGTAATTCAAAATAACTAAGTGATAAACAGAACAGAAAAATGGGGGGAGAGTGTGTGAGGAAGTTTTACAAAGTTCTGATCTGTCCAATGATAACTACTTCAATGTTTGTTTTGATATATCAAATGCCAAATTCTTGCAAAAGAAAAATTATCTCTCTTTTTTCTGGTGCCCTTGTTTTGCTGGTGCATTAAGTATGTGTTTAGTCTTCTTACTAGGTAATCCAACTCCAGGTGGAGGATATTTAAGATCTGCCACTCACTTCCTTTGTCAAACGTGGGCCCCAATGCACCTGTCTGGTATGCAGTGCAAGATTAGCTGGTCACCATAGTTGGGGCCAAGTAGGATTTTCTCTTTGTTCTCTTCTGCAATTAACTAGAAGGAGAGTTTTTTTTCATCTACTCTGTACTGTTGCACACTACTCCATTCTCTGAGTGGTGCGAGGTTTGAGGGGTTCCAGGTGCTTACCCAGGCTTCATGTTTCTTTTGGAATGAGGGACAGAGGAGACTGTGGTGCCTTTACGATATATGGTTTATTTACAGATATATATAACCTGAGCCTATGATGGAGGGGTTCACAGCATTAACACCCCATGAGGGTGCTGCTTCTCCCATAGCCACAGCCTTGGATTCCATCAGAAATCAGGCATGGCTCTGTCTCCCAGCTGCCTAGCCTAGAGCCTTGCATTTACATTCTAGCTCACATCACTAAAACTCTCCACCCTGGCCTTTATCTTTCTAATCACCAGACAGTTGAGGGAGGGGGTCCCCACCCATTTGTCATCCGGCACAGAGCCACTTCCTTTGGCTCTGGATCCATTCCAGTCCGGCTTCCGTGCTGGTCATGGGACCGAGATGGCTCTGGTCGCCCTAACAGATGATCTCCGCAGGCAGCTGGATCGAGGCGGGTCGGGGCTGCTGATTCTTCTAGACCTGTCAGCAGCCTTTGACATGGTCGATCACGAACTCCTGGACCACCGCCTTGCTGACGTGGGGATCCAGGGCACAGTCCTTCAATGGCTGCGCTCGTTTCTCTCTGGTTGGGGACAGAGGGTAGCACTTGGGGGGGAATTGTCATCGCGCCACTCCTTGGTGTGTGGAGTGCCTCAGGGTGTGATACTCTCCCCGATGCTTTTTAACATCTTTATGTGCCCCCTTGCCCAGCTTGTCCGGAGTTTTGGGCTGGGTTGCCATCAGTATGCTGATGACACCCAACTCTATCTGTTGATGGATGGCCATCCTGACTCGGCCCCAGACACACTGACTAGATGTCTGGAAGCTGTGGCTGGATGGTTACGTGGGAGCCGGTTGAAGTTAAATCCTTCGAAGACAGAGGTCCTCTTGCTGGGGCGGGACGATATGGGATCGAGGGGGGCAACTCCCATCTCTTGCGGGGGTGCAATTAGTGCCAGCACCGTCCGTTAAGAGTTTGGGTGTAATCTTCGATACCTTCCTCTCTATGGAGGCGCAGATTACAGCTATAACAAAGGCGGCATTTTTTCATCTCCACCAAGCTAAGCAGTTGGCCCCTTATCTCTCTTGCCCTGACCTAGCCACTGTGATCCACGTGACGGTCACCTCCAGACTGGATTATTGTAACTCGCTCTACGTGGGGCTGCCCTTGAGACTGACCCAGAAACTCCAGCGGGTGCTGAATGCCACGGCGAGACTCCTTATGGGGTCTTCGCTACGAGATCACATTCATCCGGTACTATACCAGCTGCACTGGCTCCCGGTGGAGTACAGGATCAGGTTTAAGGTGCTGGTTTTAACCTTTAAAGCCCTATACGGCCTAGGACCCTCGTACCTATGGGACCGCCTCTCCTGGTATGCCCCACAGAGGAACCTACGGTCTGCAAATAAAAACATCCTGAAGGTCCCAGGCCTCAGAGAGGTTAGGCTGGCCTCAACTAGAGCCAGGGCTTTCTCGGCTGCGGCTCCAATCTGGTGGAACGCTCTGTCACAAGAGACTAGGGCCCTGCGGGACCTGACATCTTTCCGCAGGGCCTGCAAGACAGAGTTGTTCCACCAGGCCTTTGGTCAGGGCACAGCCTGACTCCCTCCTCTGGAAACCTGCACAGAATTTTGCTGAATGGTTGCCATTAATTTGATTTTAATTAATTTTTATAATGAAATGTTTTAGAATATTGGATTACTTGATTGTTTGATTACTTGATTGTTGTTAGCCGCCCTGAGCCCAGCTTTGGCTGGGGAGGGCGGGATATAAATAAAAATTATTATTATTATTATTATTATTATTATTATTATTATTATTATTATTATTATATTAACAACCCGTACTTAGGCCATTACCTCACCAAGAAGCTAGCCTGGCTATTCCAAGTATTTGAATAATTGCTTAGATTTTAACACTGGCTAGGAATTAAAAGGGTCTTGGCATACAGCCTACCACCCACCACCATCCCATGTGCACCACTACCAAAAGTCATAACAAGGCTACAATAACTTCCTGTAGCCAATCAGAAGCTGTGCTTTGGTTTCCAAATGTTCCAGACTCCCGGAACGGATTCCATTTGACTTCCAAGGTACGACCGTAATTAGATCGATTGGTTTCGGCAGGTGAGTATGGGAAAGGGAATTGCATGACACAAATAGTTAGCACCCTCAGGCTACAATGGGGTGTGGCTTCCTCCTCATCTGAAGAGCAGGAAAGAGGAATTCAGGCCACCTTTCCTCCCTGCAGTGTAGGCTTGCCCATTTAAAACAGACTTGGGATCCTGATAGATTATTGGAATCTTTACTGCACAGGATCTCCTTTCCCTTAAACAGTCCACAAGTTTTCAAGTTGTAACTAATAAAGTGGACGTGGTTACACACCATACCTTGTGTTTTTGCCTCTTTATTTCCAGTCTACTGACAGAGATGTTGTTGCAATTGACTGATGGTCACTAGATCCAGACAGTAAAAGCTCAAGATTTGTGAAAGTATTGACTGCATAAGCAGAGAGGCATATGTAATTCTCTGTGCTTGCTCCTGTAGCTGACATGAATGTGAAATCTCCACTTTTGTCGTTTGATTTTATAAAGGATGTTCGTCAATTGAATTCCAGCCACATTTATAGTCACATCCCTTGAGTTCCTAGGAGGAATAAAAATACACCTCCTCCTCCTCTATCAAGTCAATGCTCAAGTCAGTGACTGATCTTCACTCCTAACAGTAACATCATTTAACACATCTAGGTATAACCAGCTCTCCAGTTGTTCTGTTGCGCACTGCATAGATCATATCGTGACATCCCCAAATATGGAGTTTGCAAATGTTAACCAGTATTAATGAAAAGCATATCTCAATCCAAACTGCAATTATTAGAAATTAATTTTTGGAGCCAATTCAACTTGCTCACATACAGATTTTCACTGTGATTTAAAAAGAAAAAGAAAACAGCAAACCAACCAGCAAGCCTTACCTCTTATCCCAAGAGGTATTTGTATTTAGGTGCAAAACCATATGTATTCCTAACTCTGCAATCCATGTAGCCATATAATAGGCAGCTTCATAAACAGCTCATAACCTGAACCACACACAAACCCCTCATCCTTAAGAGCACAGTGATAAGGTATGAGCAATGGCAGTTCACCCTGACATTTCTCTAGGATGCATTCAGTGTTAACTATTCACTGTGCCCTTTTCAGATCTCACCGCCAATCACTCTTCATACACGCAGATATGGCCAATGTAAGTATGCTAGGAATATTTCTTTGCCAACAGCAGGTGAAATTCAGATAACAAGGAATAAATATCAATAGCATACACTGGACCTGGGAAGCCTAAGGTGTTTCAGCACCTGAGGCCAAACACCCCACAGATTTAGGGCTGTGTGAGTGGTGTGCATACCCTGGGCGCTGACTCAAGAGGGCGCCACCTCAAAACTTGGGAAGCAAGGTGCTGGGCTTTGGGAAGGAAGCATAAGGCTCTGACAGGGTCCCAGAGGCCTCTCTCGTTCTTCCCAAAGCCTAGTTAGTGCTCCCCTCAGCTTTAGAAAGAAGGTGGGAGGTCTCTAGCACCCTGCCAGAGCATCATGCCTCCTTCCCAAAGTCAAGTGCTTCCTTTCCCACCTTTGGGAAGGCAGCGCGAGGGCTGGAGGGGTTGCCAAATTTTGGTTTCACACAGGGCATCATGATGCCCAGGTCCACCACTGCCTGCTGCCATCCCTACAATATGGGGGGCAAACTCTATAAGGTCTTCTCTGGAAGAAGCCCTGCCACAATGTCAGGAACAGCGGGCAGGGGGACGAGGAGATCTCCCTCCCACAGAGTGGCACACCTGGGGGATGGAATGTGTCCTCCCTCCCAGGAGGGGAGGCATTGCACAGTGCTTTGCTTCTAGTCCCTCTCTGCTCCTAGAGACCAGGGAGGCCAGGGACACAGCTAGGTGGCAAAATGGTGTCCCCACCACCCCACCCCACTTGACTGCTCCATAGAGTAGACTATCATCACCAGGATACACTGCTGCAGAGAGAATTGCAGTGGCTTCCAATTAGATACTAAGGTGCTGGTACAAAGCTTTGTATGGCTAGGGACCAGGGCACCTAAACAATTGTCTCCCCGTTTAAATTGATCATTGCATCCTGCCGGCGAGAGCACCCTTCAGATTCCTCTTTAAGTTTCCTTTTTCAACAAATGGGGATCTTTATCCTTTTCTGTATCTGCACTGGATTTTAAATAGATTTTGCATGTGAAGCTGCTTTTAATTGCTTTCTGAATCACCGTAATTGTTTTTAATATGTAAAACGATGTCATTGTTTCATTACTTATGTTTTTTTATCGTGAAATCGCTTCAAGATACTTAATGAGAAGTGATTTTAAAAATGGAAATAAATAAGTTAAAGAGAAGGAAGAACTGTGGTGCGATCTGGAGCAAGAACACTCAGGTACACATCTTTCTTACTAGCTGCAAGTGGACAAGAAACACATATTAGAAGGTCAACAATGGCTTTAGAATGCTGGTTGCTGGGGACTTCCGGGTTGGCGCCATCGCCGAATGGCGGACTCCCTCCGAGCTCCGGAGGGAGTCTGCTCGGCAGGGGCTGGGTCCTACCGCGCCGGCGACGCGGGGACCCTTAAAAACCACGGGCACGGAGCCCGTGGACATGGGGACTCGGCTGGCACCGCTAGCGCCCTTCCGACTCGTGAAGGAGCCTTTTTAAAGGCTTCCGATCGGGTGCCGGGGAGGGGCGTGGTGCTGTGAGTCCTTCGCTTCCCCTGCCGAGCGCAGCCGCATGCCATTCGACGGAGAGCGCTGGCTTCTTCCATTGGAAATTCGGACTTAACAACAACCCGTGAGTAATTGGGAAACCGGGTACAAAAGGAGAAAAAAAGAATTTTTTTTCGGATTCGGCATGAGCGGGGGTGATCTAAAAAGGAAGTCAGTCCCCCCCTGATTGTAAACATGCTAAAACAAGGACTGGGTAACCAAGATCGATCCAGAAGTTTACTGCTGATAAAAATTATTAATTCCACGATGGGAAATTACAAGAATTGTGCTGGAGGAGAAGAGTGGAGGGTGAGAAGGAAAAGGCAACCCCCCCCCCCCGGGAACCGGGGCGATTCGTAGAACCTGGCGAAGAGAGACGGAGAATTTGACAGCTGTCAAAGTAGCTGTCAAATCTTGAGAATATAAAGAGGACTTTGTTACAAGTATTTGGCTGGTTAATTCTGTTACAATTTGATATAATATGGATACAACTGTCGGGGGGGGGGAAGAAACAACAATCTGACTTTTGGATTAGAGGATACAAAGTTATTGCAATCCCCCTAGAGGGGTTTCGGGACATTACAAGTGGTCGTATGTGGAAAATTACTCTGGGATGTGTACAGGTCTTATCCTCTGGGAAAGCTGCAAAACTGAAATAGTATTTTGTCTACAGAGGTGTTTACATTAAAAGGAGACAATGGAGTTTTCTGTTGAAGAAAGGAAGGGACTGGACGTAAGTTTTTGTTCCTGAAGAACAAACCTCTGTAGAGATACCAGATCTCGGAATAAGAACGTTTTAGCAGCTGAACAAGACAAGAAACCTGAGAAAGTAAGGAATAAAAAGAACAAAGGACCAACTACGACACGGAAAGAACAATGGGAGGAGCAACAAAGACCAAGGAAACTAAAGGCCTCTATTAGACTGGATTTTTGAAGTTAAACATCATTAAAACAAACAAATTAAAAGAAAACCGGCAAGGTGGAATGGGAGAAATTTGGCTATGGACTTGAGACCTCCAGGCTGACAACATACAGACTGATGGACATGGGGAATTCAAACCGGGGAAGGGAGGGGGAATCTTGGAATCCAAAGGCTATGTAACCAACTTTTTGAATCTTCTTATATCTTTTATCTTCTATTTCTTTATATAACTTTTGTATTTTGATTTAACATGTTTAAAAAACAAAGGGGAACTCGTGGAAGGAAATTGGTGCAGATCTTGGGGGGAAAATCTTTTTTCTTTTTCTGTTAAAGATGAGGAGTGATGTATAAATTTGTGATTGTATAAATTTAAATTGGTTAATGGGTTAAACATATTAGGTTTTAAATTGGGAATGAGAGCTTGTGGAACCAACTTAAGGAAAGGGGAATACAGTCGGGAGGGGAAGGAGGGAGTCCTAGAAAGAAGGTTATGAAAGTAAGGATTTACATTTCTCTTTCTTTTTCTTTCTTTTCTCTATCTTTTCTATCTTTCTTATTCTGTTATTATTGGAAATTTTAATAAATATGAATTTTAAAAAAAATAGAATGCTGGTTGCTGGGAATCACAGGAGGGTAGAGTGGTCTTGTGTTCGAATCCCACTCACTGGTGTACCACAGGCAACTGTTCCACAACTGTGAAAACAGCATGCTGAACCACATCTGTCATTGGCCTGATCCAGAGGGCCTCTTCTTATGTTCTTGTGTTCTTAACAAGGTTTTTAGTTTTTAAAGAAATGCTACAAAGCCATGAGCTCAGCCCACCAGTTTTTCTGATAACATTTGGGTTCAGATGTTGAGCATCCTGGATAATTTGTCTTTACTGGGGTAAAGTTAAGCTGATTTTATTATGTGAGCCTTCCAGGGGAGGGACAGTACAGTAGTGGTATCCCGATTGTGGAACCCCTTCCTAAAGGAGATTCAGTTGAACACATCTCCATTTGAGTTTTAGGAGTATGCCAAAGACTTTTTAAAATCTCACCAGTACTTCAATCTCTTTTAACATTTTTTGTGATGATGTATTTTCAAACTCATCCAGCTGATCAATGCTGCTTTTATGCTGCCATTTTAATGATTTAAATGTTATATGGTCTCCTCGTTATTTTTATTTTCCTCTTTTTAATTTCGACGCCACCTTGGCAGGTAGAAATGTTCATAAATAGATATATGCATAAATAAGTAAAATATCTCCCCTTCTTTACAAAGTGGTGATTAATACGGCCAAAAGTTAGACGGCATATACCATGCCTATCATATTGGATGGTGTATTATTCATTCACTCTATTTCTATCTCCCATTCCTAGGTGACTTTCTCATATATAATACATACAAAGCCACAGTAAGGCCCCAGTAAGGTATATGCTTCTAGCCTCTGTGCTTTCATTGGAGCCACAAATATCATCATGCTTTTCTCACCAGCTTTGCTCAGTTTGCCAAATGTGGTCTTATCTAGTGAAAGCAGATCTTGCCGCAGCAATATATGCATTGGTTACATCCAGGCTGCTGTGAAACTGAGGTGCTCCCTTAGAAGCTCTTTGCACTTCTCCTCTGTTTGGAATGAAAGAGAGGGCGGGCAGATGTCCAGTCCTGGCATCCAATGAAATGAAGTCAAGTTTAAAGGGGGAGTGTTCAATGCAGGAGAGACTGAGCAAGTGCAGACAGGAACTGAGCAGGAAGAACAACAGTTTCCTGTGCACTTTAGGTGTTTGAGGGGATATTTACGGAGGCTTTTCATGGGCATCGTAGGAGGTGCTGGCAGGTGCAACAGCTGCTGCAGGCACCATTTTGGCAGCCCCTGGCCTAAAATAATTACCGTATTTTTCGCTCTATAAGACACACCAGACCACAAGACGCACCTAGTTTTTGGAGGAGGAAAACAAGAAAAAAAATATTCTGAATCTCAGAAGCCAGAACAACAAGAGGGATTGCTGTGCAGTGAAAGCAGCAATCCCTCTTGCTGTTCTGGCTTCTGTGATAGCTGCGCAGCCTGCATTCGCTCCATAAGACGCACACACATTTCCCCTTACTTTTTAGGAGGGAAAAAATGAGTCTTATAGAGCAAAAAATACGGTATGTGCTATGTGAAGAAGTATTTTCTTCTTTCCTATTCTGGCAGTGAAAAGCCCTGAGGTCTAGCAATATGAGAGAGGAAGAAAAAAAGAGGGCATTCTCTGTGGTGGCCCCTTATGCCCCTCCTCACAGAGATGTGTCTGGCACCTTCATTATACAGCTAGTATGCGGAAGACATACTTATATACCTTGGCTTTTGACACAGAATCGTAGGATTGTAGAATTGGAAAGGACCCTGAGGATCATTGAGGTGTATTTTTTTTAAGGACCCAGTTTATTTTTAATTTATACGATGTTAAGTTATTTTAAATTGCTTTTAATATGGTGTTTCCGTGCTGTAGCCCATCCTGGCAATTTAGGATGAAGAGTGGGGGGGGGGAATATTTTAATTTTTTCTTGCCAGGCATCATTGGATAAACCTTCACTGTCCCCTCTTTTGGTTCTCCCCCCTTAAACTAAGAGGTCCACCAAATGTTTTAGTCTTTCTTTGTAATGAAAGTGCTCTGACCCTATGGTCGTTTTGGTTGCTCTTTTCTGCACAATTTCCAGCATGATTGTATCCTCTCTTTTTAATGTGAGGCAACTGGGCCTGTACAGATGTGACACCACCCAAAGTTTATGTAATGACAGCATTATAAATATTCATATTTTGCTGTGCCCTGCTACAGAAGGGGAGTTACATACAGACAGTGCTTTTTTAAAAAAAATAAAATGTTTAGGGGTGCTCTCATTTTCCTACTCATATTGAAATACTGCCCCTCAATGAGGCCAAACTTAGATTCACAAAATGTTTAGGGGTATGCGTACCCCCCCCCCAGAAAAAACCATTGCATACAGAGATACATTTCCATGCACGAGTCACCCTTGTGTGACTGAGGGGGAAAAATTATTCATATTGTTGTGAAAGAATAGTACAATCCAACATTTAACTAAATTAAGGCAATTTTAGTAAGACCAAACTGTTCAAAAGGCTATTTTCTTAGTTTAATTTATTCGCTTTTAAAATCTAATGCATTATGGAGAGAGAGAATTATTGTAATATTACTGTACAAATTTTAATAAGAGTACGTCTCAATTTAATAACTGATGCACCCTCTATTTTTAATATAAAAAATTAGTACATTTTAAAGTGTATCACAAAAATATAATGAAACATTTGGAAAAGGCATATCAAACTAGTCTTTCTTTTGCTGTTCTCTGTAGCTGAAGAATGTACAAGTTCAGATTTTGGGTTTCCACAAATCCTTTGTTTATGCAAGTGTAGGAAGAGGTTGACATGAGGTGATATTTTGACATATGCTCCCACCCCCACCACATAAACACAATTTCTGAATAGAACCTTGTCGCGTTGTATTCAAACTGACTTTGAAACCAAAAGCAAATCTGGCTTTTGGATAGGTTCTATGATTCCAAAATGTCTCCTCTCAACCACCCCTGCCAAAATCTGCACAACTCAGGCCTCCTTTGAGTGGCTCTTTCTTTCTTCACTAATTGGTCCTGTTTGTTTGTTTGTTGAAATTACATCTCATCTTTCCTCCCTGATGACATACATGGTCCTTTCCTCATGTTATCCAGTAAGGTAGGTTAGCACTCAGTTAGCTTCATGGTTGAGTGGGAATTTGAATCTGGATCTCCCCAGGCAAAAGAAGAGCCTGCTGGATCAAGCTAATGGACCATCTAGTCCAGACCTAGCAGTTTGAAAGCATGCCAGTGCAAGTAGATAAATAGGTACCACTGTGACAGGAAGGCAAACGATGATTCTGTGCACTCTGTTTTCCATCACGGTGTTCCGTTGTGCCAGAAGTGGTTTAGTCATGCTGGCCACATGACCCAGAAAGCTGTCTGTGGACAAATGCCGGCTCCCTCAGCCTGAAAGCGAGATGAGCACCACAACCCCATAGTCACCATCCAGGGGTCCTTTACCTTTTACCTTTATTCTCACAGCAGCCCACCAGATGACTTTAGGAAACCCACAAGCAGTAAAGCATTCTAACATTGGCTGATGAGTGCCATCTTAGCACCTGGACCTTTTGTTGTCTGCCAGCCGTGTATCTTTTGTACAGTCTTACACACATGTTCTGCAGAATCAGAGCCTGAAAATGCTCACAGTTGAATGTGAATTCATGCCTGCAGCTCTTTGAAATGCATACTTCCACAGAATGCTTTTCCTGCACTGCATGTAGCAGATGTTCCGGTAAGTGACAGCCTCGTTCCTTTGCACTGTCTCCTCACGGCAGGCAGAGAAGAGCCCCATGGCTGAGCATGTCAAGTCAAGCCAGGTTTAGGAAAGCCTTGGGATTGAGATAGGGCTTCCTTGACTCAGGAAGCTTCAGAGTGTGCATCAGCTCAGGGGTTCAGAGGCTTCATCGTGACTCTTGGAAGGGATGTCACCCTGGGAAGCAATGATCCTTTGGGGTGTTCTGGGAGCCTTTGTTCTTTTCTAAACACATGTCTTGTCCTTTCAGTTGTTTGTCATGCAGGCAGCTGCCTAGAGGGAGAAGCTGCAGACAACAAACAATCTGGAGAGGCGAGCAAGGGGGGAAGGGTCGGTGGTGAAACATACATTAGTTACAGTTTCTGTTGTGTTGCAACAGCTGTCTGTCTTGGGTTAAAGGAGAACTCTGCACTGGAAGGCATAAGGATCTATGTCTTCATTGTCCTACAGGACAGACGGCAAGATATTGAGATGAGGGCAATATGGGGCACTGGAGGAAAGGGTGCTGTGGGGGCCTATATTCCAAGCCACCTCTGCTTTCTGTAACCACAGAGGAGCAAAATAGCTGCAGAAATTTGTGCTGCCCAGACTCCATGCAGTCTTTTTATAGTATAGGAGCATGGAACGCAAACTCAAAGAGGTGTTGTCATCACTGATGCTTGCTTCTTCAAGGTATGAGTTATATGTTATTTATTTAATAACATTTATTTACCGCTTGACTGTAAAAACAACAACAACAGCAACAACTCAAAGCAGCTTACAAACAGAATAAAACAATTCAATTATTAGTAAAAACAATTTAAATGTTCAAAAAATTAAATCAGCGATAAATTAAAAGCAGATAAGTGTTCTAGATATCAGGGTTGACTTGTCTAAAGAAAAAAATGTTTTTAGCTGGATCCCAAAAAGCACTGCTTATCCTCAAAGAGGAGCAAAAGTTACCAGCCCATCTTTCCATGAAGCAATGGGAAGCTTTTGCTTCAGAGAGAACATTTCAGAAAGATGGATGCATTCCTGCACCCAACCCCCATCTCTGTGCTTTGTTTTATTGCTTCTTCAAAGAAAGAGGAGGAGGAGGAGAAATAAATAATAGAAATCATAGAGTTGTAGATTTGGAAGGAACCCCAAGGATCATCCAGCCCAACCTACTGCAATGCATGAAGGAGAGTCCATCATCTTTCAAGGAAGTCCATTCCACTGTTGAACAGCTCTTATTGTGAGAAAGCTCTTTCTGGTTTTTAGTCAGAATCTTCTTTCCTGTAACTTGAATCCATTGGCTCAGGTCCTGCTCTCTGCAGCAGGAGAAAACAAGCTTGCTCCACCTTCCACATGGCAGCTCATTATATAGTTGAAGGTGGCTATCATATCACCTCTCAGACTTCTCTTCTCCAGAATGATCATATCCAACTCCCTCGTCCATTCCTCATAAGGCTTAGTGTCCAGACCCCTTTTTTTATATACCTGAAGGAGTATCTCCACACCAATTATTCAGCCCAGAGACTGAGGTCCAGCTCCAAGGGACTTCTGGCAGTTCCCTCACTCTGAGTAGTGAAACTACAGGGAGCCAGGCAGAAAGCCTTTTCGGTAACTGCACCCTCCCTGCAGAAAGCCTTCCTGGCAGATGTCAAAGAGTTAAAGAATTATATAAGTTTTTATAGACATATGAAGGCAGTCCTGTTTTGGGAAGCTTTTAACATTGGTTGTTTTTCCTGATTTTTTGTTGGAAGCCACCCAGAGTGACTGGCCAACACAGTCAGATCAGATGGGCAGGGTCTTCTTCTTCTTCTTCTTCTTCTTCTTCTTCTTCTTCTTCTTCTTCTTCACTTTCCTCTGCAGACAATTCAGCTTGTCAATATCCATCTTAAAGTGTGGTTCCCAGAACTGGGCACAGCACTCCAGGTGGCTCTGGACACTATACTTTTGTTGTGAAATTCCCTCCCCACAGAGATGCCCTCTGGCTTTTTCACTATACAGCTTCAGTGAATGACAACAATGCAGTTCTTTACTCTGGCCTTTGACACCTGAGATGGGTGATTTCAGGACCTGCTCTAATCTTGTGAAAGTAACGCATTTTAAATGTTTTAAATTCCAAATTCCAAATTGTTGTAACCTGCTGGTGAAGGGAGGGTAATAATAATAATAGCAATTTGCAATGTGGCAAAGTGCTACTTCCTTGTACTTATAATCAGGAGGAGGGGGAGAAGGAAAGCAAAAACTAATTTAGGAATCAAAGCTAAGGTGCCATTTGCTTTGTTCCACCACCCCCTGTCACTTTCCACATTAAATTTGATTCTGGTTAAGTTCTGAACTGCAACTTTTGTCCCTTTGCATAAATACACTAGAAGGCGATATGAAGGGAGGGTGAGGAACGAGAAGTACACTTGATCTCAGAGGAGACAGACCTAGGTGAGGACGGAAGTAATTATGCTTTAAATCTTAATAATAATCAAAGAGGACTAACTCATGGGGAAATCTGGTGACTTATGGGGTTTTGGAATCACACGAATGCACTAAATGGATAGCACATGCCCCCTGCTCTCAGAATTCGCTGCTTCATTAGCAGCCGCTCTGCTCAGCCAGGGAAGTTAATTAAAGTCTGCAGCCAGGCGTGCACAGAAGGAAGCAACAGTGTTGCGGCACTAAGAGAATATTCTTCCTCCATGTGAGGCTGGCAAATTAGATTGTGTCCTTCCTTTCATTTCCACATCTGGCAAGAGGAGCGTCGAAATAAGCTCCCTTAGACGAGGCATGGTTCTTTTTATTTTTAATGCAGTATTGATTCCTTAGGACCACTGACTACTTCTTGCAAAGTCAGAGGTGGGGAACTTGTTGCTCTTTGGGTGTTGATAGACCCCAACTTTCAACATGGACAGTGATCAGGGACAATTGGAACTGTAGTTCAACAGCATCTAGAGAGCCACAGGTTTCCTTTCTCTGATGTAAATAATGCTCAAGACAATAGACATTTTGGAGGCATTGCAGGGGTTGAAGAAGATGACCCATTCCAACTCTACAATTCTGTTATTCTACAGAGCAAATTATGACTTCTTCTGTATAGCAGGGCTCTTCATATAACATAAGAAGGTTGTTTTATGGCCACGTTAGTGAGCCTTCAACGCTATGGCTCAAATGGCAATCCAAAATGAATTCGACTCCCTCCTCTCAAACCATACATAAGAAAGCATCCTTGTCAATTTGCCTTCTCAGTGGTTTGACAATTAATGCACTGGGGACTGTGACAAATCCTCACTTTCCAGCCAAGTCTGGATGTCACACAGTCTTGGGCAATGTAAACCACTGGTTTTCTTTTCTCAAGAGCATAAAGTACCTGTGCTGCTGAAATGGAGAAGCATTTCAGAAACGGGAGGCTTAGAAATGAATTCTGCTAGTTTTCAAATCCCCACGTGATTCTTAGAGATGAAGTCAACCCACCTGCGATTTTTACTTTGGATCTTAATGGCTTCAGCCTCAGCCCTCTCACCTGTCAGGTCAATGCCCAGTTCCCCCTCTCCATTTTTGCGAAATTTCAAAATTGTAATTGGCCTTATATAAAACCTAAATTTGCTTCTAAACCAATCCTAAGCCTGAAATTCACCACATCATCCTGCTCAAGATGCTCTTAGATGATCAGGTGAGGCCCTCTTATAGGTTATGCACATTCTGGAAGTTTGTTTAACAAGTATCTGGGACAGAACTTTTACAGTGGCGGCACAAGTAGTGGATTATGGGAGCACCATATTAGCAGATGTTTTTGCACTGTATAGATCTCTTCATTGCCTTGCCCATTGAGTTCTCCTGGTAAGTAGGAACAACTCAATACTTTAGAGGTCAGGTGATTGCACTGTCCACCACTGGGCAGCACCCACCCACTGGAATACACTACAGGCGGAAATTAGGGCAGTGCTGTTCAATCTGTTATTTTTGGATGATTTGTTTTATCCAGTTAGGTTTTCTTTTGGACATCACTACACTTAGTTTTACATATTGGTTCTAATTGCTTTTCCTTTGTAGTCTGCATCTTGCTTTCATTTCCTATTTTGTGCACCACCACAATATTTCTGAAAGGTGGATATTTTATAAATTCTTTAAGCAGGGCTGCCCCCCCCATGAGGCAAGGTGAGGTGGCCACCTCAGGAAGCAGAACCCACAGGATCCAGCAGTAGATCCGGCCTCGAAGGAATGCATCACCTGCTGCTGTTGCCATGGTGGCAGTGACAGTTATGACACACTCCTTGGAGGCCAGATCTGCCATTGTTACTTTTATTATTTATTATTATTTATTGAGTTTATTGAGTTTATATACCACCCTATACCCGGACATCTCAGGGCGGTTCACAGAAAATATCACAACATATATAATCAGAATAAAAACATGAACCCACTAACACCCTTCCCCCCCAAAAAAGAGCCACATTTTAAAAGGGTACAGGATGTCAAACAGATCAACCAAAGGCCTGGTTAAAAAGGAATGTTTTTGCTTGGTGCCTAAAGGGGTGTAATGAAGGCACCAGGCAAACTTCCCTGGGGAGAGCATTCCACAGACGGGGAGCCACTGCAGAGAAGGCCTGTTCTCGTGTTGCCACTCTCCAGACCTCTTGAGGAGGAGGCACATGAAGAAGGGCCTCAGAAGGTGACCTCAGGGCCTGTGTAGGTTCATATGGAAAGAGGCGGCCCCCCTTGAGGTATTGCACTCCTGAGCCTGCCATCACCTCGGCAGCCTTTCCACTATGCCTCTTCTACTGTGGCTCCTTGACAAATATGAGGTGCTGCTGGTCTCTTCCCATTCTTGTTCCTGATATAAATCTTTATTTCCCCCTTGTTCCTGATGTAGACCTTCTTCCTTGGTGGTGGAGGGCACTCTTTTGCGCCTCACCTCAGATGCCAATATGTCTTGGACTGGCCCTGTCTTTGAACAAGTAAGCATTATTGACATTCATTTAATTTCTATACCTTTTTATATTTATTTTTAACAAACAATCTCCAAGTGGTTATTACAACACATTAAAACATCAAATGAGACAATTCAGAATAATGCATTACTGAAGAAAATCAAATACAAAGCATACATACAAAGTCAGAAGTTAGGCTGAGCCTGGTCTGTATTCCCCTTCAAAATTCCCCCTTCCCCATCTCAGGTTGGCCCCCTCAAACCTCCTTTGCAAGTACAAGTACCATGTTCCATGGACTAGCATGCAGACCACTTGTGCCTGTAAATGTCTGGGTTGGTTTTTTTTTAAAAAAAATAAATTTTGTGTTTGAAGACCCAAGCTAGAGCCATAGTCTCAGGTAACACATGTACCAGTGATATGCAGCAGCAATTTGTTATAAGCACCAATTTGTCTTATATTCCATTTCTCTTATTCAGGAGAGGCTGCCCTTGCATATGTCACGTAAACAGCAACGCTCACGCACAGTAGGAAATTATCAGCAGACTCTGAGGGTGTGAGGAAGAGAATCATAAGGTTTGTAGAAGTACAAGGGGGGGGGGCTGAAGGGAGAAATTCCATAAAGAGCCCTATGACTAATTGTCAAGTCCAGTTGGCACAGAACAATAACTGGCTTTTAAGTGAAGAAAATGTAAAACCAGGGGGGAGTGGGAACAGAATGGGGTCTTCTGTGGGAGTGAATATTTCTGTTGCCAATTAATTGAAAAAGATACCTGTTTTTGGAAGCAACAGTGTAACCTGACGGCCATAGGAGTCAACTCCTAGGGAATGAGGTCCCTTTGCCCCCTCCCCCAATAAAATAACTGAGGGAGCTAAGTCCCCCCAAAGTTGATAGGCATTGTCATTCAAATGGGTGGTGTATGCTGTGTCATGTGATCAATTATGTGGGCTTACCTCAACACCCCCCCCCCAATATTTTGTTCATGTTAGCACCCCTGCTGGGGGCTGTTTGGCCACTCTTTTGTGAACACCAAAGATGAGGTAGGAACTCAAGGGGGAGGGTGGACTCAAAATGTGGACTCTTAATTAGCACATCTCAATTTGAGTCAAGTCCCCTTCAAATACAGCTGCACTCAAAATGTGGTTTGCACCTACTCCAACTGTTATTCCCTTTACCTTTTCAAAGCCCCATCCCAAAAGAAACCTAGCTTCCTCAGGCTGGATATTACAGAGCATTGAGGAGTTTTCGGGAAATGGCTGAACTTTATCAACAAGTTCTCTAGAAATCATCAGAACTCACAGCATTCCACATCAAGACAAGCAGGGGTTCTCTGCATAACCCTCTTCCTTCCTTGTTAAGGAACGGGTTGAAGCAATCACTCCAATTTAAGAAACATGGGGTGAGATTGTTCCACTTGGCAAGCTGAAATGTTTGGCCTGGTGTTGACTTCCATTAATTTTTTTAATGAGGGGTTCTATATAGCAATTAGACATTTACAGCAGAACAGGAAAACTTTGGGGAAGGAACTGCAATGTCCCAATGGTGATGAGGTATTGACTTTTCCCGAAACCGTTGTTTTCCCACCCCCAGCTCAAAACCTCCTGGGGCTGCGAACAAAACATCAATCCTTCTTTTATCTTTTCTGCTGCATCCTCTTTTTTTTTAAGGGAACAGCAGTTATTATGTCAAAGAGTGTCTTTTCACAAAGCTTGGATTCAATTAAACCAAGTGTGCGATCCAATGCACACTTAATTTAAAAAGCTTTTTTTATCCCTCCTCTCAAGGCAGCAAATGCAAAAGAATTACAAAACTAAGAATGAAACAATTTTTTAAAAAATAAGAAAAATACGCACAAAGAAACCCTGCAGTGTTAATATAAACCAGCCACTGATCACAACTGCCAAGTGCATGAGTAAATTGTGTTTTTGTTTTTGTTTTTTAAAAAATCAGGCTTCTAAAATAAATCTTATGTTTGCTGCCAGGCAATTTTGTTTGGGGGGAAGGCCATTAGGAAGTTGGGGTGTCACCACAGAGATGTCTCTGTGTCTGAGAACCACCTATTGAAACTCCAAAGGCAGAGGCATTCTGATAATGGGCTCTGTAGATATCTCAGTTTGTAGGCAGGTAGTAAGAAGAATTCAACTTGGTGGGACCTCTGAGAAAACATTCATAGGAGTGGTCTCCATATGTAATGGTTCATCTATGATATCCTTCCCAAGGTGGTGTTCTCCAAGTTTTCTGGATTACAGATTTCATCATCTCTGCCAATTGACCGTGCTGATTCGGGGTGATCACAGTTGAGGTCCAACAGTGTCTGGACGGCACCAGGTTAGGGAAGGCTGATCTACAGAGTGACTGGATCTATCTCTCATTTGCATTTCATTTACTGCTCCTGTCATGCCCAAAGGCATAGCTGTCAATGTTTCCCCTTTTTTAAGGGAAATTCCCTTATTCTGAATAGGATTCCTCACAAGAAAAGGGAAAAGTTGACAGCTATGCCCGAAGGTCATATGCACATACTGTTAGGGAATCATTCTGCAAAGAAAAAGTAGTCATTTTGGACTCACAGCTGTCCATGGAGGTGCAGGTCAATTCTGTGTCCAGGGCAGCTGTCTACCTACTCCATCTGGTACACAGGCTGAGAACCTACCTGCCCGCAGACTGTCTCGCCAGAGTGGTGCATGCTCTGGTTATCTCCTGCTTGGACTACTGCAATGTACTGTATGTGGGACTACCTTTGAAGGTGACCCAGAAACTACAACTAATCTAGAATGCAGCAGCTAGACTGGGAGCGGCCGCCAGGACCATATAATACTGGTCCTGAAAGACCTGCATTGGCTCCAGTACATTTCCGAGCACAATTCAAAGTGTTGTTGCTGACCTTTAAAGCCCTAAATGGCCTCGGCCCAGTATACCTGAAGGAGCATCTCCACCCCCATCGTTCTGCCTGGACACTGAGGTCCAGTGCTGAGGGTCTTCTGGTGGTTCCTTCGCTGCGAGAAGCCAAGTTACAGGGAACCAGGCAGAGGGCCTTCTCGGTAGTGGCACCCGCCCTGTGGAATGCCCTCCCATCAGAGGTCAAAGAAATAAACAACTATCTGACTTTTAGAAGACATCTGAAGGCAGCCCTGTTTAGGGAAGCTTTTAATTTTGATGAATTATTGTATTTTAATCTTTTGCTGGAAGCCGCCTAGAGTGGCTGGGGAAACCCAGCCAGATGGGCAGGGTATAAATAAATTATTATTATTATTATTATTATTATTATTATTATTATTATTATTATTATTATTATTATTAAGTTTCTAGAAGGTTTTTCCTTTAATTTGGGAGTGGCACCACCGTTGCCTTTCTACTTGCAGCTCTCCACGGAAATGCCCATGGGTTCTGCCACAATTCCCTCCGAACCCTCCTCTTTTTGTGAAGCTAATGCGACAAGTCATACTCCTTTCTCCTGCTTGCACCTACAGAAGAACAGCTCCAAGAGGAGAAGCAGGGGCAAAAGAACTGATTGCCAGCACTACCATAAAAACTGGAGCAGGGCCAGTGACCTAGGAAAATTCCATGGGCCCAAACAGAAAGGGCTGGGGTATTGCAGTCGCTGCTTGGGCCTGAGGTTCTCCACCCCTGGTGGACACAATAATTTTAGTTCCGCAAATCAACAAGTGCCCATCCTTTCACACAAACACTTGTACGGGCACAGTGACAGCCTGCACTCACCGTATCCTGAAAACGAACCTTTATGGAGACTGTCCACTCCAACGTTGCCAACTGGGCAACCACCTGCCAAGCTGGGACCCATTCCACGCAGAGGCTCGCTATTTGTCAAGTTGAGCACATGGCTCCGAGTCGTTACTTCCTTCCCCTTAAAGGACAGCCTGGCACTTCATGTTCACACTGCAAAATTACATCTGACGTGTAATTTAAAAACCCAAGATGCCTTGATATAAAGCCTTACTCCAGTAAATGGGATCAAACAGCAGGGCATTTCCATTTGACAGAATGGATATTTCTAGTTTTAATATTACATTAACTTTTCCTCCCTTTGCCTCTCATGGATTTTTCATCCGTAGGCAGCAGCGCTTGGCTGATAACTGGAGCTGTAAGTCTAGCGGAAGGTTTCGCAGGAGTACGCGGCTGTTTCAAGGCTTCCCTTGCCAAAGATGAGAGGGCTACTGATGCAGGAGGATTGCCTCCTTCTCCCTCCCTTTCTCACCTCCATGTCCTCATGCCCTGCCTGGAACTTTGCCGTTAAGCACATGCTGCTCACCTCCAACCCCTCTAACATCTTTGCTCGTAGGCGCAGACCTGAAATCAGTGTATGCAAGTTATCAGAATTTATCTTCAAGAAATCCCAGTGACCTCATCACTGGAGGCTGGGGTAGCTTTAACTAGATAATAACTGAAGGGAGATCCCAGTCCAGCACAGACCAAAAGTCTAAAAATCCTCTGTACAGTTACCATATATTCTCCGCACATGGTGGTGATGGCTATGAAGTTGTTCTTATCTTCTTAGGAATACACACTGAGCTAGAGGCGGAGGAGAAATTCAGTTCAGTTTGCACTTAAAGATGAACCTAGTTAATTCGCCCCTCCTGAAATTATACAGGAAGCGAAACACAGCCAGCCTTAAAAAATTGTGCTTCTCCAAATTCTGCAGGGCAGTTCTCTGGACAAGTAATGTGTCCAAAAATACATATATTGGGGCAAATTATGCATATAAATGCACACATGAGTGAAAAACTAAGCTGCTATTAGCCATGATTGCTTATTTTAAGGAGCTCAACGTGGCATACATGGTCTCCACCCCCACCCCCATGCTTCTCATTTACAACAATCCAGTGAGGTAGGTTAGGCTGAGCAGCAGTGATTGACCCAAAGTCACCCAGTGAGTTCAATGGCTCCATGGGGATTTGAACCCTAGTCTCCCAGGTCCTAGT
Organism: Podarcis bocagei; assembly: GCF_964188305.1. NCBI lineage: Eukaryota > Metazoa > Chordata > Lepidosauria > Squamata > Lacertidae > Podarcis > Podarcis bocagei. Next base: position 29,844,610 of record NC_138135.1, read on the forward strand.
CCAACACTATGTCAATAATAATATTTATTATCTATAAGCCGCCCATCTGAGTGGGTTGCCCCAGCCACTTTTGGCATCCAGCAAAATATAAAATTATCAATGAGAAAATTAGCATCATTCATTTAAGTCTTTTGATAAATTCAGAACAGACTGAAACAGATTAAAACTTGCATCAACTTTCTCAACCTCTGGGTAGGCTTATTTAAGCAAAAACGTTTTTTGCAGGCACTGAAAAGAGTATAGTGAATGTGTCTTCCTATCAATAAGTGCTGCCTCCCTATAAGATCAAGCTTTTAAAAATGTGGAACAGGTACTCTGTGGCACCAGTAACAGTGCCAGTTCCACTGCTCAAAGTTATGGTCTTAATTTCTTCTTCTTTACCCAGAAACCTTCAAAACAACAGGTTTCATCTCCTAATTGAAGGACCCCATCCATAGCTTAAAGATACTTGATGGTTAACTGCTATATAGAATAGATTCATTGAAATCAATGAACCTTAGTCACAGGGGTGCCAACTTGAATAAAATATTGATCACAAGACGCAGTGCGAGCCTATCATTTGAATGACAGTACCCATCAACTTGCGGTGGAGGGGGGCTGTCTCCCTCAAATATTTTATTGGGGCGCCAAAGGGACCCCAGCCCCTAGGAGTTGGCTCCTATGCTTAGTTATGTCCATTAATTTAAATGGGTCTACTCTGGGTAGGACTAGAATTGAAGGCCAACCACGGTTCCTGAAATTACTGGTTGAGAGAACGCTCTCAAATGTTTTTAGAATGAGTTTTCAAAACATTTTTAGCATTGATGTGTTTGCCACCCTAGGCTCCTGCAAGAGTTATGGGCAGGTTATAAGTTGAATAAATGGCAATGATCGTCTTCCACCCTGACCCTAGTCCCACCGACTTCTTTGACAAACACATTCTCCTTCCACGACATCCTGCCCTCCTGCAAGCTCCCCCTCCTTCCTGCCTTAACATTTCATCCTCCCTGCAATTCCCGCTCCCATCTGGTGCCACTCCAGAGCACAGTTTGCTACAAAATGATCAGAGCCAGCGCAGCTCTGACAACCAGATGCTAGGAACGAACAACAGGAAGCAGGCATTTGCTGTGATACCTGCCTGGGAGCTTCCAAAAGCATCCAGCTGCCTACTATTGGAAAGAGAATGTGTGGTCTGGTCCAGCAACACTGTTCTTACTTTGTCAGGTATTTTGCTGGAACAATTTCTTCATGCCCTATTTTTTTAAAGAAACATTCTGCTGTGCAGTAACCTATTCCAGTTAAAACCAGGGGGCCTCAGAAATATCATGGGAAAGGAGTTCCAAGTGAAGGTGCTGTCACACAGATGGGTTGATTCCTTGCAAGTGCCTTATTAACATTATGTGGCACTCTTAGAAATTTTTTCCCCATTTTGCATTAAAGTATATGGACGCTGTCCTTTAAACAACACCATAAATGATCTTTACAAGTCCATGTTTTAATACCCTTGCTATAATGAGACATTTTCAAAGATTTCTATCCCACTCCTCATACTTCAGCTCAGCTCTGTTCCTCTTCCTTCAGACTACAGCATATAATTTTTTTTCCTGAAAGCGCCTACACCAACTCTCTCTGAAGAAAAATAGTTGCAATTAGAGGAAGTTACATTTGTTAAAAAGTTGTCATTTGCCAGCGCTAAGCATTTTAAAGCAGGGAAATGACTGGGTAAGGACATCATGCATCTTGCTTGCCCACTTAATAAACAAAAACATTTGTTCTTATTAGGTAGGAAAACCTGAATGTGCCAACGTAGCTCTGCAACTTTCATCCTCAAATTGAATCTATGTTGTGTTCATCAACAGCTTAAGTTAAAACTCAAAGTAGTGAAGACGGGGGTGCAGTGGGTGTGGCCTGTCCCAGGTGTCATCCCTGAGGGGGGTGACATCGCCACGCTGCGCCACCCCCCTGGGACGCTCACATGTGCACCACTCCAGGTGCCGGAACAGCTAGCTCCGCCTCTGGCAAGGACTTCAGGCCAACGGTTCAGAAGAGTAAATCAACATATTGCCAATGAGCCAGAGAATGAGTCCTGAGAATGCAGCTGAATGGAGCACAAGGTTCAATGGAGACCAATTTCAGGAGCTGGCTCCTCGTAAGGTAAATTTAGGTGTCTGTCACTTGTAGGTGGGGGATCTTTTTGAGGTCAAGGTCTGCATCCAACAATGGGCAGCGTCAAAGCCACAACTCCTACCACATTCATACAGAGTTCGTTCATATGAATCCATACAAATATCACATTCACATGGAACCATACACACACCACATCCACAGGGATTCATGCACACACACAATTCACATCAAACTACACCTCTACCCCATTCACACAGATCCATACACACACTCCATTTGCACACAGGAATTTAAATTCTCTCTTTCCCCTCCCTATTCTGCCTCTCCTTCTGCTATTTCTCTTCCCCGTTCCTCCCTCCCTCTTTTCCTCCCCTTTCCTTTCTTTTACCTCTCTCCCCACTTAGCAATTAGACTTGGGGGAAATATCAGGCAGTTCTTCATTCATGCTGAAACTCCACTGACGTTTGAGACTGGCCCATAGCATGCTCTCTGCCAGCCAGTCCCCTTCCCTTTCCCAGGGACACTTAACCTTGCAAAAGCAAGGTCCTGAGCAATGACTGAACAGGGAACAGATTCTAGAAACCAGAATCCCCACACATGCTAGTAACAACATACAGTATGTTTCTAAGCACATTCATCCAGGCTTCAGTAATGAAACTTATAAGACCACTGTTGTCTAACAGCTGGGTCTCCTTAACAGTGGTCCCCAACTTTATGGATGGGAAGGGGAAGAGGAAAGGGCAAAATGGCAGGCAGTCCCCTAGCTGTGCTAGCACTCAATAACAAAATACAATACAACCCAGGTGGAATCTAGACGCAAATAAAAACACTGTGAAAATGCTTTTTTAAAAAGCCTTTTGAAAAATATATTAAATTTGCCATAAGCTCGCCATTGCCATCTAGTGTCACATTTGTATAATTAACTTAAAACGCACTTAAAATGTTATATTTGCAGCTGTATAGCTGAGTCTCCAAACTTAAACAACAACAACAACTTCTTCTTCTTTGGCGATTACAGTAAGATTGTCTTCCATAAACATGATTTTAACAATGAGTCTGTAAGTGACTGTGGAGGCCAATTCTGGATCCACACGCCCTTCCACAGTGGAGACAATGGTTTCCGGGAAGGAGTTGATCACAGTATGGATTTGCCAAGCGTGCCTTCCTCTTAGCACGTTTCTCCCTTGCGTCCTGAGTTTGAGTGTCTTCAAAGCCCATGACACCTTTGGTAAAGGCTGTTCTCCAACTGGAGCGCTCGCAGGCCAGTGTTTCCCAGTTGTCAGTGTTTATACTACATTTTTTAAGATTTGCCTTGAGACAGTCTTTAAACCTCTTTTGTTGACCACCAGCATTATGCTCTGCATTTTTAAGTTTGGAATAGAGTAGTTGCTTTGGAAGACAATCAGCGAGTGGGACAACAACAACAACAACAACAACAACAACAACAACAACAACAAGTTTTTCAAAGTAGTTCTCAAAGAATGCTAAGAAAACCTGAGCTAATATACTGGAGGGAGCTGGAGGGAGACCATCCATCACTAGGAATATCTAATTCTAACAGTTTTTAAGTTGCTTTTCTCACAGTGACCCAAAGCAACTTATCTTAAAAACAATTAAGAGAAATTAAGTATAAAAAACCCTTTAAAGCCCACCACAGCTAAATAGATAAAAGGCAGCACTTACAGATCCCACCACACCAAGAAAGGCACCATGCCACCCTTCAAATTAAGGGCCCAGAGCCTGAGTAAAGAGAAAAGTCTCCCCGAAGACAAAGATGGGACCAGGCATGCATCTCTGGAGAAGAGAACATTCCACAAGCAAAGGGCCACCACTGAAAAGGCCCACTATTGTGTTGCCACCCTCCAAAGCTTCCATGGAGAAGGAACACAAAGAAGGGCCTCAGAAGATGATTGCAGTGTCTGGGTTGGTTCACATGAGAAGGGTTGTCCTTGAGGTTCTGCATGTCAAGCATAAAGCAAAAGTTGAAGGAGAAGAATCAGCAAGGAGACTTGAAACAAGAAAAAGCACTGAAAAACAGCAGAAATTGCTGGGCACTAGCTATGCATGTCACATCTGCATTCAAAGAGAGCTTGGCTGCTTCGATTTCTGGATATTGCTTACTGCACAGCCCCAGAGATGCTGAACGTCAAATGTTCAAGAGGCAATCCAAATGGTTCTTTAAGTTTTGTTGATACCTTGTAAACTCAGATCATGTTTCACGGAAAGATTGCTAATCAAACCTGAGCAGAGTCTTGTGAAGACTGTGCCAATGTATTGTTCCAAACAGAAACAGAGTGGAGGAAGGTGGGGGGAAATACATTATGCCTTATTGGAACAGAATGAAAAGAAATGGGATATTGCTTTAAAAGCCTTGGGGGGCCTTGGTGTTCAGTTTCACAAACAGGAAAAATCCAAGTGGCTAGGGCTACCACATGTCCAGATTTTCCCGGACATTACTGGGATTTCAAAGGAGGAATTGATGTCCAGGGGAATTTCTGAAAGGCGGTGCTGTGTCCTGGATCTTAGGCTAGTCAAATAAAAAACTGTGGTTTTTATTTTTATTTTAAATATGGCAACCCTACAAATGGCAAGGGGGAGAACACCACCAACAGATGTTGCAGATCAGTGATTATTGATTCTATACATTCATATAGTCAATTAGTGTGGTGCTTAAAAACCTCCAAAGAAGGAGATTCCACAACCTCCCAAGGGAGACCGTTCCACTGTCAAACAGCTCTTACTGCCAGAAAGTTTTTCCTGGTGTTTAGTCAGAACCTCCTTTCTTCCAACCTCATTTTCATTACTAAAGCTTATTGCTCTAGCATAGGATTTGTTCTGTTGACATAAGTGGATATATAGGGGGTAAAATAGTGGTGGATCTTGGGGTCTCAGATTTTAGCGGCACCCTGTGTGACACCAAAATTCAGTGCTCCTCCACCTCTCAGACTTCATTCTACACAATCATAGTTGCGGTGTCCCCAGCAGTATTCCTGAAGCTCCATGCCTAGTGCAACCAAACCAGCCGTGCTCCCCTAAATCTGCCTCTGGATAAAAAGACAGGGTCAGGGGGGACAGGACACCAGCCTCTGGCCTGGGGACATGAGAGGCCTGCTGCCTAGTGATGAGGAATTATGGGGATTTAGGAAAATGACTTCAGAAAATCTCAGCCAAAGTGAACTGAGTCCAGAAGGAAGTGTTAAATGATCCTTCCCCCTTCCTCCATTTTACCATTGCAACAGCCTTGTGAGGTTATAGTAGGATAAAACTGACCCAAGGTCATCTAGTGATGATAATAACTGAGCAGAGATTCACAGCTGAGCTTCTCTCACCAACACTTTAGCCACTACACCATCCCGTCTTTCTAAGGAGGGCCTTCCTAGTTCACAGCTCAGTTTCTTAGCCAAACATTCAACACTCACTATTCTGCACCAGCTCTAGGCCTCCAGCCCTGACGCAGCCTGGACAATCTTGGTGCCAACGCTACCCAAGTCTTGGTGTTCCCTCCAGCCCTTATGCTGTTGGCACTGTTGTGAGAGGGAATTCAAACCACTGCATCGGGGCATTGTGGAAGAACATGAATAAAAGGACTTGTGCACCGAATATGCAGCAAAGATGGATATTATCCCTTTATGTACAATTTTATACCCAGGAACCAGGAATGGGGTCGCAGTAAAAAGGGTGTGAGGCAGAGAGCAACAAATCTGCTCCATTTATTAAGTACGGAGTGATAACTTGGCAGCTGGTTCATTTCCATTGCTGCCCGTTTCCATTGCTTGCATGTTGAATCTGTTAGCTCATTTTCTTACTCATTTGTGTGTTGCCAGCTCTTCACCTCTCCTGGTGCAGAAGTACATTTTACTTGAGCAGAAGAGTCGTTATCTGGAGCTTTGCTGGCTGCCTGCCTGCTGCAAACATACAGATGAACATATATTTACCCCAATAAAGGTATAACACTGGAGGTAGAGGGCATGTGGCTCTCTAGATGTAGACGGACTTCAACTCCCGTGAGCCCCAGTCAGCACTACAAATGAGCAGCGATCAGGTGAGTTGCAGTCTAGTGACTTTTGGAAAGTTAGAGGTTCCCCATCCCCGCTTTAAATTATAATTGCCCAAGGCTGTGGTGGAAGTGGCACAGACCGTGGGTAATTGGGACATTTTTGGATGGGAGCGAAAAGGGCCTATACAGTTGTACTTCAGCTCCCAAATACCTTGGGAGTTGAATGTTCCGGCTACCAAACAATCGCAAACCGGAAGTGAGTGTTCCGGTTTTTGGAACTTTCTTCTTCTTCTTCTTCTTCTTCTTCTTCTTCTTCTTCTTCTTCTTCTTCTTCTTCTTTGGAAGCCAAATGTTTGGCATGGCTTCTGCTATTGTTGTGATATGTTTTGTCTTGCTACTCAAACAAGCATAGTATTCATGTCTAGATTTACATCTGGACATAAAAACTAGCATATGCAAACTTTGTCAGGTCTGTTTCCGCTTCTGGGGACAGATACAAGTTCTTAAAGAAATGAGAGTGCCTGATCACCTAATCTGTCTCCTGAGAAATCTCTATGTGGGACAAGAAGCTACAGTTAGAACTGGATATGGAACAACTGATTGGTTCCAAATTGGGAAAGGAGTATGACAAGGCTGTATATTGTCTCCCTGCTTATTTAACTTATATGAATTCATCATGCTAAAGTCTGGACTGGATGAATCCCAAGCCGGAATTAAGATTGCCAGAAGAAATATCAACAACCTCAGATATGCAGATGACACAACTTTGATGGCAGAAAGTGAGAAGGAATTAAAGAACCTCTTAATGAGGGTGAAAGAGGAGAGCGCAAAATATAGTCTGAAGCTCAACATCAAAAAAACTAAGATCATGGCCACTGGGGCCATCACCTCCTGGCAAATAGAAGAGGAAAAAATGGAGGCAGTGCGAGATTTTACTTTCTTGGGCTCCATGATCACTGCAGATGGTGACAGCAGTCACGAAATTAAAAGACGCCTGCTTCTTGGGAGAAAAGTGATGACAAACCTAGACAGCATCTTAAAAAGCAGAGACATCACTTTGCCGACAAAGGTCCATATAGTTAAAACTATAGTTTTCCCAGTAGTGATGTATGGAAATGAGAGGTGGACCATAAAGAAGGCTGATCACTGAAAAATTGATGCTTTTGAATTATGGTGCTGAAGGAGACTCTTGAGAGTCCCATGGATTGCAAGAAGATCAAACCTATCCATTCTTAAGGAAATCAGCCCTGAGTGCTCACTGGAAGGACAGATCCTGAAGCTGAGGCTCCAATACTTCTCATGAGGCCACCTCATGAGAAAAGAAGACTCTCTGAAAAGACCCTGATGTTGGGAAAGGTTGAGGGCACAAGGAGAAGGGGATGAAAGAGGACGAGATGGTTGGACAGTGTTCTCGAAGCTACTAACATGAGTTTGACCAAAATTGTGACAGGCAGTGGAAGACAGAAGTGCCTGGCGTGCCTTGGTCCATGGGGTCACGAAGAGTCAGACACGACTAAACGACTAAATGACTAAAGAACAACAACAGTTGCTCTTTTTTTGGCAATACATTAAGCATCCACCCTATTCTCTAAGTCCCCTGGAAAATGAATGAGAAAGGGCCATTTGGGTAGCAGCAGAAATTCACTTGGCACGTTCTTTGTAGTGCCAAAAGACCCAGGTCTTTTGAATAACTAAGTTTGAAAGTCCAGGCCTCTCAGTTTCCAGCTGAGTTTGACTTGCTTTAATTGTGTTCTCAAGGGTGGTTGTTGTTTTTTAAAAAAATAATTAATTAGTAATTGGTTTGATTGTTTTTTAACATAAACATTTATGTAAAAGGAAAAATACCCATGGTGCCATGGTCTAACCTGCGTACACTGCAAGCCTGCTTGAACCCAGAGATGGTATCTTTTGAACTGTCGAATTGTCATTTCAACAAGCAAACAAAATAAACGAGACAATGGCAGGATGCATGTTAAATGCCTTGTGATTAGATTTGCAGGAAGGAAAACAAAACCCAGACCTTGGAGCTTGTCCAGAAAGAGGAGGAACGTAAGGAGAAGCGCAGCAAGGCAGAGAGAGAGGGAGAGAGAGAGAATCACCCATAAAGGTGACTGTGTTTGTTGCAAGCACCATGGCTTCCATTAAATGCATTGATATGAAGGTTTGAAATGAAAAGAAGGAAAGATTCCTTGCCACTAATTTGTGTTTTCGTGATTCATTCTGCTTGGCACATGGAGTGGCATTACAGAAGACTCATGCAGGGCTCCGCTGATTAATGGATCTGGCTTGCTTTGAAGAGATTTGGTGGGTGGCTTGCAGATCCAGCACATTAATTAGCAAGGCACAAGGATGCAACTGGGTTATATGGCACCAAAAAGAGTGTGCAGATTACTTCTCTCTGGGATTTTGCTTTCCTGCAAAACCTTTGTGTCCATTTCCAGAACATTTCACAAACGGATTGCTGTCCTGGCCCTAGAGATGCTCAATACGGCCTAGACAGCCAGTGTGGTGTAGTGGCTAGAGTGCTGGACTAGGACATGGGAGACTAGGGTTCAAATCCTCACTCAGCCAATAAGTTCTCTGGGTGACTCATTCACAGCCGAACCTCCTTCACAGGATTGTTGTGAGGATAAACGGGGAGAAGCAGAACTATGAGTGCCTTGGAGGAAAGGTGTGATATAAATGCAACATGCTATTGGCTGCACAAGGTCAGGGTTGTCACTGCTCCCAATGGGATGAAAGTAGGGTGACCATTTATGCATTGCCACAAAAGGGGGGAAATGCATCACACAAAAGAAGGGATCAGATTTTCATAAATATTTGCATAAGTGTATTTATATATATAGGGACGCGGGTGGCGCTGTGGGTAAAACCTCAGTGCCTAGGACTTACCGATCGTATGGTCAGCAGTTCAAATCCCCGTGGCGGGGTGAGCTCCTGTCTTTCGGTCCCAGCTCCTGCCCACCTAGCAGTTCGAAAGCACCCCTAAGTGCAAGTAGATAAATAGGTACCGCTTTCACGTGACCCGGAAGTGTCTGCAGACAGCGCTGGCTCCTGGCCTCTTAAGTGAGATGAGCACACAACCCTAGAGTCGGACACGACTGGCCCATACGGGCAGGGGTACCTTTATTTATATGTATAGATATAACTGCTAATGGGCCCTTTTTTCCATGCCACATTGGTCAAGCATTATGTGGTAACATATGAGAGGGAGTTGTTTTTATATAGGCACCCCAACTATTGAACTCTGCCTCCTTCAGATTCAAAGGGCTAAAAAAAAAAAAAAATCATCAGTTACGCACAGAATTATTCAACCAGGCTTTTGGTTAAATTGCCATACCATGTTCTAAGCTCTCTTTGGACTTCCTGCTGTTACTGGTTTCACATGATGTTAACTGCAATGCATATGCACCCTATACAACTATTTGATGGATTATTTCTACTGGAGTCCTGAAGCCCATCATCCCTGACCCTTGCCCATGCTGTCTGTGGCTGATGGAGCTGGAATCCAGTAACATCCAGAGGACCATAGGCTCCTCATCCCTGGGTTAGATGAATCATTCAGTATAAGCCAGTCTCAGTCTGATGAATGCAACAACACAATCCCACGCTCTGTGGATGAAGTACTAAGGGCCAGAGCACTCCTGTACTAAAAGAAGCCATACATTAAAAGAAGCATCCTCTTTATTTTTCTTCTTTCATTTTATAAAAAGCATTTAGTGGATGAAAATAAGCACGGGATTTTTTTAAAAAAAATGTAGATTCATTTTCATTATGTTTAAGGCATTGTTTATCTCTCAGAAAGATGTTATACCTTTGTGACACTGTGTGATTGGGTGGAGGGTATAAATTTGAATAAATAACATGATCAGACTACATTAAATATTACGTTTGACACAAATGCAATCTAAATTTGTTCTTCTTGACTGAGTAACACAGTGGGGAAATAATAAATGTGGATTATTATGCACTTACCTACCATAGAGATTTCCCACAATAAAAGGTGGTGGTTCCTTTTTCTCATTGCAATCACGAAGTAACTGAGCTAATGGAGGGTGTGAGGAGAGACCGTAGCTTGAAATGGACCATTATCTGGGGCTGCAATGTTGGTTTTCATTTTAAAATCCCGTACATGAATTGGGACCATGCCTCCTCTCCCCATATTCAAGCTTCAGATCCTCTTCAGAGATCCTTCTCTGATAGGGTGGTCATGTGCCCTACTTTATGGAGGGTGGTCCTCTCTTAGAAGAATTCAGGAGCTTCTCTATCAGGGCTGGGCTATAGGCAGCAGTCTGAGGTGAGCCAGGAGCCACTGGAAAAGCCAGTATTCAGGATTGGAGAACAAGTTGGTACTAAAGGACAAACCAGGAGGCAAGGCCAAGAACCAAAATAGCAGGCAGGTCTGAAGAACAACCAAGGACAAAGGAACACATCTGAGCACAGCTCAGGCCCAGGAAGCCTTTTCTTTTCCTTCCTCTGTTAGACAATCCAATGGCCAATCAAGATGGACAGAATCAGTCA